>NC_074716.1:60000-660000 GCF_947242115.1 Biomphalaria glabrata
ACAATGATGTGAACATGGTCATCATTTTTTAAAAAATACCAGCAGATAATTAGTGAGAACTAAATGAAAACAGTTCACCAGATCAAACTGTCTCCAGTACAAGATCTGACAGGAGAAACCAATTAGATACTCAGTACAAGATCTGACAGGAGAAACCAATTAGATACTCAGTACAAGATCTGACAGGAGAAGACAATTTGATACTGGGCCACAAAGGGACATCTTTTCTGTATCAAACAAAACTTGATTCAGCCCATACAGTAACAGTTGCTTTGACATACAAGCAAATAATGACCTGAAAGAGAAGTTCAAGTCCAACAATTTTTTTGTTTCACCTGAAGCAGCATTTACCTTCAAAAACTATTAGCTGCTGAAATTGTGTCTTTATTTTCTTTTACAGACTTATGCAAGCAGGTATTTTCTTGTCTGAAAATAAAACTAGCTTGACCTTGTTGAAGACTAGTCTTTAAGACTATTGAATGAATCTTTCATTCTAGACACATCTACAAAACTATTAAATTGGGTTCAATTCTAATAGTTAGCTTCTCAATTTTTGATGACATCCTATCATCACCATCAACAATTACCTATAATAATCATTTGATACAAAAATAATCTCAGAATCTTCATTATCTGAAAGCAAGAACTTATCAAGAACTTACTTTGGTCAAAACAATCAAAGAATTTCTCATCTGACTGTAGTTCTTGGACTCCAAACATGTGATCACAGACTAAAGAAAGAAAAAGGTAACAGTTAGCCTATTTAACCAGTCTAACTAGAAAAGCCAATGCAAATCCATGTTTTGGGCACCCTAGATTCTGGATCTAGCACAGGGGTTGTACTAAAGGTATAAGAGATGGAGGCACTGAGCTCTGTCTGACACAGGCTTTGTCTGCTCTGGTTTTATACTGTTGATGCACAAAATATTTTTTAAAATTTATAGATATATATTTAAAAAAAAAGGGGGGGGGCAATTCTGTATTATTAAACATGATGAATAATGTCTGCTTATATATTGAGCAATTTCTATAAGCTTTTTGAAATCTGTTTTTTTTTTCTATGGAGGATCCTTACTATATAAAGAAAAATAAGAAAAAACAGGTTTGAGAAGACCCATTGGCAGCCACATACTCCTATCAAGGTTAGTATGGGGGGGGGGGGTAAAGAGTTAATCATACTCCTCACATTAGTAATGCTCTTATAGCTACCCCACCAGATCTGACTGTTTAACAAAAGAAGGGAAGGGTATCCAGGGTTCCCTCACCATTCTGAGATTAGGATTTCTGGAGATTTCCAGGAGTTTTCCAGGAGAAAATATTCGATTTCAGGAGCGGAAAAATGCGAACTATATCTATATTTAGTAATAAATATAAGAATTACCATATACATGTATACAATTTTTTTTTCCTTTTCAAATTAGCGAATTCAAAAGTAACTGATTAAAGAGTAAAAAAAAGTACTTGTAAACCAATAAGCCTATTTGCACTACTCTCTCTATATATTGCTTGTATTAGTCAACATTAGGAATTAATTAAAATCTCTAAAATTAAACAAATTGCAATGTATAACACATTATCATTATCAGTTTCCTATTTCAGTGGAAATCTCTTGCATTGATTGTTTTTATTAACAATAGGTGTCTTTAAATCTATAAAAATCTAGCTCTGAATCATAAAGCTAGAAGTGAATTTGATTGTAAAACTATGAATAGTTTAATTTTATATAGCAGCTTAAATACTATATAGACCATATTACACTATACTCTAAGCCCCATCTACTTCACAATCTAGATTTATAATAAAACTAAAACTAAGAGAGAGATTCCAGAATCTAAGTAGATCTCTATTAGATCTAGAATTCTAGAAATAAAATCTAGTAGACTATAGACTATACCATTATACTCTCTCTATATATATATGGTATATATACCATATATACTCTAAGTCTAAGGCCTCCACCCTAAAAAGTACAGTAAAAGTAGAATAGAAGGCCCTATATTCAGTAACTATAACTATTATATACTGTCTGTAACTGACTATATCACTATATCTGTCTCTATCTAGATTGACTAGTGACTAGATATATCTATCTCTAGATCTGACTAGAGATCTACTAGAATTAGTAACTAGTACTACTACTAGATCTAGAAGATAACTACTAATTTAAACTACTATAAACTAGATCTAGATTGACTAGATCTAGATCATACTGATCATAAATCATGATAGTAGATCTAGATCTACTACTAGTAATTTTCTAGTAATCTAGTAGACTAGTATAAAAGTATTATGATATCTACTAGCTAGCGCCTAGATGATAGATATTTATATTATTAGATCTAATCAATCTAATCTAGATTTACGGTCTAGTCTTAATTTTAATATCAAGTCTTTCTAGATTTAGATAGATCTAGATAAAATAGATCTAGCATTTTCATTCTAATTCCAGATCTATCAAATCTATGTAGATCTATAATTCTATACATATATCTAGATTTGTTTTTAAAAAAATCACTTTTGAGATCGAGACAGACTTAGACTTAGAATACCGGTACTTAGATCTATGTTTATATATGCCAGTGCCTATTAAAGTAAACAAAGTATTGAAACTTCCGTTTTAGGCTTGAATTCGCCGTTTTTTTTTTCTCTTAATCGCCCATAGGATCGGCGATTTTCATATTGAATGACACCCAAAAAGACAATTTTGTCTATTTTTCAGGAGATTCTTATGACTTTTCAGGAGATTTTTAATAATTTCAGGAGATTTCCAGGACTTTTTCATATATTTTGCAATTTCAGGAGATTTCCAGGAGCTCCTGAAAAATCAGGAGGCCGCGGGAACCCTGGGTATCAGTCCCCAAAAGTTCACACTCTAACCCTAAACCTAAACGCAAAGACATTTGATTTTAAAGTCTTCACCTTAGTTAGCCTAAAATGCCATTTATGACAAACATGTCTGTAATTAACATAATCAAGTCTGTTCATTTTGTTATTCATATCAGTTCCTTTACGGAAGACTGTTAGAAAACCTGGAAAGTTGAAGCACTCCTGAAAGTAAAAAAAAAAAAGTATAAAGTG
Organism: Biomphalaria glabrata; assembly: GCF_947242115.1. Taxonomy (NCBI): domain Eukaryota; kingdom Metazoa; phylum Mollusca; class Gastropoda; family Planorbidae; genus Biomphalaria; species Biomphalaria glabrata. The sequence goes on from NC_074716.1 coordinate 63,079, forward strand.
AATAACTGGCCTAGAAAAATGTTAGCACATCTTAGCATGTCTTATCAGAGAGAAAGATTGTTCACCTTTTCATAGATAGCTGGACTGCTGTGCCACCTCATGACAGTCTCTAAAGCACTGCACAGAAATCTGCCATAACATCAAGCCTCATTATCAGTACAGCTAGTCACTGTGTAAGTAATGTCATTGAAGACCTGAAGAAAAGCACTTCAGAAATAAATATATAAGAATCCTGGGTTGAAACAGCAACAAAGACATTAAAATCTCACACTTTATAGTTTGAGCTGAGACTTAGTGGGTGTGAAAAGTCAAAAAAAAAAAGACAAAAACAATTTACAAAAAGTTTCAGGCTCTATAGAAATCTAAAATTAGAAAAAAAAATCAATCTGGATTGAACAGGTTAGGTTTTTTGCATGATTACCCGACATCTACATATCTTAAAACAACAGTATGGGGTGGAGTTTATGTATTTAAAATACTGGTGCAAACATATATAAATATATTGTAATTTGAATGAATTCCAACTACAAATATTGTAGATAGAATGTGCTCAATACTTACCCTATCATAAGTAATAAGAGTGGAAAAATTGGGTGTTTTTAAATTATGAAGAACTTGTATAAAATGACCACAGTATATGGCATCACTGGCAGTGAAACAACAGTGTGGAAACAAGCAATACTGAAGTAGATTGGTGGTCATCTCAGACTTGAGAGTCCCTGGGAAACCAGAGTTAGAACAAGATCAGATATGGGTACAAACGTATCAATGTATGTATATGTGTGTGTGCATGTGTGAGTACCTGTGGGAAACCAAGAATGTTTCTCCTCTTCTAGTCTCTCCATCACTCTCTGGACATGCTCCACCTGCCTCCTAGCTTCATCTTTCAATCTGTCAGTTAAGATCTTGCATCTTTCTTGCTCTTTACGTTTCTTGCTGACAGGCTGCGAGAATTGAATATCATAACCAGGTTGTTATTGATTTCTGAAGAAACTATTATACAGAATCAAATCCCAGGCCATCATATAGAATACATTGACTACAAAAAGATCGGTCCAAAAATACTTGCATTGGAATTGGGCAATTACATCAACATGTTTTCTATAGACCATAGATGTCTAAATAGATCACAATTCTTTTTTTTTATTATTTAAATCATAGTTGTGGCTTTGCTTTTCAACATACAATTATACAGAAGACAAGCAATCAAGGACAGACTAAACAAGGTGACTGAGAGATAAAGTGCTTGACTTTCAAACAAGGACAGACTAAACAAGGTGACTGAGAGATAAAGTGCATGACTTTCAAACAAGGACAGACTAAACAAGGTGACTGAGATAAAGTGCTTGACTTTCAAACAAGGACAAACTAAACAACGTGACAGAGATAAAGTTCTTGACTTTCAAACAAGGACAGACTAAACAAGGTGACTGAGAGATAAAGTGCTTGACTTTCAAACAAGGACAGACTAAACAAGGTGACTGAGAGATAAAGTGCTTGACTTTCAAACAAGAACAGACTAAACAAGGTGACAGAGATAAAGTGCTTGACTTTCAAACAAGGACAGACTAAACAAGGTGACTGAGAGATAAAGCGCTTGACTTTCAAACAAGGACAAACTAAACAAGGTGACTGAGAGATAAAGTGCTTGACTTTCAAACAAGGACAGACTAAACAAGGTGACTGAGAGATAAAGTGCTTGACTTTCAAACAAGGACAGACTAAACAAGGTGACTGAGAGATAAAGTGCTTGACTTTCAAACAAGGACAGACTAAACAAGGTGACTGAGAGATAAAGTGCTTGACTTTCAAACAAGGACAGACTAAACAAGGTGACTGAGAGATAGAGTGCTTGACTTTTAAACAAGGACAGACTAAACAAGGTGACTGAGAGATAGAATGCTTGACTTTCAAACAAGGACAGACTAAATAAGGTGACTGAGAGATAAAGTGCTTGACTTTCAAACAAGGACAGACTAAACAAGGTGACTGAGAGATAAAGTGCTTGACTTTCAAACAAGGACAGACTAAACAAGGTGACTGAGAGATAAAGTGCTTGACTTTCAAACAAGGACAGACTAAACAAGGTGACTGAGAGATAAAGTGCTTGACTTTTAAACAAGGACAGACTAAACAAGGTGACTGAGAGATAAAGTGCTTGACTTTCAAACAAGGACAGACTAAACAAGGTGACTGAGAGATAAAGTGCTTGACTTTCAAACAAGGACAGACTAAACAAGGTGACTGAGAGATAAAGTGCTTGACTTTCAAACAAGGACAGACTAAACAAGGTGACTGAGAGATAAAGTGCTTGACTTTCAAACAAGGACAGACTAAACAAGGTGACTGAGAGATAAAGTGCTTGACTTTCAAACAAGGACAGACTAAACAAGGTGACTGAGAGATAAAGTGCTTGACTTTCAAACAAGGACAGACTAAACAAGGTGACTGAGAGATAAAGTGCTTGACTTTCACACAAGGACAGACTAAACAAGGTGACTGAGAGATAAAGTGCTTGACTTTCACACAAGGACAGACTAAACAAGGTGACTGAGAGATAAAGTGCTTGACTTTCAAACAAGGACAGACTAAACAAGGTGACTGAGAGATAAAGTGCTTGACTTTCAAACAAGAACAGACTAAACAAGGTGACTGAGAGATAAAGTGCTTGACTTTCAAACAAGGAGTTCCTGTTTCAAATCTATGTGAATACTGGGATTTTTAATTTTGGGACTTGGTTGGTTGTTGTGCTGGCTGTGGGCCATAGAAACAGATGATAATTACATCATCTGCCCTTCAGATTGCAGTCTGAAAAGGGAACTTACTTATTTTTTAAACGAGGTGGCAATTAATTTAAATGTCTGGCTAACTTTTATTGGCTGCCAACACAAATGGTTAGAATGATAAAGGAATGATAATGTGAAATGTGTTTAATGTTCTTGAAGTATACAGAATTAATAACATTATATCACATCTAGTCTACATACCATGTCTTTGTTAGCTTCCACTGTACTGATTTGATTTTCCTGCAGAAGATCTGTTTCTCATAAGCACCTTTAGGAACATACAAGTCATACATGGACAGTGACCAGAAAGTGATGTAGAACTGTGGCCTGGAACAAGGAAACATTCATTGGGTTACACAAGGGAATCAATCATTCATTCTTGAATCAAGCTGGGCTGCTATGTAAGACTTACGTCAGGTCATCCCAAATTTTAGATGAAAACACTGGCTTGATGGCTTCAACCACTGGTCCCATAACCTCTTTGTAAGCATTAATGTAGCAAATGGTCTAGAATCAATGAGAGACACAAAAAAATGTTTTATGTAAAAAGAAAATGAGTAGAAAAAGACAAAAGATTGAACAATATACTAAAAGCTACCTTATGATTCTTTTTGTCCTTCAACTTTTTCAGTTCATCATATTTGACCTGTAATGAGATGTAGAAACTTGGGTTCACTCTCTTAAGTATTGCACAACAGTCATTAGTATATTAAACTTTTTTTTTAAAACAAAAAGTGAAAGTTAAAGACTCCAGGGTAAATGATGATGCAGTGTGGCTTAGCACAATGACCTTGACTTCACCAGCTGTAGCTGCATACCCATCTAGAGTAAAAAACCATAATGCTTCACCAAGACCCAATCTGTGACTTTTGATTCAAAAGGCTCAACACTTTATCAATCAACTACCCTGCCAAACTTAAAAATGGAGTACTTAAGAATAATTATAAGAACAATTTAAAGATGAAAAGAATTATTTGCTTTTCAAAGAAAAAAATTAAGAAACATATTGTTATACTAAATCTGGGCAGACAATTCAATTTGAAGCTTACATTGATAGCATGTGCATAGAGAAGTTTGGAGAGAAAGAAGGCAGCTGAATGAGGGATATGGTAGGTTGATAACAAGACATCAATGGGAGGTAATCTCTTCACAAACTCTTCTGTACTGAGTTGCATGAAGAGGAAACTTTCTTGTCATATTTTCCACTGTCACTAACAACTAAGATGGGCTGTGAGGTTGAGTGGCATGAACTGCTTGGACATGTAACAAGGGGCATAAGTTTGAATCTCAATGTACATCAGGAAATTTTTATATTGACATGTGATCGAGTTGTGTTTGCTGAGCGCCCAAATAAAAAAGAAGCACAAAAACTTTCTCCCAGACACCCTCTTTTTTTAAAATTCTTTTTACTTGGCTACAATGTCAAAATAATTACAAGTGAAGGAAAATATTAATAAGGAAGCATGGTCAAGAGGCTAAGTACGCTTGAACTTGGCCTGGCTACCTATGAAGGGGGCTCGAGGTTCAAAACCAGACTAAAGGCAGCATAGAAAAACCTTCTCCCAGATACCCCCATCCCCTCCCACTGGTCCACAAATGAAATTGGACCATAGCACCCTGAGCCTGCTACATAGCATGAAAGTAGCACTATATAAAAGCTATAATTTTACATAGGAAAAGAATTATATACAGACAAATGAACACATTTGATGAAGTTAATGAAAATGTGTGCCATTGCCTACCTGATCATAGAGTTTTCCAACTAGTTTTAAATGTTTGTTGACATCTTCAGCAAATACAGTGCTGTCTCTTTGCTGAGACATCAACAAGCACAAAGATAGGCAAGGTCGTGCTCTAACAATGTGTCTTTTAAGCGAGTAGAAGATTTTTTTGTGTTCCGAATTTGAGAAAAGTTGCTGCCCTGTAAAGTACACAAAATGCATGAGTATAATAAGATTGTACATTCTGCGTGTTCAATGACACTATTACTTGAGATGAACTGTACCTCTTGTCTGACCAGCTCTCCACCAGCCATTGCTTTCAACTGATCATCTGTGACTTTTTCAGAGATTTCCACCCCAGCCATTTTTTGCACCACCTCTCTCAAGAGCAGTAGATCAATGCTAGAAATACAATGTATAGCATACAATGTATAGTTGTGTCAATAATTCTTTTACAAATTTACATTCAAGTGATGCTAGGGATGATGCTCCAAAAAATATTTCATTAAAACTAGTTTTTACCTTTTGCCTGCTTTAAGTTGATTGGCCACATACTGCAAGATACCTGTCAACTCTACTTGGTATTTATGACAAATAGCTCCAGCAAAGTTGGCAAGACCTGACATTGGAATGAAAACATTAAACATTAAGGTTTATTCTTGAGGTTAATATTATGAGAACACAAGTTATTGAATGTTAATTTATAATGAACAAAACTATTAAGACAATTTAAAAATAGCTAAATGTATTACTTTGGAGCCAGAGTGAGATATTCATGTTATATGTTTTCATCCTTTCTCTGGATTAGCAATGGCTTCAATGATACAAACTGTTTCTAATGTAAGGATCATTAAGTATTATCTATTATTCATGTTTAATTGTTTGACATTTTTAAAATAGAATGTATGCATTATTTTCACCAAACAGAATAAATAAACTCATAAAATGGAAAACTAGAGATTATCCCATGTCATAATCATAGGGAAAAATATTTTAAAGAACATTATTGTAACAACACTTTTTTCTCTGTAAAATAAATTTAAAAAAAAAAAAATCAGGAAATTCAATACATCTAGGGGAAAAATTTAAATGCAACAATTGAAAGCCCTGTTCAAGAGACAAAAAGGTTTATACAGATTTAAGATATTTTTGTTAAGATTAATCTTTTCAAACTAATGTAGTAAATGACTACAACATTAAATTACACTTGAAGAGTTAAAGAACATCCAGACCACTTTAAAGGATAGATGTTAACATGTCATAAGAAATAGTTGTCAGGTACTTGAGGGAGTCAACTACTGGACCAATCAAGTTATCATACCGCTGGATCTGGTTCAAAATCTAAAGATAGTGATCACAAATTTGTAGAACATTTACTCAATCAAAAAATCTAAAAGATATTTTACAATGGATATGATGATCCTTACACAGCGACAAATAAATTGTAAGAAAAAAATATACATGCATATACTACATATTCAAATACAATGCTAGGATTACTATGACTCAACTTGCCTAACTGTCGACCAGAGGGTTTCACCGTCTCTTTAGAAAGACGCCTACAGAAAAAAAAGGAGATTGTGTAAAAACATGTCTACCCTAACTTTATGATTTATGAATTTTCGAATCAAGTATCTCAATTTAATTGAGAATCCTATTTATAAACACAAACTATAGGCAGTTCATGGCAGTGTTAGGATTAAATACAAGAGAAAGCAAGGGCAATAATTGTCTAAACATCTCAGGACACAAGTTTTAGACTTACTTCATGATGTATTTGGCTCTATCCAGACAATCTGCTCTTGTACTCATAAGTATTGGATACAAGAAAAAACTCTAATTTTTCCATGTCCCATAGAGATGATATCTGAATGGTAAAAGAAAGTTGATGTTTTTTTTTGCTTTCATTAAGCCTCTAAGTGGGCAACTCATTTTCTAGGTAGGGCAACAAGAAAAATGTTATTGCTAAAGGGAGGCACACACAAAAATCTAAAAGATGACGCCCACTTCGATAAAAACAAGTGTCCATGATCATAAGATAATTACAGATGTAGCAACATTAGCTTTCTCACCTTATCTCATATGGATAGAGCTTTAGTAGAGTCCACAATTCTTCAGCCATTGAAGAAGAAGGGAAAGAGATGGTAGCAGGACTTCTTCAAGAGCATTTAAAAACCCATAGTAAGCAATTTCATCCTCTGGACCAATGCCACCGGAGTGATGCTGAAATTGTCATTTAAAATTATGTTCACTCTGTTTTAAAATACACACTCAGGCTATAACTGTATTCAGTGTTAGCTTGGTTTAAAAAGTGTTGAAAAGTAATTTTTCATTTAATCTATTCATGATCTTTATATTTAAAAGTTTTTAATAACCCATTGTAACAGAATGTTGTACTATTCATTTCAGTTCTAAACATAATTTATTTTGTAATACCATTTTGTATATGGGAATTCTAATACTTTGTCTTAGATATAATAGAATTATGTGCTGGTGATTACTTAAGGGATATTAATTGAATATGATCTCGCTTCTAATTGTAATTCATTTAAATATTTATGAAAAAATAATTAGTTGAACAATATTTTTTTTTAATTGCAAAATAAGATAATCATATTTACAAAAACACAAAATTATATTTGGAACCTGAAAGTGCTTACCTTTGACATGAAGGCTTTAGCCTATCTCATTATTTTCACCATCAAAATAGGATCCCGAGAAGCATATGGACCAGGTAATACAACATTGGCATGGCTAAGTGATAGAGCTGGTGATAGGTGTAGGCTAGAGGACAATCACAGGATTCTACTTTCTTAACTCTCCACTTGGCTAACACAGATGCTAACCCTATGTTCCTGAAAGACAAGAAATTACGATAATAAAACTAGTTGTTTTTTAAAATTCTTATGAAAAAAAAAAGTCAGTAAAACATCATACTGATATTAGTTCTATTTAGAAATGTAAACTTACTTTTCATATAGAGGTTCTATCACTCTATTTACTAATGAGCAAAGGGCATAGGAGATGGATGGATGAACCAAAACAAAGTTTTCAGGCAGCCTGTCAATGATGGCCCTAGCATTCTCCCAGGCTCCTATTTCTAGCAAAGCTTCACACAGACCAATTTTTTGATTGTTTTCTCTCTGAAAACAAAAAGATAGCCAAACTTACTTAAGTCATATTGTTAACCACTTCTTATTAATATATATTCTTTAATCTTTCAAAACAAAGAAACATGTTTTGTTATTCTAAAGCACAAACTTAACATTGTCATTAATTCTGCATGTGTTTTTAGTAAAGATGAAGTTAACCTTTCAGACTTTACAATCTATGGGGTGGATGATGTAAAGGTCATTTGTTGCCAGGTCCACTGTTAACAAGGGTGTCATGTGGCCAGCACAACAACCAACCACCTTTACTTTTCCCCAACTAATGTCAGGCAGAGCTGGATGGCCTCAGAGGTGCTCTAAAGATTCTGAGATAAAAAATCTCACTCTTCATCAGGATTCAAACCCAGGAAGCCAAGAGCTTTATCACTCAGCCACCACATCTACTAAGTGTATTTAACCATTTTGTCACATCATTGTTTGATAGTTAGTGACATGTATTTTGTTGGGAAGCACGAAGTAAATGGTATATTCATGTTCACAATGTTTGACGTGGGAAACAAGCATTCACAGTTGAATTGTAGGCAAGAAATCTCGTTCTAGAATTTTAACCACATGGGTAGAGGCAGTGATTGCCATGTTCTTAAACTGTAAGGATGTCTAATGTAGTTGATTCAATAGTTTAATACCAGTTGTTTACTTAGAATATTTCATTGGATGTATGAAGCATCATATGTAATTCTTTATGGCAGGAATTGCCAGTGAACTGTTTCTGTATTTTATAGTAAATAAATCTTGTCAGCTAACCAAGGTCTTATTTGATGAATTTTAATAAGTGTTGTTCTGTATGAATTGGAGTGGACTTGTGTGACATCAAGTAGTACAAAATTCATCTTTACTTACACTACTATATACAATCAAACGTCACATAATAGCAGTGACACCATTGTTATACTACTAAGCTCAAATACAAACTGTCACCACCTCAAAGTTGGTGTCATACAGAGATACACTATTTTGATATTACCAGTTTAATTCACAATTCATGGTTTCTGAAGGTGAACACTTTTAACCTTAAGCTAAGTAGTTACTTGATAGCAGTCAGTAAGGGGCAGGCATTGAAGGTAGTCACTTGAGAAAGTTATTGCAAGCAGTCACTATAGAGTTATTATAAAGCAGTTGACATTTGTACGTTTTTAAGTTATTACTATTTTTGTCAAGTATTTCTATAAAGGATTATTACTGATTATTCTTGGATTGTGTATCAAATTTCCTATGTAGTGTTGTTATATACATATACATTAAACATATTTGTGTCTGCTACATTAAGTATTATTTCCTCATTTATGAGAGCTGTATAAATGTGCAAATATTCATCCTGATAATGTCTACAGTATATAACTCATTATAATATGAACCCACCCAACCACCATCTAAAATAAAATGGTGACACAAACAAAACACACAATTTAAAAGACATAGAAAGTAGAAATAATGGCATACAATTTTGAAATGTTTATACTAATGAACTAATAGCTTTAACTACTGCTAGACCTTACCAAATCAATAATCTGTTGTTCTTCTTCTTTCTTTTCATCCTCTTTTTTATCAGCCAATATCACAGTACTCAGCTTTTTAGCATAGGCTTTGGCATCTGAGACTTCTTTGTTGTGAAATGGAATTATTTCAGAGTCTGCTGGTAATAACTGTCAAATTCACAACCATAATATTACCAGTACATCCAATACAGAAGAGCCAAATTTAGCCCATAAACAACAGCGTAAAAACAAATTATAAAAATGTTAAGAATGACAACTACAAGCATTTGGAAAAAGATTTCTTTAAGTAAAAAAAAAATAAAAATACAAGTTGAATGTTTTTGAAAGCTGTGTGGCATATTTTCATGCATTTTATACCCTGCATATAATTGTCACCTGCACAAATTACAAATTAAGTAGAAACAAAATAGTACGAACAACACCATTATATACCCCACATGTGCAAAGTGTGACTAAATTACCGGTAAATAAAGTACCATCATTGGTACTATTTGTTTTCTTGAGGTTTATAATGAGATGCTCATAAAGCTTTCCAATGTACACGTAAACAAAAACACAGCAAACTGTATAAAGACACACCAGTATGTTGATAGGTTCCGTTATTCTTTGTTTATGAATAAAATAATTCTTGTTAACCCAGTACCTTTTTACACTGGCACAGCTGCCATTCATTTGTAAAAATTGTATAACCCACAATAACTATATGCAAGAAAATACAGTAGATGTACAAGTTCAGAGTATTTACCAAAATCAACTTACATAAGAATACAAGTCATTTAGATCTACCAGCTCATTCTTTAATAAAAGTGCTGCACATGTGAACAATGATTTGGGAGTGCTCCAGTCAGCAGACTGAGAAATAGAACAATTTAAATGAAACAATGTCAGGATAAACAAAACACAAATATGTTGACATGTTTCATGATGATAGCTTTAATTCTTCACATAAACTTTTATCCTAACAATGGCTCAGACAGCAGAACAAAGAGTATTACCTCTCTGAAGTGAAATTTAAATCCTAGAATATGGCACAAAGTCAACTTGTCTATAATGTATGCGCGCAGGAGTGGAACATAGAAGAGGCATTCTTCAGGATGGCATTCAAAAGCTTCAAGGATAACGTCTAACATGCGGTTAGGATGAAGATCAAAACAACCTAAAAAAATATAAAGAAAACAAAAGTTGATAATTAAGTTACTAATTTACGCCCTTTTGAATTTTAAAGTTGAAAATTAATTTGACTGGTTTTTATTACATCATAATGGATCAATGAGTTACCAATCAATGATTGAATATTCTGCAGCACTTGTTCCCAGGAAATCTTGAGATTGAAATCTGGATTTAATTTAGTGATTAATTTTGAGTAGCCTTCACTTTCTTCTCTTAACAAATTAAACTTCTGCTGCTTGTAACTGAAAAAAAAAAATAATAATTATAACACAGTAGCTCATGCTTGCATAGAATTTCAAAACTATTTGTAGGCTATGATTCACAACCTGTAAACAAAAATAATAGAAAGAAGAATAAAATTGGAACCAAATTAATTGCATAACATTTGGAAACCATTATTTTTAAACAGCTCTATTGCTAACTAGCACAGCACCTTTGCTAATCACCTCATCTTAATATTTTAATAATTGCTAATCACCTCATCTTAATATTTTTATAATTTACAACTGACTAAAGTTGTGTTCTGGTTTAAACATTTGAAGGTTAGGGATTTGGAGGGGTCAGGGTTGCATACCAGGTATGCCTTTAAGCAGGTTCCACTGTATTCCTAATTCCAATCAACAACTTACTAAAGTCGAGTTTCGGTCTTCACATATTTCTGATTATATCCAACTTGAGAACTGACTAAACCAACCAACTCTAAGGAGTCTTGGTCTAATCTTTCTTTTAAAAGGCAATCAGCTATAATAGTGTTCTGAAATAGTACATAAAAATACTTTTTTGAAAATACAACACTACTATTAATTAAAATATTGTTTTCCTCATATACTGCTGTTTAAAAAAAAACAAAAAAAAAACATTTATTAGATGAAAAGGCACACACTTTAAAAATCTATAATAAAATAAAACTAGCACAGATTATTATCATGCCTGAAATAAAATGAAATGAAACAAAGACCAAAATGAATAAGGATTTAAACACACTTTAAAAAAAATAGAAACTAAATGCACCCATTTATCCGATGACTGATTCTGTCAAACAATGTTCTTTATGGATTTCTTCTGATAAAAACAAATAGCTTACTGGTAATGCCCCAACTAGTGTAATAAATTTCTCTCTTGTCAATTCATCAGAGCAAGCAGTTTCAACATCTGAAATGAAAACAAATCAATTAGTGTTAAATATATGTACAGAAGACTTAATTTTTAGATTCCATTTACTTAGTGTTAGTGTGCTTTAAAAAAATAGAGGAGTCTTACCCACTATTTCCAGTACATCAGCAAGTGTAGATGGTAGCCATGGAAATGTTTCCTGAAATAAAAGACTTGGTGCAATATATGCCCAGATTGGTTTTTTAAAATATATAACATCTATCCTAGTTATAGTATATAACATCTATCCTACTTATAACAAAAAAGAAAGGAAAAAGAACAATAGGCAGACAAAAAAAAGTGAAGGGCAGACATCAAAGAAAGGACAGGCCTGTTGTTAAAAGAGATTCTAGTCATGGTTACAAAAAGAAAAAAGGAATGGAGAAAAAAAGCAGATCATGTGTAGTGCCCCAACAGACTAAAGGATGAGTGGTGGTGGTTCAGCATTGACAACAAATTTGATTTTTTTAAAATGATTTTTATTTTATAGCAATTTAAAAGTAAATTAAGGAGTGGAGATGCACCTTTGAGAAGACTATTTTAAATGAAATATCACATATGTATGCTAGGTTTCAATCCTTAGGAGTATCTACATATAATATATATTATATAGATAGTCTAGATCTAGTTACAGTTATATTGCATTACTTAGAACTCAATTTTACTTCAACTCCAACAGTTCAAGTCAGTTATGAAGCTGAGATTGTTTAAATTTTAGTGTTTTGACTAACTTTACTTAAGTTTGAATGGCAGTTACTGAGTGAGTTACTGATTACTTACTGATAACTGTTACGTGAGTCACTGTACAGTGTAAATAATAACTTCTAGACAGTAGCTACTAACTAGACTAGTCTAGTAGTAAGTCAAGTAGTACTACTTATCACTACTACTAGACTAGTACTGAGTAGTAGTGTAGAACTTGAACTTCTAGTTCTAGATCTAGATTATACTATGATTATAGTATTTTATAGTATAGTAATAGTATAACTAGATGAGTAGATCTAGATTATTTAATAAGTTTAGAGTTCTAGATTCTAGATCTAAGTGTAGTGTGCACAGAATGAGAGGAGTCTGAGTACTCTCAACTCTAGTCTGAGTAAGTTGAACTTGGAAGTTTCAGTGGAAGTGTCACCAGTGAGAGAAATTATAGTCTATGGGTAAAATCCGCAGGTCGCCATTGCCAGCTAGGCGTCCTTATCTACCTTTTGTTGGCAGTGGCCAGGGAATGGTGTGTGGTGGTTTTATTATAATCTTATCTTTTAAATTACAGACACGTCTTCAGGAAGATAGGCTAATTACGTCAAATGCGCTTCATGTGTCAATCTAGTCATGCATGTTAATAAGTGGCTTTTGAATCGCTATGTTTGTTGGCCCTTTTGGATGAAGCCTACTAATAGCACTGTCTACGGATGTAGGCTATTACTAATACATTATTTTTGAAAACGTTTTAGATTAAATTAGTATTACACTGTAGTCCGTTAAAGATGTAGCCCCTTATATAAGAGAATATAAAACATTTAACAATTTTATGCGTGCCATAGTGGCATTCATAAGATCCTTTAGGCCCATTTGAGTACCGACCCACCGGGCATTGCCCAAATGTCCATATAGCCAGTCCTCCCCTGCTTGTAATAATATAACATTATTATTGTTATAAAGGAGGCTGTTACGTTTATAGGCATATGCATGGATGCAAGCAACAGAACCCCGTTTTGCCTGCAAGGGGGGGTCGGCAATCCCAAAAAACCTGCAAGCATGATGCCTCTTATACTTCTCGACATAAATAAAACATTTATCGCTATATATATATAAATATATATGTCTTTAAATACAAACTATAAATTCTATGCTTTTACTTAAATTACTATAATCTACATGTATGTTTAAACATTTCATTTTTTTTATATATAATATGCACATAGATAGGCCTACCTACTACTACTATATTAGTATAAATCAAACTTTGTAGCACCTATGTTAAAAGTTAACTCTATTTCAAATAAAAGATCTAATAGATCTAAATATTTATTGGCTTACAGAGTAGTCAGTAGATCTTACCAAATATAGAACTAGTTAACTGGATCTTCTAACTAATAGTAGCTTAGAGTACTTAGTCTTAGACTGATTTTTATACTAGATTAATTAGATATCTAGATCTAGTCAAGATGTTATTTTAACTCTATGATAATAGTAACAAAGTAGATCCATCAATTTACATCTATCTATATCTAGGTCTAATAAAGAAACTAGTAAGTATTAAGTTAATTAAGTATTACAGATCTAGACATACAATATTCTCTGAGTCTAAGTCTAGACTTTAACTTGTCTAGGAATAGAGTGTCACTAGAGCTACTACTAGATATTAGATTTTCTCTAGATTTAGGTATAGACTAGACCTAAATCCAAATTATATACTCTAGATTTAGTTTCAGATCTTGAAGTTAGATTAGTTAGATCTATATACACTAATCTAGTAATGCTAGATCATAGAAGTGAGCCCTGCCCCTACTAGCCCTAGCTAGAATCATCTACTAGATCTAGATTACTAGATCTAAAATCTAAATCTAGATGTAGACTAGAGTCTTGCCTTTTTTAAATAAGTTTTTTTTATTATTAGATCTAGAATCTAGATTTAATTAGATCTAGACTTTACTAGTAGAATATTATATCTGATAATAGATTATAAAATAATACTAATAGATACGATCTTCTTTTGATCTATGCTGCTTCTGCCCAGGGACTAGACCTAGTCAGGCTACATCTAGACTCTGGTAAATTGTAACTGTAAGATTCTAGATAATTATTCCAATTATCTAGATCTAGCCTGACTAGCTAGGTCTAGTCCCTGGGCCTGGATATAATTAAATCTAGATTCTAGGACTAGATCTAATAATAAAAAACTTATTTTAAAAAAGGCAAGACTAGAATTGACTAGATCTATATTATTATAGATCTCTATAAGTTTTATAACTATCGTTACTATCATTATTAATACGGCGATGATCCGGTACGGTAATTTCGCATTTTCGGGTAAATACGTTCAACTTCTAATTCTAAGATCATTTTAAAATGTAGAAATAGATCTATATCTTGACTAGATCTAGCCTTTAGGTCTGGTTTCAATTTTTATGCCGGCAGATCAAACTTATTAGAATTAGATCTAGATCTAGATAAATAGATCTACTTGCTAGATCTAACTTAGTCTTAGGCGTCTCAGGCGGGGCCATACGGATTTGTTTCTAACTTTTGTTTACGTTTTTGATACAAAGCGAAAGTTCGGAAATAGCGCATGCGCTGTAACTTAAGAATTGTAACCTCCTGTCTTTCTTTGAATTCAACTTATTAAGTTTTAGTTTGAAAGTACAAAACGTGAATGTGAAAAAAAAAAAAAAAAGTCCGATACTGAATCGGCAATCAGTCGGACTGGCGTTTGCCGGCAAGCTTTTTTTTTAAACTTCGATTTTGCCGGCTATAGCCGGCGATCTTGCATCCATGGGCATATGTGTATTTATAGATGTTATCATGTTATGTGTTTGTTTTCTTTTAGTCTCCCTTTTTCTACTGATCGAACAGAACGAGACAGCTGGGGGTCACTCACAAAGGCCGCGGGATACACATTTGAGACCAAAAGAAAATCTGCTGTCGAGGACAGAAGCAGACGGCGAAAAGAAAATCTAAATCGACCACCTGCGGACAATGGTTATGCTTGCCCTGGGTGTGGCAGGGTATGTAGGTCACAGCTATCTGCAAGGGCTGCGCAGCCACGGGAAATACTTTCATTCCTCAATCATCTTCGGACTCGAAGACAAGCCTTATTAGTGTGTTCACGTGTTTTTCTCAAGTATGTTAGGCCTATAAGTGTGTATTACAGTCTCCTGTTAGTGTTGTTTTCATGTCAATAAAATTGAGTTGCATCTTACACATCAGTGTTGAAATCAAATATTAGACTTAATTGATAGCCTAATATATCAGGGGCAATACAGTATTTTAGATAAATAGCCAACTCATTACTAGCCGCAACAGAGTCGATAAAAGAAACGTAGAAAAGAGCTAACCTAATAACGTATATGCTTCCATAGGCCATGACTAATTTAATATCCCAGATAAGCTCGTCTTTTGCATCCATCTTAGTGAAGGCTACATTGAAAATGAGAATATATGTTAAACTTTGCGAACACATTGAGATTTTATGTGTGTGTGTGTGTGTGTGTGTGAACTAACAGGGATTCGTGTTCAGTACCAGTACATGACGATGATGTTTTGTAGACATCGTTGATCACGAATGAGAAGCATTTTGTTAACCGGTACATGATGATGATGTTTTGTAGACAACTTTCTGCACGAATGAGAAGCATTTTGTTAACTTCTATACATGGACAATGGTTATGCTGTGCTGGAAGAGGCAAAATATGTAGGTCACAGCTGGTGCTGCGAAGCATTGGGAAATACTGCATTCCTCATCAATCTTCGAACTCGAAGACAAGCCTTATTATTATAGATCCTTAGTTTGATTCTTTCCCTTTAACAGGACTATCTTCATTACAGAGAATCAATTATACACTAATAATAACATAATGAAACAGAATTTTTTTCTCCGAAATATTAACATGGGCATTGAGCTGAATTTACTTTTAAGTGTATTTTACGTTTGGCTTAGTCAAATTGTAATTAAAAATAATATTTTATTTATTGTTCTTTTAATTAAGTTCATTATGACATCTTTCAATTTGTAGTCACTCACCATTGCCATAAGGCATTACCATTCTCAATCTAATTCATGCATTGGCTCATAATGGCTAAAAGCCTTAGTGTGATATTCAGTATTTTTGAAAAAGAAAAATGTTTTGTTGAATAAAAAGTTGCATTACATTTTACAATTTTAAGTGAAGAAATAAAAAAAAAATGATTTAGAAAAGAGGACCATTGCAGTTCTAGTCAAGACATTGAATGCAAAAAGTGATCACTTATTTCAAGGAAGAGGTAATGAAAAACTGGGTAAAATTTTTAATTATCTTTAAATAGGAGAATCACAGAAGACTTGAGTCCATGTTTTGACTTTCATATATAGATTTATGGATTTCAAATATTTACACTTTTCTTTAGAGTAAACTGTTCTGGTATTCGTCATACATCCAAGCTTGTGCTAGTTGTGTGCCAGACAAAAGAAATGTTTGCTTTACATGTTTTGGCTGTACCTGCAGAGTTGAGGATAACTAAATTCCAAGTACAAACCTCCTGCAAGATGACCAGGATGTCATTGGGCAGAGTATGAACTCTGGACCATTGAGAACTCTGATCAACAGTCCAGCGTGCATACTGCTACGTTACAACCAGGCAGCTATCCAATGTTTATGATCAAAGTTAATATGATTAAAATAGATGCTTCCATAGAGTGGTTTCAAAAAAAAGAAATGTAATGATTTCTGTGACATATCCAAGTAGAACATTAAAGTTAAAAAAAAAAGTAAAAATAGGCTTACAGATGATCATAGTTTATAAGTGCGGAAAGAAACAATTTAATTTAAGAATCTATATTTATGAACTAACTAAAACACAACAGATATGTAAGCATAAATAAATAAAAATGTTAATTTGAAAACATCAACAGTGCAACAATTTTATTAATTTTTTTTACAATTGTAAAATAATAAAGAAAATACAATAGACTTGCATATAGGAACACTGGACCAAACACAGTGATGTTTCCTACATTTTGTGACTTTACCATCACAAAAGAGATACAAGACACCAATAGTAAAGACAAACAACACAAATAATCTTTTGTTCCCCGGCAATCAAATTATTAAATAGAAACAAATAAATAAATTTAAGTGATTTTAAAAATGGCCTCAAAGATTATGCAGACACCTTGTTTTCACATTTGGAAAGATTGCAATCTAAATGGGAACAAACTGATACCAGAAAATGAAAATCACTGATTACAAAACACTAGTATATATGTTTAAATATTGATAATCACTGAATGCAATTACATTAGAAAAACGTTTAATATATACAGAATGGAATGTTCTTAATACCTTTTAACAAAACTAACTACAGCCAAACCTAGTTGTATTAGATTTCATAAGAATAAATTGTTAAATATTTTTAAAGTATTGACAAAACCATCATAAGAAAATCAACATACAATTTTCATGTGTCACATTACTTCTCTCCCAGATATTCATTCATGTTAGCTTTAATTCTTACAGGCCTAAGTTAAGTTAGGTGTTAGGATGGCTGCCTGGTCATGAGGTTTGCGTGCTGGACTGTCGTTCGGATTTATCGACGGTCGAGGGTTCAAACCCTGCCCGCTCCCATCCCCCGTCGTCCTGCGGGAGGTTTGGACTAGGAAGTAAACTATCTTCAACTCTGAAGGAACATCCGAAACATGTAAAACATTTTACAAACAGATGTAGGTGAGATCTCAATTGCTATTTAATTGTGTTGGGCTGTAAAAAAGTATTCAAAATTTTAACCAGTCAATATTTAGAATTTTATAAAACCTAATCAATTTCCATAAAAAAATTGTAGAGCTTGGCAGTGACTGTACAAAGATTTAAAAGTGAGACTTTGATAGAAATAAATTAAGCTATACTAATTATGTTACTATTTTACAAGCATTGCATAATTTTCAAGCCACTTGTCACTGAATCTAATACAAGATTATGAAAATGAGCCAAGCCATAGCTGTCTGTGCCAATAGCTGCTAAGCCAGATACTGGAGAGGTGGGAATAGTTGCATTGAATAATATAACTCCATCCAGAGCTCCAAGTGCACTTGAACCCTGAAAAAAAATTTTTTTTAAAAATAGAGTTATAATCCTGGTGGTGACAAAGATGGGGGTAGTGGTGTGTGTGTTTTCAGCCGATGCAAAATGCCCCAGGCCAGCGCTAGATGAGCGGTCAACCAGGATGAGTTGTGACGGTCACCTGAGAAGAGTGTCAAACATTGCGGTTTGGGCAGGATCAGTGTTCTGAATCGAACTCAGGCCAGTCACAAGAGATGTGACTCACTCAAGAGTCATGTGATTAACGGAATCCGGTTCTAGAATGCCATTAGAGACCCTATATGAAGAACAAAGGTACCAGAGTTGACTCAGTCACAAATTCTCGATCTACCATTCAGTACATTACGACAGAGTTCAACAAAGTACAGCGAAGCCAGCAGAGGTCTTGCTACAACAGTACAGATTTGATACAGCAGTTCAGATGTCCATGACAGAACATTGTACAGTCAGTGTTATGTGTTGCCAATTGTACAGTATTAGCTGTGATTTGTTGGACATTTAAGTTTTTGGAGACCTGAGTTGTCAAGTGCAGTTGCAGAGAACCTGAATAGTGAGATTTGTTACAATAGGTACATTTCAATTACATATTCAGATTTGATCATTTAAAGATTTCTTCTAAAAAGAAAATAATTTGATTTTAAAATGATAAGTTTACATATTTTTTTTTAGTATGTCAATGCAAGTTATGTTCATCGAATCTTTGTTCTAGCTCTATTTAATAACAAACTTTATGAAACGATAAAAAAACTGTTTTTCTATGCTCTTTATGAATGTATGTTGGCCAGCTCTCATTAATATATAGAAGAGTGGCTATGCAGGCTTTGTACACTAGCATTTTGGTTGGAGTGGTCAGTTTTTTTTTTTCCCCAAATACAATTAGAGAGTTTTTCCAATTCTTTTTGTCACCTCAAGGTCTAAATTTAGGTTGCTGGCAATAAATCATCACAGGTAAGTAAATGCCTGAACAATCCGATGTGATTTCTGATGCTTATAGTAGGTATTTCTGAGATGTGACAGAATTTCAACGATGGCACACAGCTGTTAAGTAATTAGAATGTAGAGTTAAGACTAAATTTATTTTTGTATGATGATTTGCTTTTATACTCAATGATGAGTAATGACTCTTCAAAATTTCTCCTTTCTTTAACCTTTGCTCTCAAAATTCCCCTTTTCAAAAAGAACTCTTTTTGTGAAAAAAAAATCACTAAAAGACATTGTAGACCAACATATAACGGTCTAATTGTGGTATGTTACAGTTTTTCTTTCTCTCTTTTAATTTGAATAAGGCACTAAATGCCATAGCATTAAGTTAGATGTTAGAGAAAAGAGCTAATGGCACGAGCTGAGATTATTTCCCCTTTTTAACCTATTATGTGTCTATAACTATAGTAAAAATCAAATAGGAGAAAAAATAATTAAGACTAAAATGAACTGCCTGACCTAAAACATTTAGTGACTGACATAAAACATTTAGAGATTGACTTTAAAAAATATATTTTAAAAAAACATTAAACAACATCTATTAATAAAAAAAAAAAATACTTCTAAAAAAGAGAGAAATGGATGGCCATTAAAATGATGTATAACTTGGTATAACTAGGTTTTACAAGATTAAAACAATAAAAACAACAGGTTTGAGTGCCTGATTTTTTGAAGACAGGTGGACCCCCACACCCCAATCAGATCTGTTATTACTGGTACCCTCTAACATGTACCCAAAGACCAGTAATGTTTATAAGTAGGAATTTAGTAGGCCTATACAATAAACATTATGCTTATATACATATAAAATCTGTATATGTCTTGAGTATTTACTGACTTACACTGGGTGCGCGTGAGGCCCTTAGTTGCCTGAACATGGCATCATGCTGATGTGGCTCTGCATGTGTTCCTTACTTCTAGCATGACCCAACTAGATCTATTTCATCAAACATTTTCATGTGATAAAAAAAAATGGTCAAAATATCAGTCAAAGAAGTTGAAGATTCATTGACATTAGATCTAGACTAGATCTAATGTTTACTTCACTCTCTCTCTCTCTCAGAATCGAACTAGATCTAAGTCTAAATTTAGAGCTAAATTTCATGATCAATGTCTTTATCAATTTCAACTTCATTATTAGCTGTATTTAGTGTATTATTTGCGATAATGGGTCTAAAAATTGAAAGGTCATTGAGAAAATGGCCTGCACAGCTAAGGAAAATAAAAAAAAAATCACCAAACTTTGACGGCCCATAGAAACTGAAGCGAAAGACATAAAAATATCAGCTTTTTTAACAAAACAATCTATATTTCTACTTTTTAAAAAACCCAGCCAGCTCAAAATAACACCACGCGTCACACAGGAAAACAAGAGCTACACAAGTCATGCTGTGTGTGTGCTGTGGTGGGCGCATTAGTAGCGAGTGGGGCATTTGGTCACATTAGTAGCTAGTGGGTTAAATGTATATAATCTGTCTTTGTTTACTTACCAAAATCATTCCTTAAGTTCATACATGCCACTTTGAAGTATATATAAATAATGCCTTGATCTTTAAAGGCATCACATCCACCTAGATCCACTCTGGCAGCTACAAAAACTCCACTAGTAAAATTTAAGGTGGAGATACGGAAATTTATTTCAGAATATCAGACCTATAAAATAGAAGAATGTCTATTGTATTAATATAAAAAATAAGGTTTAGTAACTAAATATATTACAATATGCATTTTCTAGTGTGTGAAATGGACAGCTTACATGGATAATCATGAAATCAGAAAGGCTAATTTAGCACATTGCAATGACTTAGTGAGGAGATTTAAGTTGTTTTAGTGAACTTCACTTTTTATATTAGAGATATTTTTTAAAAAATGCTTAAATGTGTAATAATTAGTAAACTTTATCATTAAAATTTTATATTCAATGCTTTGAGTCAGTTTATAGAATAGGCTTGCAACAGTAATAACCAAGCCAGATTGCATTATACAATCATATTTAAATAATGAGCAATGTATTATATTTTTATAAAGTCTTACATACTAGAACAAAAGTTTGGGTTTCCAAAGTATTGCAAAAAAAATTATTCAGTTTCTATATACAAGGTGGCCCAAGAGTAGGTTTACAGGTTTACCACCCCAAACTACAGCCTAGTGTTTTTTTTATATACTATACTACATAAACTACTATTTGTTTATCAATCATACTACTGCTACAAGTGTTGATATTTACTTGCTACACTACTTGCTATTATTTACAACAGATACTAGTATTTGACCTATTGTATCTTTCATCATTTCATGCCTTGTTCTAACTAAATACATTGTAATAAGAATTAAAGTAACACTGTAGAGAAACCTAAAACAAGGCTTTATTAAGCTAGAATGACACATGAACTGATGAAAGATACTAAGACAATAACACATTAAAACACATTCTCACAATGTTACACCAACATAAACAAGTATCAACTATTTTATCACAATGTAGCTATCATAGCTATCATGTTTACCATTAAAACTGATAATTTATACTCTGAGGAATGTTTTTATTGGTATTACTAAGCAAGTAGCTTCCACCATATGAAAGGTAGTTTAATAACTGTAAACTTACTTTTGGGTCACCCTGTATATCAACATCTGTAACAAGTCTTTCTGTAAAGCTTGCTAACCTGCTATTTCTATTATGTTTGGCTTTTATAGTAAAGATTTCAAGATTTGAACACTATACATGTATTTCTACTTAACATTGGTTTAAAGTACCGGTATATATATATAATCCTTACCTGTGCAGTCTTGTGTTGCAATTGGTCTGTAATACCCAGTTTGGCATGAACATGAATAACTTCCTGGTGTGTTAACACACTTTTCATTCTTCAGACTATTGCAGCTACTGGTATTTGTACACTCATCTACATCATCATCACATGTTGGACCAGTCCATCCCTTGTTACAGAGACAAGTTCCATTTGTTTTGTCACAAGTTTGTTTGTTTGTTTTGAATGAAAGCTGTTACAGTTACACTGTTGGCTACAGTCTTTACCATAGAAGTTGTCACTGCAAGCTGTGGAGATACATATGAATCTTGTCACTAGTAATATTAATTGTGACAATTATTTAATCACTATTCTTCTTCTTCAGTCCGATTTCGAAGCTATACTAAAGAGCCAACAAGAAGCTTTTTAACACAAAACATTTAGTATAAACTTAGTAAAATAAAATAGATATGTTCTTGTACATATATTAATTTTTTAAAATAGCTTTTATATAGGCCCACATTCATGCTAATATGATGCTCGGAGTATTCATTTTTGGATCAGTGGGGAAGGGGGGATCCGGGAGATGGTTTTCTGTGCTGCCTTTAGGCACTCAGTAAACACAGCTCAACTCGAGTTGAGTATCAAACCTCTAGCTCCTTTGCTATGTAGCTAAGCCAAGCTCTAGCTTACTTAGCCTCTTGTTTAAATATCCCACACTGAAATGTATTTAATCAAAATATAAATCATGTTAGTATTTAAATCTTTAATTCAATAATATACTAAATTCAACAGGATAATCACTATAAGTATGCACAGTGACCAGATTGCAATACTTTTGGTATTGAGACCAAATATAGTATCAGTACAACTCCTATGTTCAGCTCAAATGAAATGTTCATGTCAGGTATAAATATATATAGTTCGTCAATCGTGGTTCTATGATGATCACTTTGTCATCCAGGGGGCTGAGGGCTTTGCACAGGGGTTTTATGCTTCCTCATGTGGCTGGTGTGTCCTATGTGAGCCTGGAATGTTCAGCTGCACACTGGGCAGGTTATTCCAGCTGGAGCTAGAGTCATGGACTTTGCTTTTCTTCTCTGGCATTTTTCTTCTGCCAGCGTGGTTCTCTTTTCCTCAGCAACCTGTGTGCCAGTTTTCACAGCGCGACCCCATGATGCTCTGTCATGTGCCTCTGTCTCCCAGGTGGCTGAGTCTATGCTGAACGCCTTCAGTGAAGCTTTGAGGGTGTCCCTGAAGCGCTTTCTTTGACCACCTTGCCAGCGCTTTCCTTTGCTTAGTTGGCCATACAAGAGTCGTTTAGGGATGCAGCGATCTTCCATTCTGCAGACATGTCCTGCCCATCGTATCATTTTCATTTTGTTAGAAAGAGGACCTTTACTTAAAAGAAAAGCTGCAACTCACATATATATATATTACCCATGGGTCTTTATTTGTGTTATCACTGATTTTATCACTGATATAGTGTATTAGAAACAATGAAACAAAATAATAATGTTATAAATGAAGCAAATGCGTGAATGTAATAATGTTATGTTTTGCGTATGCGTGACCTTTCGGTAGTGTCTAGTGTGTAATAAACACACAATATCATGAATGGCTTTTAAATGTAGACGAATAAGTTGCTGCATTAGGGAACAAATTTTTGTAAAAACACAAATTTGAAGGTTAATTTTATTAATGAAATGAATGGACTATATTTTGTATGCTCATGTGTTATAGTTAAAAAAAATATTTGCGAAGAGCAGATCTATCATCTTAGAATAAGATCTAGGCTTAGAGAGATTTTCTGTTCCGCGCATGTGTGACCTGTGTCTTGTCTCATGTAAACATGGCTATATGATCTAGATCCATGACATAGTAATACTTTCATAGAGTTGGGCAACTTTTTTTTTGAGGGTCTTAAGTTTGTTTTAGAGTTACTTTACATGTTACTTTTCCAGTTAGTATCCAAGGAACATTTATGCCAAGTTTTTATCAAAATTGGTCTAACGGTTTTGATTTCTATTTGGGACATACATATATACATACGCCTTACTTTCTGCTTCATATTATAGATAGGCTATATAAGTAGTTATATTATAATAATTTATTCATTGTTATTAAAATTTTAAGGACGTGACAACTGTCTATAAATATTATTCTAAAATAAAGAAAATACGTTAAGAGACTATATGATACACTTACACTGGCAAATAATTCCATTGGCAGCCAAAGATTTACCAGGAGGGCAGGAACATATAACACTTGTATTGTCAGGTGTTTCACTGCACAGATCACTACAGGAACTAGAGCTGCACAAGTCTACATCTGATACAAATAATACAATTTCTATATAAAGACATCACTAAATATGAAATGAAAAAAAGAAATATATTAGAAACAAAAATAGTAAAACATTATTTAAACCTAAGCCTCAATCATTTTGCAGAAAATATAAAAAAAAAAAAAAAAAAAAAACCTCTACAGGTTCTCAAATCACTGTTTAAAGCTTGTCCTTTAGGACAGAAACAAGTTTCATTGCCATTGACATTAATACACTGGTACTGACAAAGTGAACTGTTGGTGCACACACTGGTCACTGTGAACAAAAAAAGATTACCATCAAAATGAAACTCAAATTTTAAAATGACCTATCAATAAAGATGAATGGACAAGATATCCATTTTTAAAAATTGAGGTAATTATGATAAAAACCAAGAAAAAGTTCCCTTTAGAGATCTAATATCATAAAGATTAGAATATGTAGAGCTCATGGATTATTTGTGGTTGACAGTTAATGAAGTGGCCTGATCAGCACAATGATTCTTTTCTTCTCTTTCCCTAACATATCATGCACATCCTTTAGAACTCAAACTCAGTACAGTCTAAAAACCTGATTTAATGTATTTCTAAAGCAAGACTCATATTACAGATAAAAGCAGAGTGTTTTAGCTATTATCCATCGCATTTCCGAATCAATTACAATAATTAATAACATTCTTCATTTAGTAATTGCATATAAATGTTTAAAGGAATCAGTACTATTTCTTTTTTCAACTTCACTGCTACTAAGGAGCCAACATCTCATTCAAAGTCTCAACTATTATCTAATAAAAGCCAGGAAAATCGATTGTTTTTCACAAATAAGATAATCTTACCATCACATGTATATCTATCTCTGTTGAGGACATAGCCAGGTGTGCATGAACACCTGTAGTTGCCCAATGTGTTGATACATACACTTGTACATCTGTCTATTTGTCGAGCACATTCATTGATATCTGAGTACCAAAATACAGAAACACTAGATTAGATGCATGTTATCTTTTAGAGGATCTACTAACATAGATCATTATTAGAAAAAAAAAAGTTACATTTTTCAAAACTAAACTAAACTTAACTAGTGAGTGTGCTAAACCACACTTCTTATAAATTACCAATCAAATTAAAACAAAGGCTATAAAACAAAAGGTATTTCCTACCATCACATGTGTTAGTTGATGCATTATAAGCAAATCCTTTATAACAGCCACAGCTGTAGCTACCAACAGAGTTCTGACATGTCTGCTGACAAGTGTTTAACCTTGGATCCAAACATTCATTGACATCTAAAGAGTTCAAGCAACATTTATGACATATCACAAATAAAGTTACTGTACACTAAATAAATAAATAAAGGAACAATATGTTAATTAATTAATACAATTTGTTGAATGAACATTTAGGAAAAGTTTTCAAACATTCATAATAAGAGTTAACTACAATTATTATTTTTTTTTTATGAAATGACATTGAACTATCTGTGGTATCTTACAACTAGATAAAAATTTGTTTTGATAAATTTCTCTTAAATCTTTTTTTTAAGAAACAGTTCTTGTAAGAAAAAGTTCATATCAATTATTTTGTTTACTGACCTTCACACAATGTGCCATTAAGTCTTTAACCAGATTTGCAAACACATGAATCAGGACCTATACGACTCACACAATCCTGTCTATCATTACACTGTAATTCCCCATTGGTACACTGGTTCACATCCACATCACAGAAAACTCCTAGGGTTGGGAAATAAGATGGAATAATTAGATCTAGTTCTTGGTAGATTTATTTAGTCGCATTTTAAGTGTTTTCTTGTGAGAAAAAAGTATTATTTATATGTTCATTAAATCTGATTTTACATTCATAACAATAAATAAAGGACAATAAAAAATACAAAGAATCCTACATCACAATGTCATTGATTTGTTTTACAAGTTTTGGATGTTCCTTCAGATTTGAATATAATTACATCCTAGCCTAAACTCTTACAGAAATAAATAAGAATTTCTATCCAGAGCACAGAGTTAACATAGCATTATAATCTTGTATATACCTATATATCCAGGTCTACAAATACATCCTCTAACATTATCACATCTTAATGCTCCAGTAGAACAAGAACAAGATCTTGAACAATTGACTCCCCAAGTTGTGCTACTACAGTCTGTAAGCAGGAAACATTGGAATCAATGTCTTGAAACATTAAACACAACAAATTTATTTTATTTAAACAAGAAAATATATTTATATTACTTAAAAAAAAAAAACAAGCTTATATTAAGCATAGGTTTATCCATTAGTTTGGGTCAGTCATGTAATTAAAATCGTAATAGATCTAGACTAACAATAAAAAAGCATTTATAAAAAAAAAGGAAAGGAGGGGAAGAGGGAACTCATGGCTCAAGCCAACATGATAACCATTCTGCTAGTGAAGAGCTTATGAACACAAAAAATGTATAGTTATCTATTGTTTCTATAGTCTCGACCTATTTTTCAGGTTTGTGTTCACTCAGACAATGACCTACAAAGTAGACTAATTCAGCTTATAACACCCCTTCAGCCAATTACAATTTATTTCCCTTGTTTGAGATACAAAACAAAATAATTAATTACCCATAGTTAATTAACTAATCGGTTAATTTTTTAAATTGATTCTTGTGTTGTCAGGTAAAAGAAATAAGCTTGATCCGAGATGGGGTATGGGAGAAATAACTTTTTACCAGAAAGACAGACAGAATGAGTTGATATAAGCTTTGTAAAAAAAATCAATATAACATAACAAGAAATGAAACATTTCTATTTAAAAAATCTCACAGATCACCAAAAAAAGCATTTGAAAGCATTTCCATAAGAGTTTTTAACCATTGTTTTATAAATAGTATTTAAGATTTGTTATACTATTGCAGTTGCATCCATCATTGTCCAAACTTGACCCAGGGGGACATGAACAGCTGTATCCTGGTACTCTGTTAACACATCCAGACTTGAAGCTGCACAAGTTCTTTGTTGATACTTCACATTCATTGATGTCTGTAACCAAATTGTGACAGTGAATGTTAATCTCATTTGAAAACTTCCTATCCTAGAAAAGATTCCAGTCATACACTAATGTCATAATTAAGATAAACCTTACCTTCACATGTGTCTTTGCCAACTAGATTGTAACCATCAGCACAAAAACAATATGAAGTGTTCTGTTGAAAGTCTACTGTGCATCCTTGAGAGCAGTTTAGTTTCTCAAAATCACTGCATACATCTTTCACTGGAAGTGTCAAAAAAATTCATTAGCTTTTTATTTGAACATTATAATACTTAAAGTAACTATTAAAAAAAATAAAAAAATGCAAGGCCAATGACACTAGCTCCAGCTTGAATAACCTGCCCAGTGTGCAGCCGAACATTCTGGGCTCACATAGGTCTCACCAGCCACATGAGGAGGCAAAAAAAAAAAAAACAGTGCAAAGCCCTCAGCCCCCCCCCCCCCCCCCCCAACCTGGATGACAAAAGTGGTCATCATCAAACCACAATGGACGAACTATATAAACAGAGAGAGAGAGAAAAAGAAAGTTGGAGGAGTAGAGAAAGAGAGAGTCAGGGATAGATATACTTAATAATTACCTAGTAGACATGTTAGCCTATCATCATTTAATCTATACCCGTAGTTACAATCACAGTTGTATTTTCCAGGCACATCAACACAGATTTGTTGACATTGATGGTCCCCATTAGCACATTCATTGATATCTGAGGAGATTGTAACAGAGCAACTTGAGTTTTTTTTTTTGGATTCAATGATTTCTAAAACATTTTATTAGCTCTAGAATTAATGTCTAAATTGATAAAGAAGTTTATCAAGAAAATAAATCTGTGTCAATTATTTGATGTGAAACATACTAATGCAGTCCCCTTTATCATTTCTTGCATATCCAGGCTTACAGTTGCAGACATGACTACCAAAGTTATTGACACAATCTTCAATAAGTGGGTTGCAGTTGTTTAGGGCAGGATCAACACATTCATTTATATCTAAAACAAAATAGAATAGAAACAAATATAGCATTTTTAGGCAGTAGTGATAAATGTATACATTGTTATATTTTTATAGTATTTGAGGAGATGAGACGTTGTTCCAGGAATGAGGAAAGAATTTTCTGTTGGACATAACTTTATAAGTTTCAGATGTTCCATCGGGCATTAAGATTATTATGTCTTAGTCCAAACCTCCTGCAGGATGGCGACAAGCAAACTTCGCACCTATGGCCATCAAAACGACAATCCTAAACACATGCTGCATACCAAGGCAGCCATCATCCTGGCTGATTATGTTAAGTGAAAGTAATCTCTTTAGATAAACCTAAAGAATAGGGGTTAAAAAATGCTCTATTTTCTTTTGATTAATTTTCTGGATAGTAGTGACATGGGATAATGAGCTCAAGACAAGAATTTTTATGATTTAGGCATGTTATAATTTAAATTTCATGAAAATATTAATATCTATCATAATAATACTTTTATTTTAATTTGGATTTTAAAATATTAACTACATATTGTCTAGATCTACTTCATTTTTAAATTCCATAATCAAAAATTAAAATAAAATTTAGTTTTCTAAACATTAATTTGTTTTAAATAAAAATGGCATGCATTCACTTCTCTATCAAACAAAACATTTTCTGACAACAAACAAAAAAGTAATTGAAGTTTAATTATAACAGGGTAGTGAAATACTAATGAACAAAATGGATAATTTCAGCAAAATGTGAAAAATAATTACAAAGAGAAAGAGTTAAAGGAAGTATCAACAAATCTGTTTAAAGAAATAATTCATACAGCCCTAAATGACTTTAAAAAAAAAGGAAAAAAAAGCTTAAAAGACAACATCATTAGTAATGTAGTATTAGTAGTCAAAAGTACTGACCTTGACAAGTTCCATTTCTAACATATCCAATAGGGCAAACACAGGAATAGCTTCCCAAAGCATTAACACAAACATCACCAATCAAACAGTTGTCTGTCCTTAGTGTACACTCATCAATATCATTGTTGCAGTTGACTCCCTCCCAGCCTATGTCACATACACAGCCTCTGACAGGATCAGATGTCCCGTGCCCACTACACTGATAGGATTGATTGCAGTTGACACCATAGAAGGACTTCTCACAAGCTGAAATGTGTAGACCTTTCTTATTAAGTAAAAAGCTTGACAGAAAAAAAAAAGCAATTTATTATCCTTGGATTTCAATGGAGTTAGCATGTAAGTTACTATTCATTAATATTTTGTTTGGTTAAAACCACACAGTTACTTTGAACATTTCCAGAAAACAGTGCTTGCAAACATCATCATAAATGTGTATTTTTATAGCTATTATAAATTTTACATTTTAAACACAGCATTTATCATGGGATGATAGCATTAATAAATGACTTTTATAAGACATTAGAGAACACTTATTGCAAATGTAAATAATTCTTCAAATTGAATTTTAAAAGCTTTTTTTTTTCTTTCCCAATAAAATGAAAAAAAAAACAAACTTCAGAACAAATGGAAAGAGTGTTTTTATTTTTGCCAATATATTTGACTATTAATGTACTAAAATAAATGCCAACCTGTACAAGAAGTTCTATCTGCTTCTAGTTTAAAACCAGCATAACATGAACAAGTAAATCTGCCATAAGTGTCTGTACAAATTTGACTACAGGGCTTCTTGGCAAGACTGCATTCATCTATATCTGAAGAGGAAGAGAGCTTTTTATTTTGTAATTGCAGTAAAGAATTCCAAATAATTTATTATCAATTTTGCAACATATAATATTGATCTTAAAAATATTCCTAAATTATTTTATGATGCTTACAAAAAGATAATATAAAGAAAAAGATGTATAAACCCTACATAAAACAAATTAAGAAATCAGAAATTACACTTAGTCTAATATATAAGAAAAGATCATATAATAAATACATTTCTGATTGTTTTGTCATCTAATTTTGTATAATGCAAGAAAACTTATAATTGTATTTTATATTTACTTGTGCATGTTTTGTTATCTCCCTGAAGTGCAAACCCCACTTGACAATCACACCTTGCTGTACCATTGTTAACAAAACATAGCTGGGAAAAATTCAGGGCTTGGCACAGCTCTACATTACTTGAATCTGTAAGTTATTTTAGGTTGAGCAATATTAACAAGCAACTACAAGTATTATTCAATAATATATATATATATTATATATATATAATGAATGTTTTTAATATGAAAGAATAAATTACATTTGCAGTTAAATTTTGTTTTCTCTCTTTATCTTAGAAAGAATGCTTAGAATTATCATAATAATGAAATGCTGAGCATTTTGTTAGTGGTGTGAAAATATGCACAAACATGTACATGCATGTTATAATATAAGACAAGTTAAGTTTGCCAAGTTTTTGAAGATCACAATAGATGTGAGCAACTCAAAATACAATATATTAGGGCCTTGAAGTTTTCAAAATTAGTACAAATCAATAAGCATCAAAAGAAAAAAAATATTTTATCTTCAGCTTACTTTTTTCACAAACTCCACTTTGGAGAGTATATCCATTGAAACAATTACAAGAGTAACTTCCAATTGCATTGACACAAGTTTGTGAGCAGTCATCTATGTTCTCTTCACATTCATTGATATCCAGCACAGAAAAAAATCAAACAGCCAAAATATGGGGTCCAAATAGATCTAGTTTACAATTTTACCACTATTAATTCATAGAAATAGAAAACAATACAAATGTTACCATCACAAATGTTTGTGTTGAGTGTATTCAATCTGAAACCAATGTTACAGCTACAAATGTAGGATCCAACAGTGTTTTCACATCCTTGTGGACATGTCAAATTATCTTTACATTCATTGATGTCTAAGAAACAGAATGTCAGAAATAGTAAAAACAATCATCATTTTCTTTCTATGAAAATTTTAAAAGCCCATAAATTTAATTACATGTTAGTTTGATTAATACAAATATTTGTCTTATAAACTTCCAGATTGTCAGAGTAGACCATCCATGTTTTTTTTAAAGATAACTACACGGTACAAAAATTAGTTTATGTTTTAAAAATCATGTAAATGAATTAATTTTATATTTTAAGTTGATCACCGTCAAATTTCATTAGTGTGTTTGAGAGACTTAAAACCTCTCTTCCAAAAGCACTGGACATTTCCTGCAGTTGTGCACAGTGATAATAATAATCTTTATTATCCATAAGGAATTTTGTCTTACAAATTGAGCATTACACACAAAAAATTATAACTATAAAAAACAAAATATACATTTTGTGAAATATTTTTATCAGATAGTTGAAATGTATTTAATGATTTGAATGCAAGGAGTTTTTGTGTCTGTTTGTCTTTGTAATGAGTGTCTCGTGATGGTAAAATGACAAAATCCTGACTCAAGGGTGCTTTTTATTTCTAAAATGTTTTTTCCTTCTTATGAATGTTTTTCACAAACAGATGCCCAAGTGTTGTTTTTTTTTACCATTAACTTTACTAGCAGCATGCACATATATCAACATACAGGTAAAGAACATGTGGCTTCACAGACTTGTCATGTTTTAAGTTGATAACATGTACTATTTAATCATTTAACACACGACATTTAACAAACAAAATTATAACTTAATATTATTGTTTCAAATGTCTAATAAGGGTAACAGATTACATTTTTCTATACAAATGAATACGAGAATCAGGGATTCAACATAATTAATTTCTACTAATGAACTTACAAAAAAAAAAAAGTCACGTTGGTGTATCAGCTAACTGACAGTACCAACCCGCCACTCCCTCACTCTCGCGTTCTTCATTTCTAGACTAAATCTAATTGCTTTTAAGAACCAATCAACGTATAGATCTAGACACAATGTGTTCCCCCACCTTTTCTGTTCCTCCCCCCCCCCCCAACCATGACCTCCGTGACCCAACAGGACGGCTTAGCGTGACATCCGTGACCGCTCGTAAGCTAGTCAAGAGAGGGAAGAAAAAAAAAGGATACGAAATGCGTAACGCGACGGGTTAAATGCGTATTTGCGTACTGACTGTCATTTTTGGGAGATTTTGCGTAACGAATAAGCATTTTGCGTAACGGTAGGCAGGTCTGCTCACAGCTTAAATAGAATAAAATCTGCTAAATTTTAGAAACAATATAAAAAATCCCAATCAATAGAGTAAAAAAAAGTTTGTAGTACTCATTTTCAGACCTTGTGATCTATAGAGCAGATGATGTAAGTATCATCTAATTCTATGGCCAACAGTTAACAAGGGTGTCAGGTGGCCAGCACAACAACCAACCAACCACATTTACTTTCCCCAATTAATGTCAAGTAGGCCTACCCATATGATTAGGGTTGGGTGGATTCAGAGGCGTCCTAAAAATCCAGTTCAGAAGTAAGTTCAAACACCAGCCTTTACTGAGATTTGAACCCAAAACCTCTTGGTTCAGAAGCCAAGCACATTAAAACTCAGCTACCACACTGCTCAATTATAAAATGTCTAATAGATCTAATGAAAATTGCAATTTAAAAATTAATCTGCTATCATATTATCTAGACCTAGATCTTGGAGTATCCTGTCTAGTCTCTACTCTAGATTTTTTTTTACTAGATCTAGAATCATTTAGATTACATTTCTACAACTAGACCAGACTTGAGACTAGTAATATTGTAATATTTAATTATGAGTATGAGGCTAGTAGTAGTACAACTACTCACGCACTCACGGTACTAGTACTGGTAAGTAGTACTACTACTAGTTACTAGATCTACTTAATACTTAGACTTAGTATTTAGTTTATTTAGACCAGATGACTATAGAGTCTAGTAATAGATCAGATGATCTAACTACATCTACCAGATTCATTTAAAATTTATTACCGAAATCGTCAGTAATTCGTCAGTTAATTCAATAATTGCCGTCAGTGGCGTCTGTTAGAATCTGTTTACTAATCTCAATTGCAAGAGAATCAACAGAATCATCTAGACTTGATATGGGAATTTGAAATCTATCAATTTTCCCTGAATTTCTATGACAAACATTGAGTGTTGCCATTTCTTTTATTTTTAGATCTAAATATTAATGTCACTGTGACTGTTTTTGTTTACAATGAATCATGAAATATGATGAAAGGAATCTACCTAGGAGTAGGAGACTAGGTCTATTCGTAATTTCAAAATAAATGAGTTGACTGTATGTAAGCTTAAAAAGTTTTTTCTTTTTAAAAGCCACGAAATTAAACAGTTACCAAGGATATTTTTCAATACATCAATAGGTTTTATTTAATTTAAAGATTAAACGTATTTTAATATCACGAATTTCATTTTCTTTGTCAGTTTTCTGTAGATCTATTCTTCTTACATAGATTCTAGATGTATGGCGCAACTAGATCTAAATCCTCCCCACCCCCATTTTTTTTTCCGCGGAAACGCTTCAAAGACCAGGTTAGGCGTCAACTTTCCTTGGCTGACAGAAGAGAGCACCTGGTTGCATGCGGCCTCAGAACGAGACAGCTGGAGGTCACTTACGAAGGCAGCGGGATACACATTTTAAAACCAAAAGAAAATCTGCTGTCGAGGACAAACGCAGACGGCGAAAAGAAAATCTAAATCGACCATCTGCGGACAATGGTTATGCTTTGCCTGGATGTGGCAAAATATGGGAAATACTGCATTCCTCACTGATCTTCGGACTCTAAGACTAGCCTTATTATTATTAGCAGGATGTCCAAAGAGTGGCCTTTTTTCCTTGTGCAGCCAGCTTTGCTTTGGACTTTGCTTTGCCTCTCGACTTTCGACCCATAAAAAATGTTTTGGATCTACCTTTGAGCTGCTGAATGTAAAGAAAGGATCCTGTTTTGAAAATTTCGATTTCACCAATGCCCATTGTCCTTTTCTTTTTAAAGCTATATTATAGGCAGCATTACTTAGGAAATTAAGGTGCCCTTACTACCAAGGCATCAGCATGCCTACTTTTCAACGTTTACCTGCAAGTGTTTTATATTGTTACGAATCTCGCTATCCAGGCTTTCTTCAAACTGCACCATACGACACAACGAACTTAAAGAACCTCACAACTCAGGGCTCCAAAGTAACAGTAGCAATTTAATTTCAAATACAATACAACACTCTACAGTTGGCAACAATATTACACAAACTGTCCAAAAACCTAGCCTTGCTCCGCCTGAATTCACACACCGTACTGTTTCTAACTTCGCCTCGTACTGGTCACATTGCGAGGTAACGTGAAGTCCAGTCTTTCTGACACACTCGCTCTTATATACTGTCTCTACTGGCCTTCTAGAATCGGATGGAACGTTCTTGACCACTCAGAATGATTACAATCGCCGTGACTTGCGTGCGTAATATTTACACACAGGTCGTTGCCGAACTAGCATGTACTGTCACTGGTCACAGTTGACCGCTCGTCCTGCGCTGGACTGGGGCGATTTGCGTCGGCTGACTACACACACACCACTACCCCCATCTGTTCCACCACCAGGTTTATAACAATATGCTTGTGAGTCTTGGACACTGACTGCAGAGCTAGAGAGGAGGATCCTAGCAATGGAATTGAGCTGCTACAGAAGGATCCTAGGTATCACATTTAAAACCGCATCACAAAGATATTAGAGGCAGGGCTACTGCAGCGATTAGACCCCATGATGACCTGCTATCATAAAAAAACTTGAGCTAAAAATCTATGGCTATATTACAGAGTCTTCGAGGCTCGCTAAGACCTTCCTTCAGGGAACAGTACCAGGAAAAAGAAGAAGAGGCAGAAAGAAAGTGATGGAAAGATAAAGTACATAAAAGAATAGATGGGCCTGCCATTGAAAGAGGTTCTAACTAAGGTAAAAGACTAGTGGAAAGGAGAAAGATGGTGAACAAATCTTGCATGGTGCCCCAATGGTCCAACAGACTAAGGGATAGGTAAAGAGGTTTTTCAGCAGCAGGTATCAAAACTCTCATGTTTCAAATTGACTTAAATCTCTTTACATGTTTTACAACTAAGAAATGAAAATGAAGATTTATCATTCCTTTTTGTAAAATAATCACAAAAATTACTTGATATTTGTCTGCATTTAAAGATTCCTTGCTTTGTGGTTCAAATATTTAATTAGTGAA
The DNA here is from genome assembly GCF_947242115.1 of Biomphalaria glabrata. Lineage (NCBI taxonomy): Eukaryota > Metazoa > Mollusca > Gastropoda > Planorbidae > Biomphalaria > Biomphalaria glabrata. Next base: position 98,572 of record NC_074716.1, read on the forward strand.
ATGAGAACATTACTTTCTCATTATGATGTAGGTATGAAATTTCAAAACATAAGTCCACCCAGGTCTAAGAGCTATTTGATCTTGATTATTCACACTGCACTGTCAACATAACCTACCCTGACATTCATTAACTATTAACCAGGTATTAATTTCTTAACCTCAAGAGAAGCATGTTATTATTTTTTTTTAAAGCTAAATGATCAAGTTTTATTTTTATCTCAAGATGAGCTTTAATAAAGTCAGTCTGAGGGAACTTAAATTGTGCTTAAGCAGGTATGATTGGCAGTTTCATAATGGTGGATTAATTCAAGTCTGATCATCTATTTAAGAAAAATGAAACAACATAATGAGTTAAATATTTTGTATTTTATTCTCTATACCCATAACTGTTACATATGATCACTTACAATACATCAAACACACATTAAGATAAATAGACCACACAGTCTATGTTTTCTATGCTACTAACATTTGAGAAACAAATGACATCCCTATTTTGAAAGTCATTGACTCTGCACCAGGTGTTTTTAGCAATGAACTTATAAACATGTTTCTTGAATCTTAGCCACATTAAAATCAAATTAAGCATTATGCTCAGTCATTAAATAAAACATTATGTAGCACTGTCAGATGTTGATTACAATTAAGAACATACACAATGAAAAAAAGAGCAAAGTAAAAATGAAATGCTCTGAATGTGGTAAGTTTTAAAAATCTATAAACTTCTATTATGACTGGGATACTTTTTAGATTTCTAGCACTCCATAAAACACTCTAAGTGCAAGGTGGAGTACAATGGAAGTCAATGAAGGATGAGAAATTTTTACCAACAGCATAGAACCAATGTCTTGCATACCCCACCAACAAGAGACAATGTTGATGTAGATATCACAAAACAACATCAACATGTTAAGACAAACACTAACACACAAATATTATGTGAGTACATGACATCAATAAAGTAGTACAAATATTTTGAACTTTCAAAGACTAGATGATCATTCACTTTTGATTTCATTTTTCACAACAGACAAGTTAAATTTTTTTTTGTGGCAAAAACAAAATGGTTAAATGTCTCCACCAGATAAAAAAAAAATCAATTGATAAACCTTCAACAGCCTAAAAATATAATTGATTAATGAAACTGTACATAAGTAAGTTTTGAAGTACTAATACAATACTTTAGGGGGACCATCACCAGTTGAAACAAATATCAAACCCATTAAATCTTACATTCTGATTAGTACAAGCAAATAGTATTTGAAAGAGATTAATAGAACTGCTTTAAAAAAGTAAAGTTATTGACAGTGCAGCATAGAAATCAAGAACCAAAGACTAAATCAAAAGCAGACAATGGATTGATGCACTAAACTAGCAGTAAACAGCTTGTTTATCAATGTTTTTGATTTATTTTAAAATTTTAGCTTTAATTCCAAAACTCTGCCTTAAAAGTTTAACTGTGTCTACCATGCTAATATCATTTCCTCTGAGTGTCTATAAATCTTTGCAGAAGTAACATCAAATGGGTTTGAGTATAAATATAACTATTACCAAGGAAAAAAATTCTGATCAACAGATTTAACTTGTGCTAATTTAAAATAAAAATTGGTTCAAATACATAAAAATCACACAAAAAATGATTAAGTTGTAATTTCATATTAGTTCTTAGTACATGTATGTAAATACATAAGTAAGAACTAAAAAAATGTGGGTTGAAATCTACGTATGTATGCACTAGAACTTTATACCCTGAACATGTAGAAAATAAAAACAAAAACAACTCATAACATAACAAAAAAATTGTATGTCATAAATATAAATATCTGATAACCTCTTAAAATGTAATCAATTCATCTGAGGTGAAACAACAGTCAACAATCTTTAATTGAAATGATTTTCAGTTTCTGTGTCAAATTAAAATTATGTGATGCATTCAAAAGTTGCTAACATAAATAATTCTATTCAATATAACTGTAACTATATTTACAAAAAATACAATTTTTTTCATTTAGGTTTTTAAATTTAAAATTATTTTTATATCATGACATTTTTATTTTGATTCATCAGAAATTAGCTAAAATGTGCTACTGATTTCAACTACCAGTGTTTGTATGTAAAATGCCACTAAATATTTTGATTGCACCAAATAGTAACACTTTGGAAAACAAACATTTGACTAAACAATTGAATTAACAAATAAACATTGTAATATGGCATAAAAAGTTGAGTGTCGAGAGATTTTAAACAAGCCTTAACAAGATTTTAAAATAAAGAAATGCAATACATGAATGAGAGTCTAGTAGTCAATCTAAGGAAGTCATAGTTTTCAAACACATTACATAAAACTAGTAACAATTTGGACAATGTTACCATCTAACAAGTTTTTTTTTGTTTTTTAAATAAGATTTAATAATGACATGAGAAAGGGACCAGCAACATGGAAAGTTGTCTGGAACTCCATGTAGTCAAAAATGCTATAAAAAAACTAACCATATTATCCATATGAACATTTTAAAATTGTGCATAAAATGGCTAGTTTGCCAGGGTCACTAACACTAATGGTACATTCACTAGATGAAATAAAGCCAGCTTTAGAATTGAAGAAGGAAATGGTGGAACATAACAGGAATGTTGAATCATCACAACCAAGTGAGCAAATAATCATTTGGTAGCTAATTAAGTTTTGAGAATCATTGCAAAAAGAAAGTTGGCAGGCGTGTGCTTTGTAAATGACCTGGCATTTTAACATCAAATCATTCATAAAATTAAAAAACAAAATATACTTATTAAATGATAATAATGCTGATAAATATTTTATTCAAAAGCAAACTTTCAACAAATATTAAACAAATTAATGAATTAAAAATTTTGATATCACATATTGAAATAAAAAGGTCAAATAGCCTTTGCTATCCAAAAAAAATCCAACATAGTAATCTTTTTTTCTTTTTTAGAATGACAAAAGCATTTTATAATTTTATTTTGAAATTTTATGAGCTCAAAATCACTTAGTTATTGTAATACAACTTACAACTAATAATATGTAATATGGCTGCCTGGTCGTGCGGTTTGCACGCTGGACTGTCGTTTGGATTTATCGATGGTCCCGGGTTCAAACCCTGCCCGCTCCCATCCCCCGTCGTCCTGCGGGAGATTTGGACTAGGAAGTAAACTATCTTCAACTCTGAAAGAACATCCGAAATATGTAAAACATTTTACAAAACATTTTTTTTTTTACATGAGGTGGGTCTATGGTTAATTATGTGTTTATGAGATTTAGTTGGTATCAGATTCAACATGTAAACAAGTTTAAACCCTGACTGTAATGGCAGAATATTATGATATGACCAACTAATAACAAAGAAAAAAAAAGATTAATTTACACAATTTAGTCAGCCTTGAACTTGAGGCTATGCTTTATTCGTCTTGGGAGGTGTCAAATAGTCTTTATCATCTAAATCATCTGGGTCAACCTCATGATCACTTTCCTCAGTACTAAGTCTATCAAAGCCTTTATGAGAATTCCAAGTAAAGCCTTTAAGGTTAAAAACCTTTCCCTTCTTTCCATGTCCATAACATTTAAATTTTCCTAATGAAAAAAAAAAAAAAGAAAGAACAAATATTAAATTGTAGAAAACATCCAAATTTTAACAAAAAGAATTTAAAAAATTAAATGCCTGTTATGTTGTAAAGGTTTTTAAATGACCTGAATATATTATAAACCGCCCAATAATTTTTATTTCATTTTATAGTATTCATCATTAAACTAGAGGAAAGGATTAAAAATTCTGTAATTTAATAATATAAAAAATGTTTTAAATTTCATTGAATCTAGCTAAAAAATAAAACTAAAAAAAAATTTATAACACCAGACTGATGTGCCCTGACTAGAAGTAGCAACAAGATGACTGGTACCACAAGTAAGATGCCAATTGATGACAGAGGGAGAGACATCACTGCTATCTTTGATAGCCTCAGACAACTCTGTGGTATTGGTTTCACTCTGGTCCAATGGATTGCTGACAGTAACTGGCTCTGAGTACTTTCCTCAACTGTGGCATAAAATTGAATAAAGTTAAGGCATTGTAGCTTTTCCTAAGATGTCTACACAAATTACTTTTCACCTTATGAAACTAGGAAATTTCTTGAAAAATCTACACAGCTATTTGTAAACTTCAGTTGAGCCGAAGCAAAGTCTAAGTTATTTTACTTCTACCATTTTCTTTGCTCTAATAAAGAGTAAGCTAGTAGTTCACAATGACCACTCAATACGATAAATTCAATTATTGAAATGATTTTCTTTCTGTATTACAATCATCGCTTGCACTTCTAATCGGATTCAATTTGCTTTTACATGTCTCTAAGGAAAGTGATAAAATTATAGACAATAAAAGAGTCCAGGACGTTTCATTCAGAGAGTAGTACAGATCACAAGTACATATTTAGATTAACACTGATGCAAACGTTTTAACAGCCAATTATAAACTAATAACAGACTTTACAAATGAACATTCACATCAACATTCATTACCAAGTGAATGTGAAAGCAATCTTCCTTATTTACCTTTGTTATGCTGTGAACTTGACTGTACTGTAACAGGTCTGCTAAACTTCCAAACACTTTCAGGGTCCAATTCCCCTACATAGATGCTGTGTTACTGGATCTGCTGCTACATAATGTGTGTTTTGCATGTTCTGAAAGATTGTGGAGATTTTAATGTAGTTTCCCACGAGGTCAATACATTCAAAACATTTTTACTTTGTAAAAGTTGAATAAGAATAAATAAATAAAACATAACTTTGATAAATTATGTTACAATGAGAGAGCTATTTGTAGTTAAACTAAGCTGAGTTTTGTTGTCACATGAAATAGAACTTTACATCTGGTACATTCCACATTTCCAACAAATCTCCAGTATTTATGTCTGATGTGAAACCCTGGACAGTTGTATCAATGGGGCCATCAAAAGCAGGACCATTCACAGCATACAGTAAACCTCCTATAGAACAAAAAATGAGCTGTTTGATAATGCAGCAAACTACTGACCAAAATCTATAATAAAATATTAATGGTGATATTGTCACATTTTTCTTTGTTTACAAAATAATGAAGTCTCATCTTCTATTAGCTATGTACCAGTAGAAACATAGTTTGAACTTTATAAAATGCTGATAAGGGGAAAAACCAACTAAGCTAAGCACATTTATGTAACCTAATTTATTTAGCTTAAAATCTTTATTTTGCTTAATATTTTTTTTAAGTTCTGGGTGTTCCTTCAGAACTAAACATAACTATGTTCTAACCCAAACCTCCTGCAGGATGACAGGGGATGGCAGTGTTCAAACTCAAAACAATCCTGATGAGTTTGAAGGGCATACCACAAAATGTGGCTATTGAATACAATTCATATGGTATCTGGTTTTATAGTTTTAAATTGTTATCATGAAACATGACTTGAAAATCATGCACATCAAACTAAGAATCAGATATATATTTAGGAAGTTACCTGCACCAAACTGAACGTTCCTTTTCCCAAAGGACATCAAAAAAGTTCCATCTTTGGAAAATTTCAGAACTCTGCTATTACAGTACCTGTTTTACAAAAAGTAGGCTTGTAATAAAACAATCAAGATTTGATTATTTTTACATAATTCAAATTTAAAATATATTTTTTAATGCCTAATCAGTATCAATGGACTCATTTATTTAAAGCAATATTTGCTGACACAATATATAATTACAATTAATTGCAAAGCCTAGTATTACCCATCAGATACAAAAAACTCTCCAGACATAAGAAGAGCTACATCAGTAGGTTTACAAAAAAGATTTGTATCTTCACCATGTTGGAACTTCTGTCCTAGTGTCATTTTTGGTACAGTCTGACCTGGTGGTATTTTAAAAACCTAAAGAGAAACAAAATTATATTAATTTGTAGACCAAAAAAAAAGTACAGTAGTGAAGGAAATCAATCTTACATAACTAAAACAAATTAATTATTTTGTTACATTTTTTCATCTGATATCAAGTGCTATAATATTTAGTGTTAGAATTCTTGTGTTTTTTTTAAAGCTTTTATGTTGTCAATAAGATCAATTCAATTTGTTTAACACATGTTGAGAAGAACAACAAAGAAATGTTTTACCTGATGCATTGCTACATCTGTTAACCAAATATTTCCTTGATGGTCCGCTGTAATACAATGAGGCATAAAATACCTGAAAATAATACAAGTTGGGTTGCAGTCATCATTCAGGTTATTGAAACAAAGTTTACAATATTTTAAAAAAAGGCAAATTTTCAAATCTGTGATGTTTCTTTAATATCTGATTAGTCTCATACATATAACATATATATTCCCCTTGTTAATTATTTGTTTTAACTCTCTTTTAATCAATGATATTAATAAACAGGTAAACCTTGGAAATCTTTTTGATAACTTTCATAGCAAAGTTTATGAAACAATATTAGGAACCAGCCTGCCATCTTTGTAAGCTAATGTTTTTTATGGAAGATAATACAATTACATTCTCTGGTATTACTCATTGGTTTGGTGTGCAAATTATTTTATTTAAAAAAAAGTGATTACACTTCACATATCCTTTCATTTTAATCAATAAATGAATTTAAATCTTGTACATTTTTTATACAATGCTATCTACTCATTATATCCCTTCTCAATGATCTATATTAATTTCAAAAAGAAAGAAGGACATGGTGCACTAGGGATTTATATTTGGATAATGTTTGTGACTAATGAATGAGTTTCATTCTAAGCTGCATTTGTTTAATGTACATGTCTTAATACTAAATTGTGGGATGTGTGGCATAAACCCCTTGGATAGCTAACTAAAGGGGCTTGATTAGAATTTTAAATCTGAGAATTGACTCAATCTGAATTTTGTTTACAAAGCACCTGCTTGATCTGAAATATGATCCTAGAACTTGATCCTAAAATGTGATTTCTAGAGCTTTCTAAGCCTCTAATCTTTATGTATTGAAATTTTTCTAATGTGAAAGACAATGTTTGTTTGTTTTTATTTAATCTGACAAAATGAAACAAAAAAAAAAGGGAAAACTAGACATGTTAAAGTCTCAATTATAAAATTATAATGGCAGGATAAATTGTTGATAGGATGGCTGTTAAAAATGTATTTGCTATTGTGAATTGCTAGATTGCAAGCATATATAGCCCCCCACCCCAAAAAAAAAGCATGCTTCTGGAAAAAGGATCTCCCCTAAGACTGCATAACATTCTAATCTCTAGCTTGTTATCTTAAAAGAAACTGTTCTTTAAATCATAAGCAGATAAAAATACTTTACCAGCACTGCCTCATCAGCAATTTAAAGCCCTCTGGGCAAGTGCCTGGAACAGGAAGGTGAAGGATATTGCTTCCCACTCCCCAGATGATAGCAGAAGAATCCACATCTTTGTAGGGTACTTCTTCTGTCAACAGTTCCCATAAGACAACACCATAAGACCTGTAATTTAAAGAGTAATATGACACTTAAGTAAATTCTTACAAGATTCTTTGAAAAAAACTTATGACAAGTTTCTTGATATGAGACAGTGACTAAGGTTAATGGCTTAAAACCATTTCTTTATCACTGCACTTAGTTAAAATATGTGAGTCTTTGTTGTTGTTTTTTTAAATTATAGAGCAATTATATTTATGAGCTTTGTCAGATAAAAAAAAAAACACAATCTAATAAAATACACAGAAAGTCACATTTCCCCATATGAATTTTTAAAAAGTGCTCTTCTTCCCTAGTGCCATTACAGCAAAGAACGAGTTGCCTAATCAACAAGGAAAACCAATAACTTAGCAAAGTAAGTCTTTAATGAACATGTAAAGCTTAACATATGGATATTTGTAAGATGTAAATATTCATAAAAACTTTTCTAGTAAGATCAAAAGCAAAATATGTTTGATGTTAGTGTAAATTGATAAGAATATGAGTTGGATGCTAGTGTAAATTGATTAGAATTTTAGTTGGATTCTAGTGTAAGTTGGTGGTTCATAAAAAGATGATCTATAAATTAGACATGGATTTGATGTACAAATATCCAATAATCTTTTAACTAATATGAATTTAAAAATCAGTAAATATAAAATTCTTTAGTTACTATATAGTAAACCTTGTTTGCATAAAAGTATAACATATGAAAAGGATTTCAGATATTCTAGGAAGCAAGTCTTCCATTACTGGAAGGGAAAAACATTCTCTTTTAAGTGCCTTGCTGAGAGGACAAGGATCTAAACAGATACGGAGTTTCCCAGATTTTTTAGTTGCAATCACATTCAACTGACCCAGTCAGTAAGTTTATCAACAGGCACAATGATTCCTTTTTCTGTTAGCAGTTCTAACTCAGACTTTACTTTAGCCTGCATAGCTAAAGGTACACGACAAGATGGACATGTAACTGGTGTTATGACAGGATTCACTTCTAAGTGTACAACACCAGGTAACCCTAACCCTTCACCCTGCTGATCATCTAATACATCAGAGAACTGTTCAACTATTTTTGTCGATAACCTTGGTAGAGGCTTATCAACACTTTCAAAAGTATGATAGTTTATTGTAATTAGTCCCATTTTTTCTGACGTTTTCTTCCCTAACAGGGGAGTTAAGTCATCTTTCACAACCACGAAATCAACACGATATCTCTTGTTGGTCTTTGGATTTTGTACTATGAGTTGTACCTTTCCACTTGAGTCAATCTGACACACAATCTTCTCACCAGCTATGATCATTTCAGCTTTTATGATCTTATTGTTTGGTCCACCTTGTACAGCAAGCACAGCCTCATCACTAGAAGATAATGAATAACAATCATCACTGTCCTCCTGTACACATTGCAGTTTCTTTTGGTTGCATTGAATGCCAAAACAATTTTTTTGTTTACAGATATTACATATTTTACCCCATGCAAGACACAGTTCCTTTTTAAATGGGTGATTTTGTCCACAAAATTTACATTTGCGCTGTTTATGAGCAGCATTCTGTTGTAGAATATTTTTGCGAGACAAAACAGCGAACGCCTCATCCTGAGGAGGTGAGGCATCAGATGTACCTGTTTCTAGTACCTTTAGTTGCAAGTCAGCAGCTTCATTTGCCTTGCAAATTTCTATACAAGTCTTGGGTGTTAGTTTATGTTCTTGTAAGAGTTCTTTCTTTGTCCTTGTGTCTCTGATGCCAACAACTACCATTCAGTCTCTTATTAATGACTCTTCCATATGGTTGCAAAAATTGCAAATTGCTCAAATGCACATATTATGTCTTGAACATTGTGCTTTGGTTTAAAGGTGATGCTGTTGTATACTGCCAATGCCTCTGGGCCAATAGTCTGCAAGAACAGTGCTTTGGCATACTCTTCATCTATATCGTTTATTCTCTCTATAGTGCAATAGTTCAGCCACATTTGCTTGAAAAGCTTCCATTCCTCACACCCTTTCTTCACACTTAAAGGAGGTGGAGGGTTAATTCTTGGTTTAAAGTTAGTTTTACTTACAGCTTCCATTTTAGAACTTTTAGAAAGCTGCCTCCATGTTAAATACACTAACAATACTGATGTTTAAAATTTACACTCCATTTTTATTAACATGAAACAAGGAGAGAACAACCAGCAGAGACTAATACACAGTGAATACACACAACTGACACACTTAAGAGTAAACCGTGAACATACTGAACAATAGAACAAGGTAGACTACAAGAAAACAAACAAACACACACACAACATACATAAACATAAATACACATATAAATGTAACAATGGCTACAATGTTGTAAGCCATAATAAAGCAGTGTAAAAAAGATTATATGACAATGAATTATTTTCTAAACTAAAGTATTTCAGAACAAAACCAGTGTAAGTGTGTGTATATTATAATATAGCAGTAAATTGCGCCTGTTTATGTTTCTATACTAGCATTAGCAAAACAAAGACTTACCAAGTAAAGCATTGGTTTCATTCAACTGAAAGGCTATGTTTGCATCCTCATGGAGCCCAAACATTTCTGGCTCATCTAAAAGTGGTAGAGATTCAATGTAAGCCTTGACAGTAGCCAATGTTTTCACAAGAGGTGGATAGTTAATACCTTTAAAAATAGTTAAAATTAAAAAATTACCTTCCATGGCACATACAGGAGATTTAATAATAAACAACAATTTTTTTTTTAAAAAAGACTTTCTTTCTTATGGGGCTGATGACTTCTTGTAAGAGCAATTACTTTGCTCTTAATTACTGATAATAAATCTTTTAAAAAGGAACAATTTTTACCCGCCCCAAGGCGCACCCCCCCCCATACCTGAAAAATCCTTGTTAAGCACATGCATAAATCTAGTCAAGGTTAAGAAGTTACTCATCAGGGAACTCTTGTATGCTGATGATGCAGCTATTGTGACTGATTCTGATATTCAGCTACAGTCTCTGGTTGACAAACTATCTGCTGCTTGCCAGAAGTTCGGCTTAAACATCAGTCAAAGCAAAACTAAGATACTTGTCCAAAACACAAACACTGCACCTCAAGTAAGCATTAATGGCCAACCACTAGAAATTGTTGATCACTTTTGTTACCTTGGCTTCATCATATCCAGCAACACTCTACTGGATAAAGACATTAATAACAGGATAGCCAAGGCAATGGCCACCATGTCACGGTTGCAGAAAAGAGTCTGGGACAACATATTGCTGACTAACAGTACTAAAAAGCCCTAATCTACCGGACCTGTGTGTTGAGCACCTTGCTGTATGGAAGTGAAACATGGTCAAAGGCACATCTTTAAAATAAGGTGGCAAGATAAGATAACCAATGAAAAAGTGCTACGAAGAGCAGGGTGCCAGGACATCCGCTCTGTTATCAGCAGCAGACGCCTTGGCTGGCTTGGCTATGTTCGTAGAATGCCAGTAGGTCGACTTCCACAGGACATTCTGTATGGCGATCTAATAGAAGGCAGGAGACCCGCTGGTCACCCAGTTTTACATTATACGGATGTATGCAAACGCGACATGAAGCTCTTCAAAATTGACACTAGCAGCTGGGAAGAGGTGGCACTGGATAGATCCACACGGAGAGAGCATAAAGGAAGGGTCACAGATTGCAGATGTCATACACAACAGAAGCAGAAAGAAGGGTGAAAATGCAACAGCGCATGGTGATTACATATGCCCAACCTGCAATCGCAGGTGTGTATCAAGGATTGGCCTCTTTAGTCACACAGGAAGTTGCAAAGGGAAAAGATCGTCTCTCTAGACGTAAAATGCCACAGGAAATCTAGTCAGAATATATAAAACTCAAGTTTGGTGATACAGACAGACATGGCAAAATTAAAAAAGAGTAACCTAGACTAGCATTTAATAGATCTAGATCTATAAGGTTCTAGTTTGCAAAATATTCTATTAATTGAACTCTTTGATGGATGGCTGCCTGGTCATGTGGTTTGCACGCTGGACTGTTGTTCAGACTTATCGATGGTCTCAGGTTCAAACCCTGCCCACTCCCATCTGCCGTCGTCCTGCGGGAGGTTTGGACTAGGAAGTAATTATCTTCAACTCTGAAGGAACATCCGAAACATGTAAAACATTTTACAAACAAACATGAATATATGCAGGAATACTTTGCTGATGTATGTGTATTCAGGATATAGATTATCTAGACCTCCAGACCAAATTTAATTGTAAGATATTTATATTTTGAAAAATATAAAGGTCAAACCAGAGTTTTCAAGTGCGCCAATTAGCTGATTATTCTTTTCCCCAAGTTATACTTAAATGGTCAAATTTGTACAAAAATTGTTAAAGCAGTTTTCAAGATCTGTGTCCACCCAAGTATTTGTTTTTTTACCCTATGAAGAATTTGCAAGCTGATAATTATGAACTAAAAACTTTCTCACCCTGACAAACACAACCAAATCAGTCTTATTCAGATCTACTTTTACTATGTTAAATCTTTGCTCAAGTTGCATAGGATTCTGAAGTCAGATTAGAATGGATTTATTCTAATTTGTTATAACAACTTCAATTCTATTAGATTACATCCCTCTCTATGACACGCATCTTACACAGGAATATAAACTTGATCAGTTTTAGCCTTTCTAAGCCCTGCATCATTTCTACAATCTATATAAAATGTTGATGTGCCAAAAACTATTGACTATAACAGTACCTTATCCTAATCGAATCCCTTTACAAAATGTTAGTAGAATATTTTTCTAACTTACTGATGAGAAAGCAATTTGGAATATTTGTATTTTACATTAAAATATGTTGATCTGTGTTAAGGACAATGTGTTTGTACTGACTGAAGTAATACTTGTACGAAGACTAAGATGCTACTTTTGAAGGTTGGATCACAGATATGGTGTATAAAAGGAAAGTCACTACTGGTGAAAAAGGAAACCGGTCCATAATTTAGTTTTAGTTTGCAATCTGCTAATACACATTGACATATGCATCATATAAATTGAATAGGACATAACTTCAAAACATACTTTATTTTGATTATACAATACAATTACCTGATTCCGAGTATTTATATTTTGGTTTTTAGGTTTCAGGTTTGAAAAGTAAATTGTCCTTAAGACATCTTTCATCTTGAGCATCTGTAAAAGAAGTTTTTAAAAATTCCATTAATTGTGTTTTATACTGAAAAAAACAACAACACATAAATATCAGCAATATTGATAAATTTGGAAATTATTGAATATTAATAAACTGTTAAGTCTTTGATGGATGCGTACAGGGGCGGACTGGAAGTCAAAACCGGCCCAGGCATTTCTATGCAATCCGGCCCCCAACATGCCATATGAGGGAGATCGAATTATACATCTCCTCAAAATCATTATGCTAAGTTTGATAAGCTGACAAATAAGGTTGTAGTGTAACTGAGTTGATTTTCTGCGTGCGTCCAGCATGTCAGAAGGTCATGCCCAGTGTGTGTGTTTCATGTCCAGTGTGTATGTGTGTGTATAGACTGCATCAGTGTTATGCGAGACGTGCTGGTTTCATTCACTGTTTACTGTGGTCTAATTTTGTGGAATAAAGCCATGTTATTGGTATTCTGGTCATTATCATTTCATTTCAACGGTGTTGAATGTTTCTAATTACACTCTAAGAGTTGTAGCTTCATGAACTTCTTTTTCCTTTTGGGAGTATAGTATCTTGAGCACATCAAAATAACTGAATCTCATTTTTGTTAGAGCATCCTTTCTTGATGACCACATTGTAGGACAAAACTTTTCAAAGTGTAATAGAGACTTTACTCTCCATATTAGATTTAAGACACCCCATCTTGCTATGTTGTGAGCATAAAACACATACGCATTTTTTACCAAGAATAGACAGCAGCAACTTCTTGAACACAGCTGACGGAATCATTCAAGATCAAGCTTAAGTTGTTGTAACGCACATTGTGATTAGGCTAGTCACCATTTAGATAAGCGGGATGAAAGCAGCTCCTTAGGCATACATACAAAATTGAGGATATTTGGATAGCTTTTTTCAAAAATCATCTTTTATATTTTTTTTTCCCTTTTAGTGGGCTTTGGTTGTTAGTCATTGACACAAGCGCAATGAATGACTTGCGGCTATGGGCCCCTATTGGTCGTGGGCCCAGGTTCATTAAACCGTTTCACGTCATGGATGCTACGCCACTGTGTATACAGATGTAGGCTATTACATTATTTCGGAAAATGCATTACACAAGTAGCCCTTTAATACGCTTAGACAATCATGACGCTCTGATTGTTTTGTTTTTTTTTATAAAAGAGTATTATATAATCTTTTTACAATTTACTAAGAGTCTTGGTGGCATTCATGCTTCCCTTCCACTGCCCCTACTGGCCCAATTGGGTTCCGGCCCACCGGGCATTTGCCTGAATGCCTATATAGCCAGTCCGCCCCTGGATGTGTATAGTTTTAAAATTGTAGTGGTATTTTATTTTAAAATTTTATTTTTTTTTTGTTGCGTTTAAGAAAATGTGATAATCATTCTTACTTCTTATAAATAATTAAATGTGGGCCATCTTTGGTCTAATGACAAAAAAAGTTTGGTCTAGCTGGTATATAGTTGCTGATAAAATACTTTTCTCTCTAAACTCATTTTAGAAAGACAGGCCCATTTCTGTTACTTCTTTTATCCAGCTAGGTGCTTAAAGCCTGATATATTGTAAGTCTATCTGCTGAGCAAAATCCATATAGAAAGTCTATAATCATGTTTGATATAGCATGCACTGTTATGTCATTATCATAAGTATAATCAAATTTTAAAAGAAAGAAGACAGTGTAAATATTTTAAAATAATATATTTTTTGTTTACACATACAGATAAGCATATGGCATGCATAAATCTAGCCAGAATATATTAAATTCTAGTTTGGTGATACAGACACAGACATGGCTACATTAAAAAAGAGTAGCCCAGAGTAGAGTAATGGATCTAGATCTATGATCAACAAGGTTCTAGTTTGCAAAATGTTCTTGATTAGTAGATCTAGACTTATAATCTTATTGGAAGGAATATACTTATATGTTACTCAGAAGTTACTGTATGTAAAATTGCTTTCTGTTTTAGTACGTATCTCTGCATTTTTCAAATTTGTTGAAACAGGCCAGAATCTAGCTAGATTAATCTAGAAATCTAGATGTATTCTTTGCGCTAATATGTCTAGTTTTTAGGAGGGTCGTGGCAGGTTCATCAGCTTATGAACTATCAGATTCAGATCAAAAATCTAGATCTAGAATAATTTAGATCTAACATTACTACTAGTTACTAAGACTAAGTTAGTAGTATAAGTAGCTATGTGATAAAAATTTGTGAAATTTTATTTTTTTAATTTTAATAGTAAATTATTAAAGATCTTGTTCTGAGCTTTCCAACGAGGTATAGAATGTTAATATAGGTCCAATTGATAAAAAAATGTTGTAAAATTTGACGCGTTTTCACTTATACATTGAAGCAATGGAATCCCAGGAAGTGAGACTTTCTGAAAAATCGAACTAAAGTGTATGTCATTTCGCTAATTTTCATCACTTTGATAAAAACTATATATCAAATTAAAGCTTAGGATGTGCTTAATTAAGTTATCCAATTGTTTTATAAAATTTATTTGCAGATTTTTTTTTTCTTTTTTTAATCAACTAAAAATGACATTATTATAATTTATTTTTGTAATAAAATATTATTTTATTTTTAGATTTTTAAATTCTTTATAATACATTATGGAAGCACTTGTTCTGAGCTTTCCAATGATATATAGATTATATCTATACGCTCAAGAAGTTAATTTTATTTTTTTTTTTTAACGCATTTTTGTTCATACTATATGAGGTTTTCTGAAAATTGAACAAAAATGCGTAACTATTCGCTAATTTTTATTACATAGCTAAATATATATATATAAAAAAAAAAGCATAGGATGTGCCTACTAAAAGCATTTGTTGTATAATATTTTATTTATATTAATTTTTTTTCTAATTTTCTTAACTATCCGGTATTATCTTAATGCTTTGTTTTGCAATTAAATATTTATTTTGCTTTATTTTATTTGTTTAAATTGTAGATTATTGAAGCAATTGTTATTTACCAAACAATAATATATATAGTTTATTGTTGTAGGTGAAACAGCTTTAAAAAAAAAGCATATTTTTTGATGCGTTAACATAGGATAATGTTTTCTGAAAATAGAACAAAAACATATTTCATTTCTTTAATGTTTATCAGATAGCTAAAAAACCAATTAAAAAAAAAAAGCTTAGGATGTTTTGTTTTTTTTACTTCTTTTTAAATATATTTTATTAATTTGTTTAATTTTTGTGTGTGTGTAAATGTAAATTTGAAGATATATAATAATGAATGACCTTATTGCCCCAGGCCAGTGCCATATATGGGCCAAGAAGCAGTAAGCGTAAACTATATATACTGTTCCAGATCACACTTATTGGCTCAACCCCCTCTATACTGTCAGCCTTTTTATTACAAACATCTAAAATATAGTACCTTACGTAGCTAGTGTACTGTTGGCTGCTTGACTACATTATGTACTGTTTTGTAATAAATTTGCAGCTTGTAAGATTTTGCCCCAGTGTGCTAATATTATTTAGTGGCCTTTAATCATCATAAAAATGATTGAGAAACAAGGGAATCTTCTATCACGGGTCCCCCCTTATGCTCTGGACCTGAGGAAGTTGCCCCACTCACCAACTTATAAGTGAATCAGAAGACATTCAATTGATTATTATTTTTGATGAAAGTATAAGCAATGTATTGAAGAAGGTTGATGTAATTGATGAGGGATAAATAATGAGTTTGTAATTAAGGCACTGGATATGATGATGGGTTAATATGATATATAATGAAGCTACATATTACTAGGTTACGCAAATATATAAATTGAAATTTATTTCTATATACGAATCTTTTATTATAAATTACCAAACAAGATATAACTCATTTCTGGCTTGAAAATATAATAGTATGATAGATCTAGAATGATAGTAATAGTCATGCTTTACGACACACTTTAAACCATTAAATTATTGCTTTTTCATGAGTTGGGTAAGCTCCTGAGCTAAGTTTTAAGTAATTTTTTTAAAATCTCATCATCTTAAATGCATTTTGGCTAAAGCATTAGTAATTTGTAAAGGTGCGGTGGTTGAGTGATAAGGGTTAGGGTTAAGGGTTGAGCTTGGCTTCCAAAACCAGGGCCCCTGAGGTTTAAATCCTGGAGAAGACTGGGACTTTTAATTTTGGTATCTTTGGGCACCTATGAGTCCAACCAGCTCTAATGTGTACCTGACATTAGTTGGGGAATAGTAAAGACAGTTGGTCGTTGCGCTGGACACAGAAATTAGTTTTATACATCACATGCCATACAGACCACAAGATCTGAAAAGGGATTTGTTTTTTTTCTTTTTATTTTCTTAATTTATTCAATTTTATATATGTATTAAGAAATAAATGAAAACTGAAGAGTAAACTAAAACAAAGCTATATAGAACAACACATGAACTGACGAAGGAGACTTGGACAGTAGCACACAAACATATATATATATATATATATATACACATATATATATATATATATATTAATGGTGCACCGAATAGTACTATTTGATATTCGGCCAGAGCCTGATATGACCAGATAGTAAAATTTGATATTCGTCCGAGGCTGGATATCTAAGTGTCTTGTAAATAGCTTGTATTGCTGAACATTTTACGAAACATACCTATATTTGCTGGTATTATTTTTTTTTCCTTTATATACCTTATTGTTTTAAACTCTGTTACTGATTGATTTATTGAAGATTAACAATATTTATAAACAGAAATTAATCTGTGTAGCATGAGCGTGTCTGTGTGTATTATATATATATATATATATATATATATATATATATATATATATATATATATATATATATATATATATATATGCATCTAGATTTACAGCTGGATATAGACTGCCTATTCCTATATTTCTATCTATAAAGTCTAGGATAGACATCTGCACATTGAATGATTATTTTTTTAAATCACAGTAGAGTAAATACTGGGGCACTGCGGTTGAATGGTTAAGCACTTGGGTTCCGAACCTGAGGTCCTGGGTTCAAATCCAGATGAAGACTGGGATTTTGAATTTCGGGATTTTTAGGACGCCCTTGAGTCCACCCAACTCTAATGGGTACCTGACTTTAGTTGGGTAAAATAAAGGCAGTTGGTCACATAACACCCTGCTTGTTAACCGTTAGCCAAAGAAACAGATGACCGTAACATCATCTGCCCCATAGATCGCAAGGTCTGAAGGGAAAACTTTATTTTTTTACTTTTTAGAGTATCTACTGAGTCTAAATAGATCATAGAATATAGTGACAAGACTAGAACTAGAAAAATAGTAAATTTAGACTATTTTAGACTAAGATTTTTATAGATAATAATTATTTTATGATTATATAAATTACTCTTAACTCTAGGACTAGATTTATTACAGTCTTATCTTTTTAATACATCTAGATATATTTATTAGGCATATCATTACTAGATCTAGATGATTATTTTCAATCCATCTAAATTAGCATATTATCTATCTGCTATCTATCTTTCTAAACAAGACTAGTTAGATCTAAAGTCTAAAGTTTAGTATTAAAAATTAAAGTATTTTTACTCGAAGACCTGCCCAAGGGCTAAGGCTAAGTCAAGTCTAAGCTTAAGCATAAGCTTGTCTAGAATAGTTACTTAAAGTCAACAGTCTGTCTACACTAAGGCTAAAGGCAGGCTCTTTAGTCACTTTAGATGCTAAAGTCTTCTAAAGCTTGTTTAGAATAGTCTAACTCACTCAGTCCTCAGTAACTGACTGTAACTTAAGTCTAAGTCTAGATCCAGTAATAGATCTGATTTCAAAACTTCATAAATCTAGTCAATCTAATCTAGATCTAAGATACCAGATCTAGACCTAGTATATCTTATACTTATATCTACAATGTCTACACTTAGACTCTACTCATCTAGAATCTATTCTAGATCTAGTATCTAGGCCTAGTATTTTCAAGGCCAAGCCCATAAGTTAAGTATAACTTAGTAAAAGTCATAAGTCTAAGGCCCAAGGCAAGAAAGGCATTCTATCTATATGATTCTTAGATTCTATTAATTATAATTATTTTCTATATTTATTATAATTTTAATCTAGATCTAGAGTCTAGATCTAGTTAAAAGAAGTTATCATCTAGCTATGATTATAATTAGATTTAATTAGATCTAGATCTATGTCAATTTATGATTTATAAATTAAAATTTAATTAGTCTACAAATTAGATCTATAATCTACATTTGTGCAGTCATTTGAGCAATCAATAGATTATTACTTATCACTTAAGGTAGATCTGGCTGAAGAATCTATACTTATAATCTAGATCTAGAATTCCAGAGAACATTTTCATTACGAAGATGTTTTATTGTTTACACCTGACTACAGTAAAAAATAGGCCAAATTAGTGCACTGTAGTCACGTGACTGTAATTAGAAACTTATTTTGTTTTCGCAATGTAGATACTACATGCAGGACAGAAATGCTATTATTAAAAATCCTTGGGCCTAGAGATTTCAAATCTTATGTAGAAGTAACAGAAAAATGCATATACTACACACAAAAATAATGATAGAACAAAATGTGTCAATTTGTTCATTCAAAGATGTGTACGTAAATGCAAAAATTCAAGGTCAGTCCCATTGGCCGCCATATTAACATTAATGAACTTTGGGTACCTCACATAAATGAAGAGAAAAAAAAAACCTTGGACATACAAAGCAATGTAGATGATTTAGAACTATGTTAAAATGGATTATCTACACGAAATACAATATTTTTTTGTAAATGAAGCAATACGAGTCTTGTAATAGTTCTGCAAATAATAACTATTTTTATCACTCAAGTTCAACCCCAAAAAAATTTACATTAAATTATTATTTTTTTTTTTTTTTAGTTTTTTAATTTAAAAATGTATATTTTAAACCTAAAAAATCGATATGGATTCCTAAATAACATTTTTTATTTACTAATTAAGCAAAAAGTCATTGTCACTAATTTTCAAAGTAAAAAAAAATTAAAAATGGCCGCTCAGGTTTCCCGCAATTGTAAAACTGTCAACATCCGGGAATTTCGCATAGCTAGTATAAGTATTAGACCAGTCACCAGTTATTAGAGTTAGACAGTTAGACTATTAATTAAAGTATTAGATCTACTACTCTCATTAGTCATGATTAGTCATTAGTTTAGTAACACTGACACTAAAACTAGTAAAACTAGTAACACTATCACAATGAACAGTTAAAACAAATCACTGTTATCTGAATCAATAAGGTCTTTTACATGTTGATCTGAATATAATTTAGATCTACAAGTTTTAGAGGATCGACCCATTTCCAAACATAAACAACAACAAAAAAAGACGACTTTCTGTAATATTAAAACCACGTTGAAGGAAGTAATCCGTGAACTCTTCTGCAAGCGGAAATCACGTAGATTTAGAATATAAGCATTTAAAATCATTAACCAAGAATAGGAACGAAACAAAGATGTTTAACTGCACCGACGACAATGTTGACGCTTAATCGGCTTTTACAAAATGACCGACGCTATTATCGTCGCTCGGGAGATAAAGAGCTAGATCTAGAATCTAGATCTATAATTCTATATAGACTAGACCAGCGGTTCTCAACCTTTTTAGCTCCTCGACCCCCTAATCCAATTTTAAACTAGACGGCGACCCCAACCATACAATCTTTTTCGTTCATTGGCTGAGGTAAATGTGATTTACCTGATTAGATCATCTCCATAGAAATATTTCATTCCGCAATGGCGTTACGATGCAATTAATCGACAGTAATTTCGGTTGTTGAAAAAGTATACTGCAACAACGAAGATGTGGTCCGCAACAAACATTTTCAAATAACAATTATAAAAGAGAAAAGAAAGAAGTAACTACCAATAAAAATCACGTCTACTTTCATTGATGATACATTCGCTTAAGTGTCATTCGTATCTCCTGGCTATTTGTCAGTGTTCTTAGATCTATCTCTATTACTCCCACTTTTTTATTTTATTGATACTTGACGATCGTTTCATAATTTGTCCAGTAATAATATAATCTGAATGATTTTCCAAACCAACGTCATCTAAAAGTATAAATGTATTTCGACTATAGAACACATATGCTTGTTACAACACGTTAGAGCAGGGGTTCTCAACCTGTGGGTCGCCACCCCCTTGGGGGTCGATTGACCATTTGCGAGGGGTCGCCTAAGACCATCGAAAATATGGATTGTTATTGTCTACTCTACTATTGCTGTATGTGTGTGTGGGGGGGGGGGGTCGCGGCAGAGTGGGGGATTGTAAAAAGGGGTCGCCGAACTTAAAAGGTTGAGAACCGCTGCGTTAGAGACACACAGAAATATATTTAAAAAAAAAAAACTTCCGATGAAAATAGCCCCCCACCCAAAAAAAAAATTATCTTAGGCGACCCCTCGCAAATAGTCATTCGACACCCAAAGGGGATGATTTAGCTCTAGATTTAGACATACAATACATCTAGATTAAAAATCATTAAATGTAGCATTTGGCTCTGGATCTAGATTCTAAGAATATATCTAAATCTAGTATTATAGTATCTAGACTACTATAAATAGACTATATATCTAATCTAGATCTACGTATAGATTATAGTCTATATTAAGTATTTAGATCTAGATAATCCCGCCATCCCCTAGGCCTAGGCATTCGAGGACACATCAGTTTACCTGGTTGACCTAAAAACAAAACATGGGCTGCTCTATCTTACTCTAAGTATCTATAATCTATATAGTCTATATATATTAAACACAGTCAGTGTCTGACAAAAGAATAAGGCCCCAAAGTCAGTACTGAATATTTTTCCGGAGGGGGGGGGGGCTAAAAAGCTATGATAGCTTGTGAACTGTGTTACCTATACATTTAAATCTAGATAAATTCCGCCTTCTCCAAGCCACCTGGATGACCAAAAAAAAAAACGTATCTTCGAGCACGCTCAGTGTCTGTCGCACACACATACAAAAAGCATCAACGTACCAGCATGCTTAGTGTTTGTGACCTCATTAACGGCTTGACCTTAGCTACTTGGTCGATCAATAATTGGCTCCTCCCACTAGCATCATTGTTGTCAAAAAAACTAGAGCAATGTTTTGGGGCTGTGTAGATGGCCTGGTTTATACCTGTGTGTTGCGCTTTCACTGAACTTTTTCTAGTGTGTCTTGACTAGGTCTGATGGCTGTGCGTGGATTGAGTCTTGAGATTTGTTACTTTACACTGAAAATGTGTGAATGTTGGAAAGTGGAATTGTGTAAGGAGAAAGGGGGTGTAAACAGAATAATAGAGTTTGTGTTTGAGTGTATTATTTTATCCATTTGTAATGACATTATTATCTGTTTCAAAGGAGTGTCTTTGCAACACATTGCGCTTTGTGGCAATATATATATATATTGAGAGAGAGAGAGAGAGAGAGCTGTGCTGGTAGGAGGTGCTAACAAAGGGGAAATGCGTGGTCTTTTTTTTTCAAGGACACACAGTTTTTTTATTCGAATTTTATTTTTAAAATCAGTAATAATTATACAGTTTAAGAATAAATAATTATCTTAGCGCGGTATTACTGATAGCTTATATTAGAATAGTCACTAGTAGATCTTAAATTTACAAAAATCCTACACACACGTAACTGCTGCACGCTAGATCCATTTTTTCAAAAAAATAGGGCGGGGTAAGACACACTTGACCTGTGTAAAAGTGTTGGCCTCCTTCAGTCGTACAACGACTAAGGTTATTCTCGCAGAACACTTTTTCATGTATATACCTGTGGGGCCCTATTGTGGAGAGACATTCCAGTCCACATTTTACGCAAGTTAAGGTGGCATATTTCGCTTTGTTGGTCTATCTAGATGAGCCGGACATTTTCGTATAGCACGATTTATTTTTCCAGAGCTGAGGTCCATGATTTTTCACTGTCCATACATTTCTTGGTCACCATCTCTCTCCACGTAGTGCGTTCTAGGGCTATGTCTTCCCAGTATCAATTTTCACTGTTTTAAGGTCCCGTTTAATCTTATTTTATATAATACAGACGTTACTTCAAAAAAAAGATGATTACGTCATACACATCATGCATTAAGTCATGCATATTAACCAATGACCTAAATTCTGCCAAGTCACTGGTTTTCCTGGCTAGCTCAGGTAACCGTTTTATTACATCCAGATCTAGATTTTTCCTTGACAAATGTTATTTGTTCGCTACTCAATACAAGGCAGTCTTTTCATCATTTATAGCAACTAGTCAACGTATATCATCGACTATACACGCTAGGCCTATCTGACCAATCCAACACACTAATGGTCTACTGTCCAACTTTTAGTGTTCAGTTTAGAGCAGAGAGGGAGGGATGTGGATGAAAGTGTTACATTTTTTCCCTAGGGCTGATTACCCGAATGCTCTGAGCATATAACTGTCTGTGTAGATCAATAAATCTAGATATCAATACGGCAAACTATAGGATCTATAGGCCAACGCTTTCGAACCATCTGTCAAATGTTTAGGCCTATCTATAATATATCTGTTTAAGTTGAAACTATAAAAACAAAGATTCTCCTGTTAGTAACAAAGTATAGTTTGGTGCTAATTAATTACTTAAAACCTCTAAATATTTTGTGGGAGGGATTGCGAGCCGATTTATTAATAAAGAATCCTGACAAAGACCGCGAACAAATACCAAGAATTTAGCGGAGTTGCTTTACACGATTCACCAACCCCACTTTTAATTATTTTTTTTTACACTCGCCTTGTAATTGTTTTAACTGCATTCTTCTTTCAAGCAACATTTCCTCCACTACTGCTAGCAAGCACTTATATAAACGCACTTTGTTGTGTTTCATATTATCGTTTAATGTTTTTGTATAGTTCCTTAAAATAGACACAATTTCTCTGCGAATCAAAAACGTCGGGTCAACCCACACATGCTTAAATTAAGAGCATGGTTCCACCCGAGTGGCTAAGAAGACTGCCCACAATGCAGATAGAAGTTGACTGTGTCACATTTGATGTCAAGGACACAAGGCGGGAGAGAAAATTTCCGAAACTTAAAAAGCTGATTAGTCCCTTTTGAATCTTTTGGAAACGTATAATTACCACAGAATGAAAACCACGAATAAAGAATCGAGATGCCCCAATTTTTTTGACATGCTGATATTCGATTTAATGTTCGGTTCGGTCGGATCTAAAGTTCGGTTTCAAGTTTAGTTGGATTTTATGAAATTAAGCTATAGCAAAACTAAGTAATTGGGTTCAATGCAATTTATTTGTTAAAAAACTTGAAACTTCACACATACAATGATAAAACAAAACAAAAAAACAACAACACACTAGCTATATCAAACCCGAAATATTCAAATTGCTGCAGTCAAATTACACATAGGATCGAAGCAGTAAAAGGGTTGACTATTGAAATAAAGTAGCTAATTATAGTCTACTGTCAGTTTATCAATCAGGGCTGCATGTTGTATTTGAGAAATATCACTATTTTTATGTTTCAGGCTTAGATTAAGCCTTCGCTCACTGATTGTCAATGTACATTGAAAATACACTTCCACTGGCAGTAGGCCTATTTATGGCAGGAAGGGTTAGGTTTCAGCAATCAACTCAAGAAAACATTAAGATAGGGTGAATTGATATAAGCTATGTAAGAACACTTACAGTTACAAATGATGATACATAAATAAAGTAAGCTTAAAATAGTTTCTCAATTTTTTGAGATGACAAAATAGTTTTAATCGACTTTGATTTGTTTTGCCTTTAAAAAAAGTGGTTTATTGTGCTGTTATTCATAGTATGCGAATAGTAGAATATATGCATCTGTTTGGAATCTTTTGCTCTCTTTGTAATGCAAATAATTTTCGAATTTATGTCTCGTGTCAATAATGTACTATAATAGAACAATAAGCATTTCACTGAGTGATTGATTGCCTAACTTTTAACTACTAATAAATTAATAATATACGTTAAAATACAAGAAAAGTAAAATTTTTTCCCCACATTCAAAAAGGTGCCGGTACGCCGTATCGATGCCTTCCGTCACAAAAAAGCCCTGCGTATATAGATCTGTATATATATTGCTTTATATAGGCCTATACATAGAAAGAGAGACAGAGACATTTATACAGTATTATTATTTTTTCATTATTTGTAAGTTGTCTTTTTTATATTGACTTAGGCCTACATTTTTTAATAGATCTTTTCATGAAGTTGGAGGTTCATGTCATTTTTTTTTAGCTTCTAAGAAAAAGAATCTTACCTTTGCGTAATATATAATCCAAACTTTGCCTGTAATACCCGTATGATTATAATAATCCAATCTGTTGAAGAATCTAATTATTCCAATATCTGAACTTCACTGAAGCACATTTCTATAAAAAAAAGTAAATGATCGAAAAGAAATATGTGCGCGCATGAACTGCAATAACACGTCTGCTTTCACTAAAAATAGGTCAAACTTTTTTCCCGTGTCTGAAACAATTCATGTAAAAATCAAACTAACACATTAAGAAACCCGGTCAATACAATGTTTGGTATCTCTTGCATGAATGACCTTTATTGTAAATTTACTATAAATATAGAATCTACTACCAAAAAACTACTACTACTAGAATCTACTACCAAAACATCTGACACATAGTGAGTACGTGATGGCGTGTGTAGGATACTATCTTGGATCGGATGCCTTCCAAGTTACTATTTTGAACCAACAGCACGAGTCTCAAAAGAAACAAATCAGATACAATGGTGACATATCAGCTTATTTCTCTGTAAAGAATGGCGTGAAGCATGGCTGTATACTTGCTCCAAAGACTCCAACCATCTTTCGTCTTACCAAAAGATTGCCTTTGGCATACGGTCGTCCCCCGTACGATATACATGCCCTGCCCAACGTCGCTGTCAAACTATTATAAGCAATCCCTCTATCATGTCCATATCGCATTCACAAGAACATCGCTGCTTGTGATGCGGTCTTGCGGCTCTTGCCAGCGTATGTTCCTGGAGGAGCGCAGACGTCATTGGGAAAAGCGTTCAAGAAGTATCTGCTTTCTGTATAGTACCCATTTCTCCGATCTTTATAGAAGGGTAGGGAGAACCACTTCTTGGTAGACACTGACATGTAGACAGCCAGGGCGATTTATTCCATTTCCGCCACACTCTCGCTTGGAGACGTCCGAAAACATACAAAACATTGAAAAGGATCATTTTTTAAAAGACATAATACATGAAAATGTATAATGATTCTAATACATTGAGCACCAAAATGCCGGTGTCAAAACGTTCTGCTTCGCACGAGCCGAGGAATAATACTAACAATAAAACTGCAGTAAAAAAAAAACAACAACACACACACACACAGATGTGACGAAGGCAGGGCATTTTCTTGAAAAAGCAGCAAGCTGAAAATTATCGTTACAGCAACCTTATGCTTACTTAACAGACTTGAATCCACATATTGGGCATTGGCCAGGGAATACCCGGCATTTTGCGAAGTGGCCGGCCAAAGTAGAATAAACAATTTTAGTTACAAGTGATCGAGTAATGACCACACACCTGAACTGGCCAGTTTTAATTTTGGCCGATATGCCTGTATTATTTTAGTTTTACAATTATTCGAGGGTGTGAGGTCCTTTACAGCTGGTACGCTAAGCTTTTTTTTTTTTTTTTTACTGTTGTTTTTGTTCAGTCCCTCCTAAATTTCGTGACATTTTGTTTTTCTATTCGCTGCTTCGCTTTTTTTTTTTTAAATTTCGTTCTTTATCAAAAGGACACTTTTGTATTCGAGGGCATATTTTGAGTTGTAGGCATACAATTTTTCAAGCTGTTATCGCTTGTTGGAGTATCTTTTGTTACCCCAGTTGTTTTTTTTGTTTTGTTTTTGGACTGGTGGAACTTCACTAATAGCCTCAGAGCTGTAGCCTATCTGTGTTTATTATTCTATTTTTCTATATTTTCATTCATTGGCCTCCTTCAGTCGTAGAACGACTATGATTCATCTCAG
The DNA here is from genome assembly GCF_947242115.1 of Biomphalaria glabrata. Taxonomy (NCBI): domain Eukaryota; kingdom Metazoa; phylum Mollusca; class Gastropoda; family Planorbidae; genus Biomphalaria; species Biomphalaria glabrata. Next base: position 125,184 of record NC_074716.1, read on the forward strand.
AGCACACTTCCTCATGTGGCTGTGGAGCCCTATTTTGGAGAGACACTTTCGTCCACAGATAGCGCAGGTTAAGGTGCCTTTTGCTTCGGTGGTAGAGGAGCTGGCCGTTTTTCGGATTGTACGTTTTTCTCCCTGAGCTGAGACCCATGTACTTTCACTGTCCATAGCTTTCTTGGTCACTGTCTCTCTCTCCATCTGTTGCGGTCCAGAGCTATGTCTTCCCAATTGTCAGTATTGATGTTCACTGATTTGAGGTCACGTTTTATTACATCTATGTAACGGAGGTGGGGGCGACCAGTTTTTCTTGTGCCAGTCGCGAGTTGACCATACAGGATGACTTTCGAGATGCGCTTGTCCTCCATCCGGCGAACATGTCCAAGCCAGCGCAAACTGCGTTGTCTGAGGGCTGTAAAGATGCTGCGAATACCTGATCACGCAAGGATCTCAGTATTGCACACTTTCTTTCCATGTAACATTCAAGATCCTACGGAGACATCTCAAATGGAAGGAGTTCAGTTTTCTCTCTTGCTTTGCGTAGGTGGTCAATGATTCACTGCCATACAGCAGTGTACTCATAACGCATGCCTTGTAGACTTCCATTTTGGTCAAGGTAGTTAGCTTATTGTTTTCCCAAAGTCTTGGTCTGAGTCTAGCGAAGGTCGAGGCAGCCTTTCCTATGCGTTTTTTTTTTATCTCCTCTTCTAGAGACAGGTCATCTTTAATTGTGGATCCCAGATAGCAGAATTCGTTTACGGCGTCCAGCTATATTTAAGCTTATCGATTTGTGTGTCGACACCCTGGTCATTGGAGTCCGTCATATTGAGGTCTGCAAAGCGTCCTATATTTGTGCCTCAAATTTATTCAGGCTATTCAGGGGTCTTTCAATGTATTAGTTTAATGTAAATTGTATCCTCGTAGATCCTTGTTTTTGTTACCTTTTGTGTGTGTTTGTAAGTTGAAGGTCATTATAACAAGGTCAGAGTCTCTTCCAAAGTCAGCTCGACGAAAACTTCTTGTATGAATGCTTGACTAAAACGCTAGCGCAGAACCTACAGATAAGATTTGTGTTAGTGGAGCCAGGAGGTCCTACGCAGGACTTTTGTGGAGATATCTACCTTTTACAAGTTTCATTACAGATCTACTTGAGAAGACAATATACACTATAAACGCTTACGTACAGTAGCTCATACACATATGTGATTCAATGTAGTTAAGACTGTCCAATTAAGCTTGTCGCAGTTAGTAATGTTGTTGAGTATTTTTGTAAAAATGAACACAATCAAATAGGCGATGACGTCATTCGTTGTATTAATATTTTATGTATTTTTTTCCTTGTCGCATAGTCTTGTTGTGACGTAATTTATCAGCTCTTATTTTGAGAGCATTTTCGTCATATTGTAATTGATAGACAAGTTGTACTTTTTTGTGGTCCTGAATGATTCATGTCTTTTTTACTACTGGCCAGCCTGTGCCAATTGCCTTGGATTTTAGCCTATTAATTCTTGTTAGGACTATTTGACCCCTGTTTAGGGTGAGTTGTATTTTATATTGTACGATACTCTTTGAACGGATTCTTTCGTCTTTGTACTTTTAGACGTTAGAATCTGTTATTTATTTCAATAGGGTTTCACTGTTTTATTTTTATTTCATCGTTGGTTCAATACTGTGGATTCTGATACTACCCTGAACATTGTTGTCAGCATCTTTAATTGTCTGTATTGTTGGTTGGAAGTTAACGACAGTCCTTGTATGCTGCTATCATGATTTATGTTCGTAGACAGTTTCTATAGTAGACCTACCTATTACAGAGACGAATCCATAGATTATCATAAGTTATGAAACTGTGATGTTGTTGACGTCAATGTTATCAAGCAACATAATATAAGATCTTTATAGCTTTATCACTTAGTCTAATTGACCGTTGCAAGATTCGTCGACCGTCTTTCTCCATTCCTCTTTGACTTTTGCCCAGATTAGGCGTTTAGTCGAATCTAGGCTTCTTTTAAATCTATTTTCTAGAGTATGACTCATGTTGCACTGACTAAAACTGACTTGAACTTTTTTTGTTTAGTATCCTACATTTTTACTTGCTAGATCTAAATTCTATATCTCTATCTATTAATTCTAAATCTAGACTTTTCTAATTTGATTATTATTATAAAACATGATTCTTAAAATGCAATCTATAGACTTGTAAAAAGTTCAACAATCTTCACGCATAAACAATAGATTTTTAAAGAACATTATATTTAGATGTCTACTTTCAGACAAATGAATTATTTCTTTTATTAACATTTTGTATTTCTTTTTCTTGATTGTAGCCCTTTTTTGAATACAACTAGATCAACAACTTCTGAAACTCCAATAATACTACATGCAAGTGCTGCTGAAAGAAAAATAACCTTAACAGCCTTTAAATTTACTACATCTATTCTAATGCTGACAACATCAATTAGATCTAGATGCTGCCTGAAGATTTCATGTCTGTGGCATTTTACCTCTCGAGAAAAGATCTTTTCCCGTTGCAACTTCTGGTGTGGCTAGAGAGGCCAATCCTTGAAACACAGCTGTAGTCACAGGTTGAGCACATGTAATCACCAGGCACCATTGCATTGTCACCTTTCTTCCTGCTGCTGTTGTGTATGGCATCTGCAATCCGAGACCCTTCCTTTATGCTCGTCTCTCCATGTGGATCTATCCAGTGCCACCTTTTCCCAGCTCAATGCAGTTGAGTCCAATAATCTCCATGTCCACATTGTTTCAACAAGAACCTGTGTGCATCACACATTGTAAAGGTCAAAATTGAAAAAAAAATATTTTTAAGCTCTCTGTGCCAAAAATGCTCCTAATATTCAATGATGAGCTCTGACCAGGATAACAATCACAGATTGTGTCCTGATGGCACTACATCTGGGTATCACTTCAAAATATCATGGCACTAAAGCAGCCATAACAAAAAGCACAACCAGACCATTACATAGGAAAGCAAAGTTACCAGTATTTCCTATCATTAAAATTGCTAAAAATGGTAACTCCAAATGCCAATGAATCATTTCATTTCCTCATTTAGCAGAGATGTTGCTCATATTTTAAGTAGATAAATGAAGCCATTTTCTGATGTGTAAAAATATTGATTAATGTAAGTACTAGATCCACTGGTATCTAATAAAAATTTTCAGTCCAATTTTATTTTATTACCTTTTTGGTCATATGTCCCGTGAAACAAATGTTGGAAATTAAAATGGCCTGCAGGTTGAATTAAGTTGAGCATCACTTTTCTAGACTAACATCAATACATCTGCTATTAGAAATATTAACAATTGTTTTTATGTAGTGTAATTTCATGCTTTCTGAAGGTTATGATCCTATCACTTGTCTGAACCAGTTAGATAGGGGGTATGTTATGAATGTTACCATGGTTGCTTTTAAAATGCTTTTAATTTAAAATAAAAATGTATCAAGTACAATTTCTTTCCCTAGTTTGATACAAAACAAAATATTTAATTTCCAAAAGTTTACAAAATTGATTCTTGTTTTCAGGTAGGCTACAATAAATAATTGTGCAAAGTTTCAACTTGATCCAAGATAGGGTGTGCAACAAATAAGTGCAAACTTTTTCTCACAGTGAGTTGATATAAGCTTTAACAAAAATAAACCTATTTATGAAGTCAGATGTTTTATTTTATCTTGAGATGTCGGTAATGATTAATCATTTTGTAATTGATAGAATTATCTTTAAAAATGGTGTTAACCTAAGTGGCTTGTAATTGTTTATTAAAAGTAACCAATGGTTCCAATGTAGCTATTTGTAACTTTAAAGAGAAGCCTTTAAGAAAAATAAGAACCATAAATTTTTTGACAATCTTATTTGTTGTGTGTGTCTTGGAAACTATTTTGTGTAATTGCTTTGCTTTATTATGGATGTAAAAATTAATATTGTTACGATTCTCTCTCCTAATCAGGCCTTCTGTAAACACTGCTAAACACAACACAACAAGAACTTGACTACAAGAGCTCCACAATAATCTGGTACTTTAATAATGGTCAAATCAAACAGCCAATATGACACAATTGGCAACACAATCAACTGCTACAATGTTAGACTGTATATCATTGTACTAAACTCATAACTCTACTGTCTCTTCCTGGACTCGTACGTTTCACTGGAGGACTGCACCAGGACCGACTTCATGGCTGACTAACAGTGCCGGTCTCAACGCTCTCTGGTCTTGAACTGTCGCTTTCTTACACACTGTGTCTCTCGTCCACGCAGGCTTTCGATCACATGACCATAACATTGGTCATATTTGCGTGTCATCGTAGTACTGTCCCTTGTCCATTGCCTGAGTTCACTTGTGTCAAGTGAACCTACAGTTAACCCTTTCGCGCCGCCAATAGGGTTACAACATGATATAGTATTCAATTAAGCTTAAAAATGTGACAATGTGAACTAATACAGTGATGGTCAATACTGTTGTTGTGTATTAAATAATAGTTTAATTGCTTTTAGTTAGTTACAATGCTATTAATATTATAAGGCATTTTTTTTTTTATTTTTGTTTTTAATATTTAATGGTAGGCCTTTATTTGCTACAGTGTAGCAAATATACTGCATACTTAAAGTATTCCTACTAGTAAATTATGTAATTAGTTGAATGCTATTAAAGAGCTTCCATATAAAATATGTCTTAACATAATTCTTTAGTTTTTATTTCATAATACTATTACTACTATTAATAATAACACCTTTATTATCCATGCAGAAAATGCCTTTACTTTAACTCTGTGAAAAATATTTACATGAACAATCCCATTAAAAAAAACAAATTATCTACATTGGATTCTAAAAAAATAAATTATACTCGATATAGCTCTAAAAATATTTCACTTAGTTTTTTTTTTACACTGACCAATTAAGGTGTAAAATAATATACAATACAGTACTAAAAAAGACATTGTTATCTTGGCGTAAATAGGGCTGCTTCATTGAAGGATGTCTTTACTGCTAACTGTTGATCATTGTGCAGGCCATATGACACCCTGCTTATTAACTAAAGTGTGCTCCCAGATTCTGCAGGCTTTTCAGGACTTTGCTTATTTATCGTGCAATAGTAGATCATTAGCGGAACTAAGAACACTGATCTGGAAGCAGTCAGAAACTTGTTCTATATCAGCAGCATGTACATTCCTTTGATCTAAAAAAAAAAAAAAAAAGGTGATAGGGTTAGGATAAATTGCATTGCAAATAAAAATTACATTTTAAAATGCAAAATATAAAAAGTATAATGCAGAAGTTAAATAAATATAAATGATGGTATCCATATCTTGAGTCCACTTCTCCATTAATGTTTTGTCAGCTACCCTTATGAAACTTTAAACTGCATCCTCTTTGAATGCCATCTACAAGACAAAGATGATAGTGCCTAACATTTGGTTTGGCAGTTTTTTGGATAGCAGTCAATCTTGGTACTGATGCCAAGGTGGCTGGCTGATGACATTTCTCATCATAAACTATTAGCTGGTTCAACATTGTTTTTTTTAAATACATTGACAAAGTTTAGTTTGTCTTTCCATTTTTCTCTTTTCTAGAAGTCAGCATATTTTTATATTTCTATAAGTATGAGGGAAGAGGCTTCTGCCAATGACACATCTTTTTGGAGACAGCTTGCTACCCAATGTGCCAGAGGGGGAGGATCTAAGTCTAAAAGTATGTCCCTTGTGTCGGTGGGCTGAAATCAATCACAACTGAAATTTAATGTCTAGCTTTGTTTTAAAAACAAATTATTTCATATAAAACTTTTGAGGAGTACACATATTGGGGCCAAGAATATGGACTGATTTGGAAGGGTGGCTAACTTGGAGCAGTCTTTATATACACAGGAGCACCTGGCTGATGATATTGATGATAAAATAAGTTAGTTTGGGATTATCTGTGATAACAATCAGCCAACTTTTTGAGAAGAATACTGAAATTATTACGGTATAAACCTTATTCATTGAGCCAAAATATCAAACTACAGCCTATGGGAAACAAAAAGGTAAACAGAGATAGAACAAGAAATCAAATGAGGCACATGGGGATGCATTGGGCACACAATGTGAAGAACAAGCAGACAACATTGCAAGACTGGACTGGAACCCAGAGAGGAAGAGAAAGTCTGGTAGACCCATGCAAACTGTCACTGATGAATGTGTGTATGTATGTATAATCTATTTTTACAATCTGCGTGAATGACCGTAAGTGTGTTGGTTGTTAGACAGAGACCAGCATGTGTGATATGCAGTAAAGCTGATTAAAGTTTATGTGTTTGATCTAGTGCTTTCATTGTTTTATTTCATTAACTAGAACTGAACCAGGGACACCTAGACGTATCGAGAACTAAGATAGATTCTATAGAGTTATTATTATAAATATAATAAGGAATCTGTGACACAAACATAGATCAAACCTGCAGACCAAGAAGGAAAGTTGGCAGGATGGAAATGGATGGGGAATAGCCCAGAACAGAGTCAGAATGTAAAGCACTGATGCGGCTCTATCTAATTTCTTATGTTGCCTATTTTTTTTTATTATGCATTCATTCCAAGATAGAAAGTTCTATTTAAAATAGCTATACCATAACCGTAGGCCACAGAAACAGATGACTTTATATCATTCGCCCTTTGGACCACAAGGTCTGAAAGGGAAACTATATCATAATGCTTTAAAAAATCTACTTGCTATGAAGAAGAATAAAAACAGGCCATCTTTGCTGCAGTTCTTTGTTTTCTATCTGTTCCTAAAATATAGTTTCATTAAACTGTGTGCAGCTCCTAATTCTTGATCACCAGGAAATTCTCTGCATCATTATCTGAAAAACATTTACAATTAATGACCTAGACAAAGAAGATTAGTGTAGACACTGGAACTGAAAGCTATTTTTTTATATAGTTTAATCAAATTAGCACTTAAAAAGAAAGTTTTAGTAAAAAAAAAATAATTAGAAAGTTAACTTAATTTCCTGAATTAACCTGTAAGTTTTAGCTAACCTATTATGTATTATCATATTCACCTATCCCTTAGTTGTTTGACCATTGGGGCACCACACAAGATCTGTTGGCCATATTTTCCATTCCTGTCTGTAATATTATCCAAAAGAAAAAAAATTTGATGTAGACTTTAAGTTTTGCCTGTAACTCATAGGAGATTATTTCATTAGTCTATAAGCTGATCTAATTTAGAGAACTTGGTCTGCATCTTGATCAGAACAATTGTTAATGAGATAATGAAGGGATTCAGCTGACAAATAAAAGATAATGTGTTTAAAGTCTTAGTGATAGGGGAATTCATGCTAAACTAGTTTGGACACAACTGAATATATTAAGCTCTAGAAATCTTATAAGAAGAGAAATATACCATATATATATATAGAAGTATATATAATTACAAAAATATGTGGACAATGTGTGACATGCCAGATCTACAGACTAGCTGGATTTCACTAAAGCTGCACCATGTAACAATATATATAGAATCTTAAATTCTACCAAGTCTTTGTTTTACTGACAACCAGTCGACAAATGCAGTTAACAATAATTAAACCTGTAGCTTGTCTTTATTAAATTCAAAAGAGCATTTTGGCCCACTTCAAATACCTAGGAGCTATTGTCTCAGATGAGGGAACGAAACCTAAACTACTGACAGTCCACAGCAGCCCTTTCAAAACTTAAAATAATATGGAAAGACAAAGGCTTAGCCCTCGGCACCAAAATCAGACTGATGCGCTCTCTGGTCATGGCCACATTTTTATATGCTTGTGAGTCTTGGACGCTGACTGCAGAGCTAGAGAGGAGGATCCTAGCAATGGAATTGAGATGCTACAGAAGAATCCTAGGTATTACAACAGAAGAATCCTAGGTATTACATTCAGAGACCGCATCACAAACCAAGAGATTAAAGACAGGGTTACTGCAGTGATTGGACCCCATGATGACCTGCTAACTATCGTAAGAAAATGCAAGCTTAAAATCTATGGCCATATTACAAGATCTTCAGGGCTCACAAAGAACTTCCTTCAGGGAACAGTACCAGGAAAAAGAAGAAGAGGCAGACAGAGAAAGTGATGGGAGGATAACATAAAAGAATGAACAGGCCTGCCATTGAAAGAGGTTCTAAGGCAAAAGACAGAGCGGAATGGAGAAAAATGGTCGACGAGTCTTGCATGGTGTCCCAATGGTCCAATAGACTAAGGGATAGGTAAAGTAATGCATAGAGCACTTTGACACATAAGAAATGTAAAGTCTAATTATTTATGTAGTTTTGTTTACCCAGAAAGTGGTTCAAAGAAGCATCAATGTTTTGGATAACTAAAGAAGTCTTTAATAAAAATAACTTGCTATTGACATGGTAGTTATCAGATGTCAAAGGTTTCACCTGCTGTTCAGTGCTTGTATTGATTTGATCTTCCAGAATGATTCTTTAATGACTCCTTGATTCCACCGAGGACTAGTACTGTAACTCTAGTGTTGAAAACTGTCCTCACGTGACCTTCACTCTTTGATTCAAACTATAACATTATAAATAAACTTACATCAGATTAGTACATTTTCCTTAAATGAACTTTTATTTATACTTACATACTACTTCTTCTTTCTAGCCAGCTTTTTGCTGCTGAGCTCAGAGCTCTTTTGCAGACTGTGCCAAGGAAAAATAGTGCTTTGTTGTCTTCAGTTGTTCAGCACTGCCATACAGGGTGTTGGTTTGAAATGGTAGTAGGGTCTGCCTAAGGTGGATTAGGAAGGGGCATTCAAAGAGGATGTGTTTTACAGTTTCATAAGGGTGGGTGCAGTGGCTACAAAGAGGTAGGGGAGTGGGATTTATTTAACAGAGGTGTTTGTCCTGTTCTTAGTTGGAAGGTTGTAGATTGCTCTTTGCAGGGGAGGAAGTTAATATTGTTCAGTTAGTTTGGAATGGTCATTTCTTTGTACATGGCTCTGCCTGTGTTTCCTGATGCCCATTGGCAGAACCACTCCTCTTTGTGACTGTTGACTAACATTGATCTTAGGGTGAGAGTTAACTGGTTGTTCCATAGTGATCCTGCCATACTTACTTTAAAAAGCTTAATGGAGTTTTATTAAAATCATTTATTGAAATATCTCTTAAATTGTACATAAAAAAAAAGAAGCCACTTACTAGTTGTCATGTTACTGCTTAGATTAATAGTTTGAATAGAGATTGTTGGATTTTGATAAGAATTATTGTTTTAGAGATTCCTTTTATCTCCATCGCTAATCTTAACTTTGTTCTCTATTGAATAGGGAGCAAAACAAACTATGGACTCTCTTCCACTCTATTTTCTCATTTTAATGGCATCATGTCCCTGGGGAAATTTAAAAAAAAAAAATTAATTTCAGCTCAATCTCAATGATCAAGGTCAATATATGAAAAAAAATCCCCCTGGTCCTAATCCAATGATTCCCATGTTCATTTCATCAAAATCTATCAAATACTTTCAAGTCTTTGAAGTAGTAGTAAAAATTCTACTTGGTCATTGGAGATAATTACAAGATTCCCATTGTTATTTCTGTGCTGTCAGATTATTACCATTGTCAAAAGTATTCATTATATTCATCTAGATTATAATAAAATGATGACATGCAAAATGTTTTCAGAGTTGAAGATAATTACTTCCTAGTCCAAACCTCCTGCAGGAGGATGGGGAATGGGAGCGGGCAGGGTTTGAACCCAGGATCATTGATAAATCTGAATGACAGTCCAGCGTGCAAACCACACGACTAGGCAGACCATCCTGGTGTTTTAAGGTGTCATAAATAATACTGCTAGTGATAATTAGTTGCTAATACAAAATAATATTTTCCTTAGCAGCATTTTCAAAATATTCAAAAAACCTTTGGATGCTATTTGTTGATGCAATTTTGATATGTGACTCCAAAAAGCTAACCCAATCTTAAATGTATTCTTAAGTTATACTAAGTTATATGTAGAGGGCTGCCTGGTTGTGTGGTATGTGCTCTGGGCTGTCATCATGATAATTACAAGTTTGAACTCTACCCGCTGCCATCCTCCAAGTCCTGTGGGAGGTTTGGACTTGAATGTAATAATCTTCACTTCTAAAGGAACTTTCAAAACAAAACAAGGGAGTCACAAATTAATGTTAATTAATGCTAAAAAAAATGAATGAATTAAAAATAAGAAAAATAAATAAATTTTATTACAAAAATGTTTAGTCTCCCTGTAAACATATCATGGAGAATTGAGTGACAAGAATTGAATGCTAACTTTGAACACACTCCATTTGACTTTTGTTCCCCATTGAAGTCTCTGTGTGGTTTCCTCCATCCCAAAATTGTCTTCATGTAGTTCATGTCTCCTGTTGAAAAACCATTTCTTCAGTTTGTAAAATAACATATACACAATTCCTATGATTTCATCATTGTAAAACTAACCTACACTCCATAATATTATGTAATGTCTATATCTCTAGATAGGTTGGCATGTGAGTTTATGTTAGAAAGATGATCATCATGATCATGTTAGTTGGCAGTTAGGAATTGTCAGAAAACTCTTCACTTGAAAAACTAATCTCTATTAGAGGTCATAGTTCAGAGTACAAAAAGGGACAGGGCTAAGACTTTGATAATTGTCATAAGCAAACAGTTAAAGTATACTATCCACTTCAATGAGGCCATGAGATGGTTTACATTTATATTTCTGAAATTTAAAAAAATGTATGCTGTTCATGATTTTTAACATTTTTATTATAGTATAAATAAACTAAACAAAGCTTGTAAAGTGGGCTTAAACTATAAATCTAGGTAGAACCCAGGTCATTTATGTAAATTAGAAACACAGGTTGACCTTGAACTGTTCTTTAAGGTACACATGAGTTAGCTTGGTAATGATTTGGACTCATTATTATTATAGTTAATTCTACAACTATTTTCAAAATCCTGGATCCATTGGTGTAATGGACAGGTAAAGTCAATTGTTTAATTTTGTAAGCAAACTATGGTGGTGAACTTTGTCAAAATGCCTTAGAGAAGTCAAAATAAAATGATGTTTGCTCACTATTATCTAAGTCTTTGAAAAGTCATCAATTAGACCTATTAAGAGTTACACATGACCTAGATTTCCTAAAACCATGTTGTCATAGAGTAAGGACATTATGTTAATCTAAGTAATTATGATGTTCATACACATTATGTGTTCTAGTATTTTACATGTGATGCTGATGAGTGATACTGGTCTGCAGTTTATCTACTTTGCTACTCTACCCTGATAATTTGATGCCCGAAAAAGCATTTTGAACACTGGTGCTAGTTCTTTGAGTAATCTAGCTTGAATACCATCAAATCCAAGTGGTTATTTGTTAGCTAATAGTTTTGGATCACTTTTCTTGTGTGTGTGTGTGTGTATCCTACTACAATCAAAGAGAGTAAAGTAACATTTTAAGATGATTATAAAATTTCAGCCACTTCCAAATACCATTTTTCACATATATTTCATATGAAGAAGATGGTGGAGCTCTAATGCTCATCTTCTGGAATTGCTGAATGAAGAAAGACTAAAAGACTTTATTTTCAAGCCTAAATTATGACATATCAAATGATGGGAAAAAAAAAAAACTAAGACATACTCAGAGACGAAAAAATATTAATTAGTTGTAGGGAAATTTTCCCTCAGGATTCATTTACTAAATAGTATAGTGATGGCTGAATGTAATAAAAAAAATATGAATAAATTTAAAATATTTTTAGAAATCTTTGTAAATTATGATCACAGTCTCGGTTGACATTGCCTGTTATATGTTCACCTCGGGTTAAGAGGGTAAAAAGACACATGAAATTCCTGATGTAGAAACAGGAAGTAAGGACTAAATTGACTTTTAGTTCAGTCAGTAGTATCTTTTGGTCCAGTCTGCACGGTAGTGACTTAGAGAGTCGAGTAGTAACTTTGAGTTAAGTAGTATCTTTGGGCAGTCGAAGCCAGTGGTCACTTGAGACAGTATATATATTTCTAGTAGATAATGTTCTGTAGTATTGAAGTATTTGCTACCCGAAGTGATGTGGACTTTACTTGTAGTCTATTCTGAAAACTTAACATGTTGAATATACATGATACTGCTGTTATGCGGATGTGATAATGTCTTGTATTGGATTATGTAACTGCCAAGGAGTGCAGTATAATTATTGTCATCAAATAAACTTTATATTTTGCCTGCCAAAGTGGATTTAAGTCAGTCTGTAATATCTATGTTTGTCATGTGTGACTCCAGGAAGCACAAACCCAGCATTCCATGACATTTGCATTAATAGTAACCAGTCTTACGTGTAATATTATAATACTACGTCAACACACACTTAATGCTGACATATGCATGGTTCTTAATTTGAAATAGATTTATGCATGAGTGCAAACTCTCAACCATAGTTAATGGCTTGTATATCATTTTTTTAAATGACTTTGCTATTTAATCCTCATTATTGTAAATTATTGCATTTAATATTCTTTTAAGTTTACTGTTTAGAGCTATCCTGATATTGTGTGAACTCATCTTTCAGGGGGCCCAGGCCTAACCCCAAGAGGTCTTTTAATATGTAAAAACACAACCCTAACACTAAGCATATCCTTGCAATGTTTGTTTAGGTCTTTATCACAACTCACCCTAGCCCTAGAGTGTTCATGGTAGTGAGATCTTCTTCTACAGAAATGGATCTTTATTGTTGTCTGACATCATAGATATTATTCCTTTATTGACTGGATGTGATGGAACAGACCCTGAGTAATACAATGAAGAATGATTAGGACTTACTTCTGGTTTCTGAACAGTGATTATCAATAAATTTTTAACACTTTCATATATTTTTTTCATTCAAGTAAGGTTAACCCAATTAAGAAAGCCTAATGAACTTTTTTTTTTTTGTAACAAAGTTCTAGAATAACTGCATAACTTCACCTCTGGCACTGCCTTAATGATTTTAACTTCTTTACAGAGAGCAACAAGGTATTTACCTTGGAGTTTTTGTCTCAGATGAAGAAACCAAAACCGGAACTACTGGCCAGAATTGCCTAGACAACAGCAGCACTTGCAAAACTCAAAACAATCTGGACAGACAAAGGCATAGCCCTTGACACTAAAATCAGACTGATGTTGTTACGGCCACATTCCTTATATGAATGCGAATATTGGATGCTGACTTCAGATCTAGAGAAAGGGATCCTAGCAATGGAGCTAAGATGCTACAGAAAGATCTTCAGGGACAATGGTTGAACAGACTAAGGGGTAGGTGAAGGTGATGAAGAGAACACACAACTCAATACTTTGAGCATCAAGCCATTGATCTCTTCAAATTGTCTCAAAAATTGAAATGATGCTTTTTTGTAATATAATCACTGATTCACACACATTTACTCACATAACTAAGTAGCTTTTGTTTACCCATCTTACTATCATTATTGTTTTAAAAAGATACAAATTATTTTGTTTTCTATACATACATTCCTATTTCTTAGGCAAACTTTTGCATTTATAAAACAATTATTTTTTAGATAGACATAATAAAAGACAGACAAACATACCCATACATGTTTAGCCAGCAGAAAAACATCTTTCTCTATAATTCTAGTCTGGCTGCAAGTCATTCATACATTGAGTATAGTTGATAGATAACTTTAGTGTCTTGTAAATCTGTGCATAGCAAACAAACAAAAAATATTTGTAGAATCATAGTAGTTACACATAAACTCGATTTTTTAACTGAGTAAAGTAGGATTTAATTTGTAGAATTCAAAGTATACCATCTTGATCCTTTCTCTTTCTCCTCAAACTTCATTTTGTGTACATATCTGAGGGCATGTGATGCATGATTACCTGATTAGGGAATAAATTCAAAAGATAACATTGCAATGTCTGTGAAGATTTACCATTTCTAAATACAACAGCAAACATTCATCTTAAAAAATATTATGGTGTTAATTTCTATAAACAATATTTAGACAAAATACAAAAAATATTCAAATAAAGTTAAGTTTCTATGTAGTGAGTGGATGCTTTACCCACTAAATGTTTATTTGACATAGTCTCCATGTTCAATTAAAATTTTATTTACCAACAGTGCTATTTTAGTAACAGTAATAAACAAACTTACCAATTGATAAGAAATACATTCCTGAGACCTCGAAATAGTCTCACCACAGCTATAGGTGTTGGAATGATATCAAAAGGTATTGCTCTATGAAAGAAATCCAAAGCTTGCCTCTGGCAAACTTCCACACACAGTCTTCACTTTTCTGAAAAACGTACAACTTAGTAAATAGATGGCAACATAATGGAGAAAATGCAACAATCAATAATCTGTTTATTAACTTAAAACTTTAAAAGGGGCATCAGTATTGGAGCTGACCTGCTAACTATAGTAAAAAAACATAAGCTAAAAATCTATGGCCACCTTACAAGGTCTTAGGGGCCCGCAAGGACTATGTGGTCAAGACATTTTCAAAATAGTTATAAGGCGAAAAAAATATGAGTTGATCAAAATCAATCTTAACGAGAATAAAATAGAACCACTCATTGGTCGGCATTCTATTTTTATGTCAGTGTAACTCTTATTCTTTGATAATTTTTGTTTAGATGCAAGAGCGTTCAATGACAACTTGAATTATAGACCTGAATGGGTTCCACTTTAGATTTTTCAGAATGTGGTGACTGATAGTGACATGCAGATGGTGGTGACTGATAGTACCATTAATGCAGATGGTGGTGACTGACAACTCCATTCAAACAGATGGTGGTGACTTATAGCACCATTCATGCATATGGTAATGACTGATAGTACCATTCATATAGATGGTGGTGACTGATAGTACCATTCAAACAGATGGTGGTGACTGATAGTATCATTCATACAGATAGTGGTGACTGATATTACCATTCATTCAAATGGTGGTGACTGATAGTACCTTTTAATCAGAATGTGGTGACTGATAGTGACATGCAGATGGTGGTGACTGATAGTACCATTCATTCAGAATGTGGTGACTGATAGTGACATGCAGATGGTGGTGACTGATAGTACCATTAATGCAGATGGTGGTGACTGACAACTCCATTCAAACAGATGGTGGTGACTTATAGCACCATTCATGCATATGGTGGTGACTGATAGTACCATTCATATAGTTCTATTCATGGACATGGTGGTGACTGATATTACCATTCATTCAAATGGTGGTGACTGATAGTACCATTAATGCAGATGGTGGTGACTGACAACTCCATTCAAACAGATGGTGGTGACCTATAGCACCATTCATGCATATGGTGGTGACTGATAGTACCATTAATGCAGATGGTGGTGACTGACAACTCCATTCAAACAGATGGTGGTGACTTATAGCACCATTCATGCATATGGTGGTGACTGATAGTACCATTCATTGACAATGTGGTGACTGATAGTGACATGCAGATGGTGGTGACTAATAGTATCATAATGCAGATGGCGGTGACTGACAACTCCATTCAAACAGATGGTGGTGACTTATAGCACCATTCATGCATATGGTGGTGACTGACAGTACCATTCTTAGCAATTATACATTAAACACTGAACCACACAGATGGTGGTGACTGATAGTACCATTCATACAGATGTTGTTGACTGATAGTATCATTCATACAGATGGTGGTGACTTAAATCACCATTCATATAGATGGTGGTGACTAATAGTACCATTCACACAGATGGTGGTGACTGATAGTACCATTAATGCAGATGGTGGTGACTGACAACTCCATTCAAACAGATGGTGGTGACTTATAGCACCATTCATGCATATGGTGGTGACTGATAGTACCATTCATATAGTATTATTCATGCACATGGTGGTGACTGATATTACCATTCATTCAAATGGTGGTGACTGATAGTACCATTAATGCAGATGGTGGTGACTGACAACTCCATTCAAACAGATGGTGGTGACCTATAGCACCATTCATGCATATGGTGGTGACTGATAGTACCATTCATATAGATGGTGGTGACTGATAGTACCATTAATGCAGATGGTGGTGACTGACAACTCCATTCAAACAGATGGTGGTGACTGATAGTACCATTCATATAGATGGTGGTGACTGATAGTACCATTTATATAGATGGTGGTGACTGATAGTACCATTCAAACAGATGGTGGTGACTGATAGTACCATTCAAACAGATGGTGGTGACTGATAGTATCATTCATACAGATGGTGGTGACTGATATTACCATTCATTCAAATGGTGGTGACTGATAGTACCATTCATTCAGAATGTGGTGACTGATAGTGACATGCAGATAGTGGTGACTGATAGTACCATTAATGCAGATGGTGGTGACTGACAACTCCATTCAAACAGATGGTGGTGACTTATAGCACCATTCATGCATATGGTGGTGACTGATAGTACCATTCATATAGTATTATTCATGCAGATGGTGGTGACTGATATTAACATTCATTCAAATGGTGGTGACTGATAGTACCATTAATGCAGATGGTGGTGACTGACAACTCCATTCAAACAGATGGTGGTGACCTATAGCACCATTCATGCATATGGTGGTGACTGATAGTACCATTCATATAGATGGTGGTGACTGATAGTACCATTCAAACAGATGGTGGTGACTGATAGTATCATTCATACAGATGGTGGTTACTGATATTACCATTTATTCAAATGGTGGTGACTGATAGTACCAATCATTCAGAATGTGGTGACTGATAGTGACATGCAGATGGTGGTGACTGATAGTACCATTAATGCAGATGGTGGTGACTGACAACTCCATTCAAACAGATGGTGGTGACTTATAGCACCATTCATGCATATGGTGGTGACTGATAGTACCATTCATATAGTATTATTCATGGACATGGTGGTGACTGATATTACCATTCATTCAAATGGTGGTGACTGATAGTACCATTAATGCAGATGGTGGTGACTGACAACTCCATTCAAACAGATGGTGGTGACTTATAGCACCATTCATGCATATGGTGTTGACTGACAGTACCATTCTTAGCAATTATACATTAAACACTGAACCACACAGATGGTGGTGACTGATAGTACCATTCATACAGATGTTGTTGACTGATAGTATCATTCATACAGATGGTGGTGACTTAAATCACCATTCATATAGATGATGGTGACTAATAGTACCATTCACACAGATGGTGGTGACTGATAGTACCATTAATGCAGATGGTGGTGACTGACAACTCCATTCAAACAGATGGTGGTGACTTATAGCACCATTCATGCATATGGTGGTGACTGATAGTACCATTCATATAGTATTATTCATGCACATGGTGGTGACTGATATTACCATTCATTCAAATGGTGGTGACTGATAGTACCATTAATGCAGATGGTGGTGACTGACAACTCCATTCAAACAGATGGTGGTGACTTATAGCACCATTCATGCATATGGTGGTGACTGATAGTACCATTCATATAGTATTATTCATGCAGATGGTGGTGACTGATATTAACATTCATTCAAATGGTGGTGACTGATAGTACCATTAATGCAGATGGTGGTGACTGACAACTCCATTCAAACAGATGGTGGTGACCTATAGCACCATTCATGCATATGGTGGTGACTGATAGTACCATTCATATAGATGGTGGAGACTGATAGTACCATTCAAACAGATGGTGGTGACTGATAGTATCATTCATACAGATGGTGGTGACTGATATTACCATTTATTCAAATGGTGGTGACTGATAGTACCAATCATTCAGAATGTGGTGACTGATAGTGACATGCAGATGGTGGTGACTGATAGTACCATTAATGCAGATGGTGGTGACTGACAACTCCATTCAAACAGATGGTGGTGACTTATAGCACCATTCATGCATATGGTGGTGACTGATAGTACCATTCATATAGTATTATTCATGGACATGGTGGTGACTGATATTACCATTCATTCAAATGGTAATGACTGATAGTACCATTAATGCAGATGGTGGTGACTGACAACTCCATTCAAACAGATGGTGGTGACCTATAGCACCATTCATGCATATGGTGGTGACTGATAGTACCATTCATATAGATGGTGGTGACTGATAGTACCATTAATGCAGATGGTGGTGACTGACAACTCCATTCAAACAGATGGTGGTGACTTATAGTACCATTCATGCATATGGTGGTGACTGATAGTACCATTCATATAGTATTATTCATGGACATGGTGGTGACTGATATTACCATTCATTCAAATGGTGGTGACTGATAGTACCATTAATGCAGATGGTGGTGACTGACAACTCCATTCAAACAGATGGTGGTGACCTATAGCACCATTCATGCATATGGTGGTGACTGATAGTACCATTCATATAGATGGTGGTGACTGATAGTACCATTAATGCAGATGGTGGTGACTGACAACTCCATTCAAACAGATGGTGGTGACTGATAGTACCATTCATATAGATGGTGGTGACTGATAGTACCATTTATATAGATGGTGGTGACTGATAGTACCATTCAAACAGATGGTGGTGACTGATAGTACCATTCAAACAGATGGTGGTGACTGATAGTATCATTCATACAGATGGTGGTGACTGATATTACCATTCATTCAAATGGTGGTGACTGATAGTACCATTCATTCAGAATGTGGTGACTGATAGTGACATGCAGATGGTGGTGACTGATAGTACCATTAATGCAGATGGTGGTGACTGACAACTCCATTCAAACAGATGGTGGTGACTTATAGCACCTATCATGCATATGGTGGTGACTGATAGTACCATTCATATAGTTCTATTCATGGACATGGTGGTGACTGATATTACCATTCATTCAAATGGTGGTGACTGATAGTACCATTAATGCAGATGGTGGTGACTGACAACTCCATTCAAACAGATGGTGGTGACCTATAGCACCATTCATGCATATGGTGGTGACTGATAGTACCATTCATATAGATGGTGGTGACTGATAGTACCATTCAAACAGATGGTGGTGACTGACAACTCCATTCAAACAGATGGTGGTGACTTATAGCACCATTCATGCATATGGTGGTGACTGATAGTACCATTCATTGACAATGTGGTGACTGATAGTGACATGCAGATGGTGGTGACTAATAGTATCATAATGCAGATGGCGGTGACTGACAACTCCATTCAAACAGATAATGGTGACTTATAGCTACATTCATGCATATGGTGGTGACTGACAGTACCATTCTTAGCAATTATACATTAAACACTGAACCACACAGATGGTGGTGACTGATAGTACCATTCATACAGATGTTGTTGACTGATAGTATCATTCATACAGATGGTGGTGACTTAAATCACCATTCATATAGATGGTGGTGACTAATAGTACCATTCACACAGATGGTGGTGACTGATAGTACCATTAATGCAGATGGTGGTGACTGACAACTCCATTCAAACAGATGGTGGTGACTTATAGCACCATTCATGCATATGGTGGTGACTGATAGTACCATTCATATAGTATTATTCATGGACATGGTGGTGACTGATATTACCATTCATACAAATGGTAATGACTGATAGTACCATTAATGCAGATGGTGGTGACTGACAACTCCATTCAAACAGATGGTGGTGACCTATAGCACCATTCATGCATATGGTGGTGACTGATAGTACCATTCATATAGATGGTGGTGACTGATAGTACCATTAATGCAGATGGTGGTGACTGACAACTCCATTCAAACAGATGGTGGTGACTTATAGTACCATTCATGCATATGGTGGTGACTGATAGTACCATTCATATAGTATTATTCATGGACATGGTGGTGACTGATATTACCATTCATTCAAATGGTGGTGACTGATAGTACCATTAATGCAGATGGTGGTGACTGACAACTCCATTCAAACAGATGGTGGTGACCTATAGCACCATTCATGCATATGGTGGTGACTGATAGTACCATTCATATAGATGGTGGTGACTGATAGTACCATTCAAACAGATGGTGGTGACTGATAGTATCATTCATACAGATGGTGGTGACTGATATTACCATTCATTCAAATGGTGGTGACTGATAGTACCATTCATTCAGAATGTGGTGATTGATAGTGACATGCAGATGGTGGTGACTGATAGTACCATTAATGCAGATGGTGGTGACTGACAACTCCATTCAAACAGATGGTGGTGACTTATAGCACCATTCATGCATATGGTGGTGACTGATAGTACCATTCATATAGTTCTATTCATGGACATGGTGGTGACTGATATTACCATTCATTCAAATGGTGGTGACTGATAGTACCATTAATGCAGATGGTGGTGACTGACAACTCCATTCAAACAGATGGTGGTGACCTATAGCACCATTCATGCATATGGTGGTGACTGATAGTACCATTCATATAGATGGTGGTGACTGATAGTACCATTAATGCAGATGGTGGTGACTGACAACTCCATTCAAACAGATGGTGGTGACTTATAGCACCATTCATGCATATGGTGGTGACTGATAGTACCATTCATTGACAATGTGGTGACTGATAGTGACATGCAGATGGTGGTGACTAATAGTATCATAATGCAGATGGCGGTGACTGACAACTCCATTCAAACAGATGGTGGTGACTTATAGCACCATTCATGCATATGGTGGTGACTGACAGTACCATTCTTAGCAATTATACATTAAACACTGAACCACACAGATGGTGGTGACTGATAGTACCATTCATACAGATGTTGTTGACTGATAGTATCATTCATACAGATGGTGGTGACTTAAATCACCATTCATATAGATGGTGGTGACTAATAGTACCATTCACACAGATGGTGGTGACTAATAGTACCATTCACACAGATGGTGGTGACTTAAATCACCATTTATATAGATGGTGGTGACTAATAGTACCATTCACAAAGATGGTGGTGACTGAGCATGGAATGGGTTGCCTGAGCCAACCAAGAAAACCAATGACTTGTCAGAATTTAAGTCATTGGTTAACATGCATGACTAGATGCATGATGCATAGGATGTAATCATCATTTCTATATTTTATATTTGGATTCATTAATTCATGTATTGTCATTGACAAGGAATATATGTTTAAAATTTCAACTTGATCCGTGAAAAGGAAATGGGAGACAGACACAGACCAAGTGAGCTAAGCTTTTAAAAAAGTCCTAAATTCTGTTAAAAGAATCCAAAGAAGCTAACAAATGAACTGTCTTTATTTCATGTCTAACTCTAGTCTTTGTTTTTATGATGATGTTATTGTCACTATAAAAAACCTAATACGCAAAACAAAATGAATCTTAACATTTTTTTTACAGGCCTAATTCCATATTGTAAAGTAGCAAATCCTAATAATGTTAATAATGTATAGCCTAAAAGTACTTAGAGTTGTTCTAGTGTGCACACACGTTTTAATAATTGTAATTTTTTAGTTAATATAATGATATATTTATTCTAATTGTTCATCTTTCCTTTCAACTAACAAAGGAATTCCTAAAACACAAAGTTGTAAGATCTCATGTAGCATAAATTTCTTAAGATGAAATCAAAGTTTCAAGCCATAAGTTTTCTATAATGTTTATGGGCTAGCTGATCAAACCATTACAGGCTAGAAATATAGAATAGAAAATAGAAATATTTGCCAATGCTTTGCAACCACAGGAAAAAAAAATTATACAAGTTGAGGACAATAAATATTTTTTGACCTAAAGTTAGCTTTCTTGGGCTATTTTAAAAACTAATTTGAAGTATACAATTAAAAAATTACTTAATGTTTACTTCCTTTTTAGAGCTCTATGTCAAGCAAGCAACTTACAATTACTGGTTAATTGAAAACTTATGAATGGGTTAATTAGAACTAGCTGCAGTGTGTTAAGGTGCTTAGTTCTATTAACTTCTTAACGGTGAAGATCACACTTGATAAAGCAATTCCAGTATTATATTAATGATAGATTGTAGAATATTAACATTCTGAAATGAAGCTTCCCAATCAAACTGTATAAAGGCAGATTAAATAAATACAATCTATATCTAGTCATACACAAAATACATTGAAGTGACAGTAATAAAGTCTAAACTATACAAAAGATTAGATACAGAAAACAGCAAGGCTCTTAAAAATGGTACCTCAATTCCTGTATAATAGAACACAGTAAACCAAGTGTCCCTCTTATTTAATTATATAGGTTACATACGTTTATTCAAAAAATAGATAATTATGTCTTTCTAATTATGAATTTCATGTGTCAGTCTAGTCATGCATGTTAATCAGTGACTTAAACTCTGCTAAGTAATTGTTTTTCCCAGCTGATTCATGAAACGAACTACACGCTCATTTAAACTATACTATTCTTAACAATACTCTTCATATAGCTATTTCTACAAGAGAGGTCATTAGTACTATCAAAGCAAAGATGGACTGGCTTAATGGGCATTCTGGCAAATGTTCAAATGCCTGATGGGTAGACACTACAACTGGACCAGTGGACCACTGAATAGGCCCTTTGAATGATATTAAGGCCTGTTTAAGTTTTTAATATTTTTTGTAAAAGGTGTCCTTTTACCTTTTTAAAGATCTTTTTATAAAATGTACAGTGTATACTAGCCTTATACACATTTTTGATAATGATAGAATGGATTATATGATATAATATGTGGCCTAAATTCAAAATATTAGGTGCATATAAGGACTGTAGTGCATCTTACGGCAAGGTGCAGGGCATAGTAGGCCTATTATTTTCGGTATTGTACTGTACTACAGTTCAGTGACTGTACTGTTAATAAAGTACAATACATTTTAATCAAACATTTAGAAAAAAATCTAGTCTTGATAAAAAAAAAAGCAATTACTTTTGTGATTTAATAACTCATATCTTCGGTCTACGTCTACGTTATTATTTAAATTTAGACTATTTATTATACTAGATCTAGACAATCTTACTCAATCTAGTAACTAGTCTAGATCTAGATCTAATTCTAATCAAGTCTAATGTTTTGTTATTTCAATGAAATCAATGCAATGATGTAAAATCATAAAGAATCTACACACAAAAAGTACAATAATCAAGTTATATTTAATACTGGTACTTTTCATTTGTTGAACAAAAGAACGTCATTTAACCTCGTTCTTCTTTTGACATAGATTCTATCTAAAAAAGGAAAGAAAATACAATCATAACAATGTGAGCCACCATAGTCCATATTGATGCTTTTACCGTTGTCAACAATAATATTACGGTGTATAAGCAAAAAGTCCCCTGAGAAATGTTGAGAATGCTGTACAACTATAAACCTAGATCTAGAACAGGGGTTCTTAACCTGTGGTCGCGACCCTTTTGGACGTCAAATGACCATTTCACAGGGTTGCCTAAGACCATCAGAAAATTGGATGGGGGGGGGGGGGGGGGGATTTATAATTTTTATCGCTAGTTTTTTTTGTTCTTATGTGTTGTAACATTTTTGTACCACAGTGGATATAGATTTATATTGCAAATTATAGAGATGGGACATTACTCAAATAGCATTATTACCAAATAAATTTAGAAACGATCGTCAAGTTTCAATTTTAAAAAAAAGTGGCGGTGACAAATATAATAATAAGGCTAGTCTTCGAGTCTGAATTTTAAGATTAGTGAGGAATGCAGTATTTCCCATGGCTGCGCAGTCCCAGCTGTGACCTACATATAACAAAGACATACCCTATATATTGCAAGACGATACAGAGGGTACTTTTAGTGAATGTAACATCCTTGTTTGATAGTAGTTTGTTATTTTTATTTGTTCTTCTTTGTGTTTCTTTTTTTTTATAATTGTCATTCAAAAATCGATGTTACAGACCACATCTTTGTTGTTGCAAAATATATTTTTCAAGAAATAAATTTACTGTCTATCAATGCATCGAAACACCATTGTGGGATCAAACATTTCTTTGGTGAAGATATAATCACGTAGTGAAGAAAATTCAATTAATAAATACGCCATCGTATTATAGTCAATGGAAAAAAGTTCATTATGTAACAACTCATGAACACGGACTTGTAACAAAAGAAGGTTAATAAAATAAAAGAGAATGACGATTTTTTAATATTTTTTTTTTGCGGTATAGTTTTAGCAGAAACCCGATGCAACATTTGTAATGAAGTTCTCTCTGCCATATGTATTGAGGTCGAACAAACATCCGAACTTTGCCAATTATGACATACAGTGGTTTAGTTTAGATGGTTTAGACTCATATGGCAAGTACCATAATTGAAACATATCAGCCTATGAATCTTCTTGTTTGGTAGCTGTCAGAATCGCCAGAGTTCTGAAACCTCACACCACTACCAAGCAGTTATTGTCAGTGGCTAAAGATATGATTGGAGCCAAATTTATTAATAAATTTAGTGTAATTTGCATAAATAATGACACTATTTACAGGAGATTAGTTGACATGTCTTCTGATATTAAGGAAATGATATCTGCTTCTTTTACAATATTTAGCATCCAGCTTGATGAATCCACAGGCGTTGTAAATTGTTCACAATTACTAGTTCCGGTAAGATATACCAGTATACACAAAGGAGATTTTCAAAGATTAGTTTCAATGCAAAACTCTATAAACGACCTCTACAGCACCTGATGTAATTGACAAAGTTGGTTAAATTTGAAAAAGCAAAAGACTTCTAGGAAAAATAATTGTGGCATCTGAACAGATGGTGCTCTAAGTATGCTTGGATGTCGGTCTAGAGGTTCTATCTTTGGTATAGAATGAGTCCTCATAAGAATTCATCCTAATTCACTGTATGATTTATCGACATATATTAGCAACGTCAATAGCAATGCATCTAGCAATGCATCTAAATATTTCTCTTCAATGTCAATTACAAAATTCTGGATCAACTGTTTGCAGTCATATCTTCACAACATAAATAACATATATACACACACACATATATATATATCTTTAAATACAAACTATAAATTCTAAGCTTTTACTTTAATTACTATAATCTACATGTATGTTTGAACATTTCATTTTTTTATATATAATATTCACATAGATAGGCCTACCTACTACTACTATAGTCTATATTACTATATTAGTATAAATCAAACTTTGTAGCACCTATGTTAAAAGTTAACTCTATTTTAAATAAAAGATCTAATAGATCTATAAATATTTATTGGCTGACAGAGTAGTCAGTAGATCTTATCAAATATAGAGCTAATTAACTGGATCTTCTAACTCTTTGAGTACTTAGACTGATTTTTATACTAGAACTAGATAATCAAGAATGTCTAGTCTAGATCTAATCAAGATGTCATTTTAATTCTATAATAGTAAAAGAGTAGATCCTTCAATTTACACCTATCTATATCTAGGTCTAATAAACAAACTAGATCTAGAATCTAGTAAGTATTAAGTATTAGAGATCTAGACATACTCACAATAGTCTCTGAGTCTAAGTCTAGACTTTAACTTGTCTAGGAATAGAGTGCCACTAGAGTACTGCTAGAGCTACTAGTTAACTAGATATTATATTTTCTCTAGATTTAGTTAGGTCTAGCGGCAGTCTAGCCTAAACCTAAATCCAAATTACTTTAGATTTAGTTCTAGATCTAGATCTTGAAATTTGATCTAGGTCTAGACACTAATTTAGTAATGATAGAAGACTAGCCCTAGCTAGAATCATCTACTTGATCTAGAGTCTTGCATTTTTAAAATACGTTTTTTATAATTAGTCTAGATCTAAAATCTAGATTTAATTAGAGCTAGTCTAGACTTTAAAAGTAGAATATTGAATATTATTTATTTTTTTTAGATCTATATCTGATAATAGATTATAAATATTATAATAATATTTATCATTATAATAGATAATCTACTTTTGATCTACGCTGTAGAAATAGATCTAGAATCTAGATCTCTAGACTTGATTTAGCCTCTAGGTTTGGTTTCCTGGTTTCAATTTTTATGCCGGCAGATCAAACTTATTATAATTAGATCTTACTAAATTAGGCGTCTCAGGCCGGGGCCTTACTGATTTGTTTCTAAATTTTGTTTACGTTTTTGATAAAAAGCGAAAAATCGGAAAAAAGCGCATGCGCCGTAACTTAAGAATTGTAACTTCCTGTCTTTCTTTGAATTCGACTTATTAAGTTTTAGTTTGAAAGATCAAAACGTGAATGTGAAAAAAAAAAAAAAAAAGTCCTATACCGAGCCGGCAATCAGTCGTACTGGCATTTGCCGGCAAGTTGTTTTTTTTTACTTCGATTTTGCCGGCATGCCGGATAGCTGGCGATCTTGCATCCATGACAATTTTTTTTGTTATGGTTGGGGGTCGCCTCCTAGTGAAAAGTTGTGTTAGGGGGTCGCGGAGCTAAAGAGGTTAAGAACCGCTGATCTAGAGTGAGAATATAGACTATATCTACTTCTGATAACTTAAACTCACTAAACCTGTAGCATAAAAATAAATGACAAACCTAGATCTAGTCAATTAATTGTTTCTTCTACAATAATAAGGCTTCTCTTCGAGTCCGAAGATTAACGAGGAATTCATATTTCCCGTGGCTATAATACGCATTTATTGTCAGCATAATCTAGACTACTATCTGACCTAGATCAATATAAAGAATGACGAGCGCTATAAAACAAGTAGATCTAGATTTCCAAGGGTACGCTATTCTGCCTCAAAGTGGCACACTGGGTGGAAACGATTACTTAAGGAAGTAATTAGGCTAAATGAATAGCAAAACAAAACTGTGGGAGTGTACAAGGGAATGCGAGAGCTTTCCCATTGCACGGTGCGGAGTTTAAAGTTTCCACGTCCCTGTCGATAATCCATGTGCCGTTCCTCAAGGGACCGTTACAATAATGGCGAGTCCTGCACGGTTAGCTTGGTAAAACATAGGGAAATGGCGGGGTGTTCCCGGTTTGCTCGGCCTTCGGCCATGTATTCTAGTCCATGCGATCGGAAACAGCAATGTCTTACATAGGCATTGACTTGGACCTCTTTCAGACAGAACGGTTTGTTCAAGCAGGCTTCGGCTCAACTCTTTTGACAATCACAAGGATCTAGATTTCATTTTCTATACCCACACCATTCGGACACGCAAGTCAAATTGAATAAAGTTTTCGCCGCTCTTTGTAGATCTATCAAGATATGTCAATGATGTCACAATTAAAATTCTACATTGTAAAATCATAGATTGTTTCTTGATTAAATTTGAATTAAGCTATAGGCCTAAAAAAAAACTCGTCTTTTTATATTTTTTATCAATTTATCATGTTCCGTCAAAATAATATTATGAAAGAAATTTTGAGAAATATTGAAATGAGCAGAGTAGTTAAGTAATCCTATCAGACCTTGTGGTCTATTTTGGGCTAATGTTGAAAAGGTTATATGTTTCTATGGCCGACGGTTAACTAGCATGTCATGTGGCCAGCACAACGATCAAGTTCTGCCATGTTACACGTTACATGTAATGCCCTCGAGGGGACAACTCTAGAATAGTTCTGCAATGTTACACGCTACATGTAATGCCCTCGAGGGGACAACTCTAGAATAGTTCTGCCATGTTACACGCTACATGTAATGCCATCGAGGGGACACCTCTAGAGAATAGTTCTGCCATGTTACACGCTACATGTAATGCCTTCGAGGGGACAACTCTAGAATAGTTCTGCAATGTTACACGCTACATGTAATGCCCTCGAGGGGACAACTCTAGAATAGTTCTGCAATGTTACACGCTACATGTAATGCCCTCGAGGGGACAACTTTAGAATAGTTCTGCCATGTTACACGCTACATGTAATGCCATCGAGGGGACACCTCTAGAATAGTTCTGCCATGTTACACGCTACATGTAATGCCCTAGAGGGGACAACTCTAGAATAGTTCTGCAATGTTACACGCTACATGTAATGCCCTCGAGGGGACACCTCTAGAATAGTTCTGCCATGTTACACGCTACATGTAATGCCCTCGAGGGGACAACTCTATAATAGTTCTGCCATGTTACACGCTACATGTAATGCCCTCGAGGTGACACCTCTAGAATGTTCTGCCATGTTACACGCTACATGTAATGCCCTCGAGTGGAAAACTCTAGAATGTTCTGCCATGTTACACGCTTCATGTAATGCCTTCGAGGGGACAACTCTTTAATAGTTCTGCCATGTTACACGCTACATGTAATGCCCTCGAGGGGACAACTCTATAATAGTTCTGCCATGTTACACGCTACATGTAATGCCCTCGAGGTGACACCTCTAGAATGTTCTGCCATGTTACACGCTACATGTAATGCCCTCGAGTGGAAAACTCTAGAATGTTCTGCCATGTTACACGCTTCATGTAATGCCTTCGAGGGGACAACTCTTTAATAGTTCTGCCATGTTACACGCTACATGTAATGCCCTCGAGGGGACAACTCTAGAATGTTCTGCCATGTTACACGCTTCATGTAATGCCCTCGAGGGGACAACTCTAGAATAGTTCTGCCATGTTACACGCTTCATGTAATGCCCTCGAGGGGACAACTCCAGAATAGTTCTGCCATGTTACACGCTACATGTAATGCCCTCGAGGTGACACCTCTAGAATAGTTCTGCCATGTTACACGCTACATGTAATGTCCTCGAGGGGACACCTCTAGAATAGTTCTGCCATGTTACACGCTTCATGTAATGCACTCGAGGGGACAACTCTAGAATAGTTCTGCCATGTTACACGCTACATGTAATGCCCTCGAGGTGACACCTCTAGAATAGTTCTGCCATGTTACACGCTACATGTAATGCCCTCGAGGGGACACCTCTAGAATAGTTCTGCCATGTTACACGCTACATGTAATGCCCTAGAGGGGACAACTCTAGAATGTTCTGCCATGTTACACGCTTCATGTAATGCACTCGAGGGGACAACTCTAGAATGTTCTGCCATGTTACACGCTTCATGTAATGCACTCGAGGGGACAACTCTAGAATAGTTCTGCCATGTTACACGCTACATGTAATGCCCTCGAGGGGACACCTCCAGAATAGTTCTGCCATGTTACACGCTACATGTAATGCCCTAGAGGGGACAACTCTAGAATGTTCTGCCATGTTACACGCTTCATGTAATGCACTCGAGGGGACAACTCTAGAATGTTCTGCCATGTTACACGCTTCATGTAATGCCCTCGAGGGGACAACTTTAGAATAGTTCTGCCATGTTACACGCTACATGTAATGCCATCGAGGGGACACCTCTAGAATAGTTCTGCCATGTTACACGCTACATGTAATGCCCTCGAGGGGACAACTCTAGAATAGTTCTGCAATGTTACACGCTACATGTAATGCCCTCGAGGGGACAACTCTAGAATAGTTCTGCCATGTTACACGCTACATGTAATGCCCTCGAGGTGACACCTCTAGAATAGTTCTGCCATGTTACACGCTACATGTAATGTCCTCGAGGGGACACCTCTAGAATAGTTCTGCCATGTTACACGCTTCATGTAATGCACTCGAGGGGACAACTCTAGAATGTTCTGCCATGTTACACGGTTCATGTAATGCACTCGAGGGGACAACTCTATAATAGTTCTGCCATGTTACACGCTACATGTAATGCCCTCGAGGTGACACCTCTAGAATAGTTCTGCCATGTTACACGCTACATGTAATGCCCTCGAGGGGACACCTCTAGAATAGTTCTGCCATGTTACACGCTACATGTAATGCCCTAGAGGGGACAACTCTAGAATGTTCTGCCATGTTACACGCTTCATGTAATGCACTCGAGGGGACAACTCTAGAATGTTCTGCCATGTTACACGCTTCATGTAATGCACTCGAGGGGACAACTCTAGAATAGTTCTGCCATGTTACACGCTACATGTAATGCCCTCGAGGGGACACCTCCAGAATAGTTCTGCCATGTTACACGCTACATGTAATGCCCTAGAGGGGACAACTCTAGAATGTTCTGCCATGTTACACGCTTCATGTAATGCCCTCGAGGGGACACCTCCAGAATAGTTCTGCCATGTTACACGCTACATGTAATGCCCTAGAGGGGACAACTCTAGAATGTTCTGCCATGTTACACGCTTCATGTAATGCACTCGAGGGGACAACTCTAGAATGTTCTGCCATGTTACACGCTTCATGTAATGCCCTCGAGGGGACAATTCTAGAATTTTCTGCCATGTTACACGCTCCATGTAATGCCCTCGAGGGGACACCTCTAGAATAGTTATGCCATGTTACACGCTACATGTAATGCCCTCGAGGGGACACCTCTAGAATAGTTCTGCCATGTTACACGCTACATGTAATGCCCTCGAGGGGACACCTCTAGAATAGTTCTGCTATGTTACACGCTACATGTAATGCCCTCGAGGGGACAACTGTAGAATGTTCTGCCATGTTACACGCTACAAACGGTTCGAGATGTGTAAAGAGAAGACAAATCCGTAACAGTGCAAGTTATATTTCACAACGAGGATGTCTACATACATACATAGCTATTGCAGGTGAACAAAATCAATGGGCAAACTGCCTTTACGTTTTCCTACTTAAGTCAGGTACCCATTTTGAGATGGCTGGACTCAGGGGCGTCCTAAAAATAAAAAAAATTCAAATAGTCTACCATTCTTTTCTGGTATTTGAACCTGGGACCTCGATTCGAAAGTCAAGCCCATGACCGTTCGGCCATCACATCCTCCCCTCCCCTCTTCCAAAAAGCAGAGTAATATGTTTCAAGAGTTGATATTTCGCTTTCAAAACTTAATATAATTAAAAGAGGCCAATACGAGATGCGCATGTTACATTTTAGCAGGTCTATATTCTATTTCTTGGTCTACAATTCTAGAATAATTAGAAATCTACTTGATTAGTAGTAGGTGGGACTTAACTATTGTAGCCTAATATGGTGGTCTAAAGTAAAAAAAATAAAAATAAAGTTCCCTTTTAGATCTTGCAATCTATTGAGCAGATGATGTAAAGGTAATCTGTTTCTCTGGCCCATGGTTAACAATAAGGGTGTCATGTGGGCAGCACAACAACCAACTGAAATGACTTTTCCCCAACTATTGTCAGGTACTTCTATAAGAGTTGGGCGGAATCAGGCTAAATAGTAGTAAAGCATTCAAACTTTATTATAGCGGTAAAATATTTCCACTTTATAATAGCAAGTGCTTGAATACTTTATATTATGTCTTTGGCAGCATACACATAGCTTCAGAAAGAATGGTCAATTTCAATTGGAGAAACAGAGGAGTGATTTTTAATTCAATATTTATAGTCAATATTTTATAACTATTTAATCTACTGTGCACCTTTTATATTAGTAGAATATGTAACTAATCATGAACAGAATTAACTACAACATTGAATTGTCTGCTTGTATGTTTATATATTCAAAAATAGCTGTAAATAGAAAATTGTTAAGTATTTAAAGACCAGTAGTTCTTCAGTTACAAAAAATATTCCTTACATATTTAGTTTAAAATTTGTGCTCTGTGTATTATTGCTTCTTAAGTTTTTACCATTTACCTGCACCTGTACCAACTGTATTTGGTTATACTATTATTTATATGAATGTAGAATGACTTATTTAAAGAATCACGACACATAACCTATGATAAAAGCAGCACTAAGCTACCAAGGTTATTGAGAGAAGAGTAAAAAAGTAAAGTTCTCCTTTCAGACCTTGCAATCTATAGGACAGATGACCTTTATATCATATATGTGGCCTATATATGTGGCCCACGGTTAACAAGGGTGTCATGTGGCCAGCACTATGACTAATCTCCTTTACTTTCACCAACTAATGTCAGGTACCCATTAGAGTTGGGTGGACTCAAGAGGTGCCCAAAGATACTGAAATAAAAAATCACAGAGAAGAAAATATGAAGAAATATAGACATGTCCCTTGTAGAAGTCAAACCACTAAACTGACACGGCACCATTGTCTCGCCGTGACCAGGTATCATTCTAACACTCTCTGTCCCGCACTCCAAAAAAAAAAAAAACTTTTTTGAAGTGCTAGTAATTAGATTAATGACACAAATGAGCTACCTTAGTGCTGCTATCATTATATGTAACAGTGTTACAGGTTATGTTAATTTATAATTTGTTTTAGCACTCAAAGCTTCAATGTTCATTAATGTTTTGCGAGAACCGTGATCACATTTAGACGACCACAGTAGATGTTGAGATGAGATCTGTATACTACTAAATTGTTCGTCCAGTTTTGTTGTTAATCATTTTTACTAAGTCTACACTAGAAACTCTCTAGACTTAAAGACACATAGTGCAAGGAAATGGAACACAAAATGCATGCACACAGTTAAAATAACAACATAAACAGAAGAAGACATAAACCAGACTTGTCGATTTTTTTTATTTTAAAACTCAAAGTAAAAATAAAAGACTTAAGTATATAGGTAAGTGTTACTGAACTGTTCTAGGACTAAATATTAACCCATTTATGCCAAAGGTTGAAATGTGTTGAGTATTTTTCTGCATGAAATTCACATATGTTTTGTAGAAAAAATTTAAGAAACATGAATTGGAAGAGAACAAAAAAGCTGTATCCTCTTCCATTTTTGAGTTATGAGTTGCTCCAAAATTAGAACTCTAAGCAATCCACTACAACAATAAATAAAAGTATTACCTGCTGCTGAGTGTGATTTCACAAATAAGGTAACATATTATTCATAACAAAATGTTTTGTTTTTATAACATTGCGCACACTGTGCTTTTCCTGTTTGACATTCAGGTTATCATAACATGATTCATTGTTGTGCTGTTCAGAATGTCTTTCTTTTCCGCCTAGGTCAGAAGGCTGGCCATGGTTCTTTAAACAATAACATGCAATAAGTCACCAACTCCAGAAGATCCACAAGCTTCTTATAATGTGTTTTATGTAAATGCCATTTATTTTGAGAAACAAGTTCAAAACATAACAATGAAGAACTTGATTATCATTTCCAAGGAATGATGCCTAATATTTTCATCAATGTTTTTATCAGCTAAGGACGCTAACATAGTAATGGCGACCTCGCCCGCCAAATGGTATATTACCGATCTAGTGACAATCTAGTGATTCTAGTCTATTTATTATTAACACTTTCACCACTAAACAGTTGTCAGAAACTATCTATCCCTAAGACAGGCTAAGTCGTACGAGAAGGGATATAGAATTATAGTATAGATCTATAACTTATAACTTTGAACGTCTTTGTATCAGTTATTTTAAAAAATCAA
Source organism: Biomphalaria glabrata (assembly GCF_947242115.1). Lineage (NCBI taxonomy): Eukaryota > Metazoa > Mollusca > Gastropoda > Planorbidae > Biomphalaria > Biomphalaria glabrata. The sequence continues at coordinate 158,529 of NC_074716.1, forward strand.
TTTTATGACTAAATTCACAGGAAAAAACTAATTAGTTAAATTAGATCTAAATCTAATATTAATTATTTCGATAAACTGACCTAGATACAGTGTGAGTGATACATTACGTCATTACACTCATTACAGTATTTACAGTTACTAGATCTAGTAGATCTAGATCTAGCTAGAATTCTAGTAGAATCTAGAGTCTAGTTGTGTCTAGATCTATATAATATATTATATAGATCTAGTAAGTAATGGGCAAAAAAAATGGATCAGAATCTAGATCTAGATCTAGAGTATTTTTCTAGAGTCATTACTTGCCTCAATCATTATTTATATCCATATTCTACAGCTGAAACATTAATATTCCCATTAGAATCTTATTCTATTAAAGCCTACACATGTTCCATTTTGAAAAAACACGTAATTTTCTAAAAATCTTAAAAATCTATTCCAACATGCTGCAGACACCTAAAAATAACTTCACTATCGCTCTTCTAGGTCAGAGTTAGTAAAGGTATAAATAGATATTTAAAACTAGCAGTGCGTTCGTAAACGAAACAACCCAAAATCGGCGCCTCTAGTCGGCGCCTTCGACATAGAGGTCACGCTCTAGTTGTCTACCCTCAGTGAAGTCCAGAAGGGCGTCGGCGCCCTAGGCGCCATTATCCCATTGGTGGTTAGAAAGGCTTTTATCTAACTACGTGGGCCTCCTCACCCCTGTCCTGTCTGAGGGCTCCCAACGGTAGACGGCCATATCGATTGACTGGGCCAGACCGGACCGTGACGTGTACACAGCGCACCTGGGCCCCACTCGCTACAAGTGGCCGAGAACAGTGCAAACTGATGGGAGCTTGTCTCATATTCCTACACTGTAACCGCCACTGTTCCATGCAAGGACCGCCACTCCAGCTAACGGGACACTGATGACGGCACCCTTGTGGAACGGCGTGACGGACTTTTTGGAATGGGTTCCGGGCGTTTTTTCCATCCCAACCCCGAGTGAGAGAAAAAACAAAAGCTCACACAGGGAAGCCCGGCCGGGCCTGGTTCGCTACACGTACTTAGACTATCTAGTTTCCACCACTAGACGTTTCCACCGGAGGGCCACGCTGTGGCGACGGGTAGCTGGAATTTCCTCCAGCTAGTTGACTACCAGTAGCGGCGACTCCCGGCCACTCTAGTTGTCCAATGGTTAAATATTGACTCTATAGCTTGCCATGTTTGTATTTCAGACGTCAATAAGATAAACTTCTTGCGGAAGTAATCTTTTTTGTAATTTGTATTTATAATTTTAAGTTCTCACTTTCTGGTCTTCGTTTTAAATGCTCTAAATTTTAAATTATCTCGAATTATGTAATTTGAGATCGATCTAAATATGAAGGAATACTAACAAAACAAATATTGATCAATAGTTTAGTCCAGGCCCTAGCATTGAAGTGCATATCACTCGAACAGGCGGCCACCATGGGCGTAGCTAGGAATTTTTCATCGTTGGGGGGTCGAGGGCTTGACCTCTTTTGAGGCCTCTGTATTTTGCGTAATATTTATTTATTTTTTTTATGTAAAATACACACTAACTTGGGTGTCCTCTCAAGTGGGGGGCCCGTGGGGATTTTCAAATACTCCCTCCCCCCACCCCCATTTTTTTTTACAAAGCTTATATCAACTCTGTCTGTTTGGTCAAAAAGTTTTGTAGTTTTTTTGTTCAAAAAGTATTTTTTTATGTGTTCTTGTTCATATATTAATTTTTAAGATGGGAATTTCAAGTCACTGTCCACTGAAGGAAAACCTAGATCAAAGTCAGCGCTATTGTGTCTCTAGTGCAGTGTTTCCCAAACACTTCGCACGTTCTGAGTATTTAGCGAAACTTTTCGCTTATTTGTTTTTCACTTGGTGGCCTTAATATGGATTGTGTATGTGTGTGTTTATATTGTTACGATCTTCTCTATCAGGCCTTCTGCAAACACTGCCAACAACACAACACATCTAAAACAACTTGACTACAAGAGCTTCAATAAACAAAGTGGCGGTTTAATGACAGATTACAACAACAGCCAATAAACACAATTGGCTACACTAACTGAAATGCTTTTCTTCACAACAGAACTGCCTAACTAATCTCTACAAGTCTCTCTAGCTCGTACAGCTACATCTTCGAGGACTCTCAAGGTACTGCACAGTTTTTCTCTTGCTGTCCTGGACTCAACTGTCCTTTCTTTACACTAGTTTAATAACACACTCTTACATAACACGCACAACAATAGGAGGTTTCTTACCAAGGGGAATAACTCTACACACAAACACATACACATCAACACAATGTCAACATCTCTAATTTTTTCTCTTTGTGTTTCTCTTCCTCTCTCTCTCGTCGTTTGGTATGCTTTGATTCTAGTATCCTCCCTTTGTTTCTACAAAACTGTATTTAAAAAAAAATTGAAGATAGCATTATGGGCACGAATATTTATTTGTACAATGGGCTGAAGGTGACTAAAGATTCTCTCTTTCTCTCTTTAGGCACTGGAAAACATTGAAAAAAAAAACATAACAAAAACATAAAAGTAACATTTTTAAAAAGCAACAAAAAAAAAACAACAAAAAAACAAAAAAAAAAACAACAACAAAAAAAAAACAAAAACAATGTTACAAAGACATTTAAAAAAAAACAACTAAAAAACAAAACAAAAAAAAAAAAAACGGACAGAAGCTCAACCGTCTTCCTCCATCCCTGTCTATCCTTTCAGAGACAAGCCCCTCCCATTCTTTTATGTTTGTTTTCTAATCGCTTTCTCTGTCTGCCTCTTCTTTTTCCTGGTATTGTTCTCTGAATGAAGGACTTTGCAAGTACTGAGGACATAATGGTATTGCCATAATATATTTTTTAACAGTGGTCAGCAGGCCTTCATTAACCTATTATAATGTCTTGAATTACTTTCCTACGCTCTTGCGCGCGCTCCATTGGCTTCCCGTGAAAGCGAGAATCGATTACAAGGTCGCCACACTTTGTCATCAGTGTATATATAACAATGAGATGCCCTTGTACCTTAGCGAACTGATTACTCCATATGTCCCCCAGAGAGCCCTGCGCTCAATGGACTCACCGCTTTTAGTAGTGTCACGTTTCTCCCTCAAAAGCTACGGTCTGCGTGCTTTTTCAGTTCACGGCCTACATTTTGTTTGTTAACAGCGCTTTATAAATAAAATTATTATTATTATTATTATTTCCGACCCAGTGCAGTCTTGCCAATGTTGACACTATTTTGACGAGAAACTCGTGCGCTAATGGACACACGCGATGGCTGTGTTGAAGCACGGAGATACTTTTGGGCTGTATGACACGTTGCGGGATTGACTGCAGACACTTGGTACTAGATTGACACGTGATATGACGTAATTATTTTCCTTTTTGAAGTAACGTTTGTAATATGTAAGATAATTTTTATCGACCCAATCAAATGAAAATTGTTTGTCTAGAACTGACCATCTCAAGTAACTACTGTAACAATAACAATATAGATGCACGATATAGATACACATACGAATACAAGTGTACAAATACACATTTTTTTCCCCAAAACTATCATTTTTGAGTGTTTCTCCTGCCCTTAAAGTGGCCAAGTAGACCCAGTTGCGAACTGCATATTTTGCCACAAAAAAGCAGGTTCTCTGGGGTCTAAGTTCTTTTTTTTTTTTTGCGTCGACTGCGCCTGTCTTATCTGATGAATTACAGACGTTACTTCAAAAGAAAATATAATTACGGCCTGTGAGAATACAGTTATGCTAGTTAATTAGTGATTTAGTATTTGCTAAGTCATAGCTTTTCCTGGCTGATTCAGACAACCCATTCCATGCTCTAGTAACACTATTGAAAAAGGAGCACTAGTACACATTTGTCCTAGCATATGGAACAAGTAATGTGTTTTACCCATCTGTCTTTCTAAGTATTTTATTATGTTCTGTTTTCAGACAAGATAATTTTTATAGACCCAATCAAATGAAAATTGTTTGTCTAGAACTGACCACCTCAAGTAACTACTGTAACCATAATAATATAGATGCAAATACGAATAAGATTCGCACACGGAACACATACATACTTACAACCAGCGCTCTATAAGTTAGACTTCTATGTACGTCTCGATGACGTCAGATGACCTTTCATGTTCCTTTTGTTTGTTTTTTTACATTTTTATCATCGCTGACATATATATAGAACACTAAGGCTTTTTACATACGAATGACAAAACAGTTCATAACGATACAGTACACACACACACACACACACACACAAGCTGACCTATTCTATGGCTGTGCAGCTGGATGAGTCAACCTTGCCTGGTATTGGTAATGTTGCATTAATTTTTTTGGGTCGCATGGACATATGGTCATTTTATTAGGATCAAGCTTCACTCCCCCCTATATTATTTTCGAGCTCTGCCAAGCGCATTAAATTAGATCCATTGATTTCTATTTCCAAAAGACTTTTAGGCTAAAATGTCTGTAAAAGCTAAGAAACTTTTAAAAGGTAGATTTAATTGAAAAAAAATTATTTTGGGTAAGGACGATTTTGGTAACAGGAATTTCTATTGGCACAGATAAAGGCAAACAATTGAAGACAAGACCTCACTAAATGTAGCAGGCCTATATATAGCTGGATAGTCCATAAATTAATAAAATTAAATTAACCATTTAAAAAATGTTCCACTTAATAAACAAACATGCTCAAGCCGATTGACGGACTTGGACTTTGCTGATGATGTTGCACTACTCGGGGCTACAAATAAATGCATTCAAGAAATGACGGAGAGCCTAGACAGAGAGGCACCCAAAATTGGCCTCCGCATAAACTTGGATAAGACTAAAATTATGCGAGTGGGATATAAGGCAAAGGGTGTCCCCGTCAGACTTGGCGAGTCAAAGCTTGAAGAGCTGGACAAGTTCACGTACCTTGGCAGCATCATAACAAATGATGGAGATGCTTACCATGATGTAGCATGCCGAATAGGAAAGGCAGGGAGCATTTTCCAAAGGCTGCAGCCTATTTGGACTAGCCAAGCCATTGGACTCGAGACAAAAATACACCTTCTCAACACAATCGTCATTCCAACTGCTACATATGCATGTGAGACGTGGAAGTCATCTGTCAAAATTGAGAAAAGACTAAATGTGGCTCAACAGAGATGGCTGAGACGGATTTTGGGAGTCAGTTACACAGACCGGATCTCAAACAAGGAAATCCTTTGCCGAACTGGGAGTCGAACACTTAGTGAGGTTGTGACTGAGCGTCGCATGAGGTTTGCGGGACATGTTCTACGTCAAAATGAATTACGCACACCAAGAGTTGCGATAACATGGAAGCCAAAACGAGGAAAGCGCAAACAGGGACGTCCTCGTATTACCTGGCGACACACCTTCATGGAGGACCTCAGAACAGTGGACACCAGATGGGAAGAGGCTTCAGACATTGCCAGTGACAGATCATTATGGAGACAGCTTGCCGCCCAATGCGCCGAACGGCGCGGGAGGACCTAAGCCTAAGTAAGTCTAAGTCTAAGCTCAAGCCAACATATGTGAAACACAAACATACATATGCAATAAATAATATATCACATTTATTATTGTGCATAGTGTGAGCTATGAAACTACGGATGGCTGCCTGGTCGTGGGATATTGTCTAGTGATATGTGGTCTGGAAAATCCCGGGTTCAAACCTTTCCTGACATCCCGTGGGAGTTTTGTTAATCCTCAATATAAAAATTAGGAAAGGTAAGATTTTTAACTGGAACCATGATACACCTTCTTTTATGCAAAGACCGGAGGCCAAGCCGGGACACTCCATATTTCTATTATACCAGCCTTTAAATACAATAAGTTATGTAGTCATGAATGCATCAATTCAAGTCTCTATACAGTATCCTGTTCACCAAGGCTAACGAGCCCCATCTGCCTGAAGCTTACTAGTTTGTGCGGTCTATAATAATATTATCAGAGAGTCGACTTCTGTGTCATCTCCATCAAGTTGAATATAAATAGATATAAATATTTATTTATTATACTGTAGTAAATCCAGTGGCGGACTGAAAGGGTTAATGTGTGTGCGGCCTACTGATACACACGACTCAGGTCAATCACACAGGTCAACGGGTGTCGATAGACAAGGGACAGTACTGCTAGTTCACGCAAGTATGACCTGTGTTGTGGTCATGTGATCAAGAGCCTTCACGGCCGAGAGACACGGTGTGTAACGAGAGACAGTTGAGTCCAGAACAGTAAGGCAGTAAGGACTGTGGTACCTTCGAAAATGTAGCTGTACGAGCTAGAGAGACTTGTTAAGTTAGGCAGTTCTATTGTGTTAAAGCATTTGAATTTGATGTAGCCAATTGTGTTGAATTGGCTGTTGATGTAATTGTCATTAAACCGCCACTTTGTTACTAGAAGCTCTTGAGTTAGATGTGCTGTGTTTTGTAGTTAAGTAGTGTTTGCAGAAGGCCTGGTAGAGAAGATCGTAACAATACTTTAAATGATCCGAGTACAATAAATATCTATACTTTAAATGACCAGTACTCATTGCGCTATACATTTAGTATCACATCCATAATTCTTGCACAGTTGATTTTCTACAGTTGAGGGCATGGTATGATACCCCACTAAGAACCAAACCAACTTCCACCGGACTCAAATATATGAGCCACACATGAATTACACTGGTTGTTAGAGTGATTGTCAAAGGCTATTTGAGATATATGCCATTAGGAAGCAGATATATGTAGTGGATTGCTTATATCCATTACCACTTCCAACAATTACAACTTTGCGGACCTTGAGAATAATTTATTGCTTAACTATGCAATGTGATTCTAACTGAATGAGAGTGGATTTGAATGCCTGGATCATATAATTTCAACTGTATAGAAACATAGTCTCGTATTATTTTCTTTCATGTGTCAGAGTAGCTCAATGTATACAAATTGTATTTTATTATGACTAAATAGAAATTTTTATAAAGAATTTTTTACTTCATTTTTATAGTGGTAAAAAATATAATTATCTTAAAGTAGTTCAAGACTTTATTTTTGTGATATGAACACAAGATGTTCTAGATAGTGATCAACACTAACATTGTGTGAGCCTACAAACGAACAAACACAAAGTAATAACTAGAGAACCATTTGTAATGGACATTGTTTTTATTGTTAAATGCTTTACAACTTATCTGTAAGCAAAATTAATCAGAAATTTGACATAAGAGTGCTGCACCTTTGGCTATCCAGTAATCTTGTGTGTTGCTTGAAGGAAGGTGGACAGTTACAACAAAGTTAGTAGAATGTCCTGCCAAAGAAACAAGGAAAGCAAAGTCAAAACAGTGGAGTACAAATATTTGGATGGCTGCCTGGTCGTTCGGATTTATCGATGGTCGAGGGTTCAAATCCTGCCCGCTCCCATTCCCAATCCTCCTGCAGGAGGTTTGGACTAGGAAGTAATTATCTTCAACTCTGAAAACATTTTGCATGTCATTATTTTATTATAATCTAGATGAATATAATGAATACTTTTGACAATGGTAATAATTTGACAGCACAGTATGCACTTTGAATAGTCATCAACCTAGTCCCGATTTCAAAGCCTGCCAGCTGGCCGTCATGCAGGAGGAATGAGCTAAGAGGTAATAATCTTCATTTCTAAAGGAACATCCAAAATGTATAAAACAAAGAGTCAGCATGCAATAATTTGTCCAGTTGGGGAGCACTGTAACAATATATGCTAATATAGATGATTAAACAAACTTGTGTTACACATACTAGTGCAGCATTTGGTAGACTTCAAGAACAAGGAGGACCAAGGCGAGGACTCAGCATCAACAAAGCTGAAAGTCCACAGTTCTTCCCTCACTTTTATAAGCCATGGTCTCTGTAGTCTTGACACATTCAATAGCTGAACTCTTTTTTGATCTGTGCCGCCTAAGAAAAATTTCACATGTAATAGTAAGATCCTTTACATCTCAAATAAACAGTGTCCATACTTTAAAAAAAAAAGTCCAAACTCTGCTGGGCTGGGTATGTAGTAGGCATGACTTTAGTCCATTTCCTAAATGAATTTTTGAATGAATAGCTGTGCAAATGAGGATGTTCTCAACACAGAAATGATTGAGAAATTCAGGAATCCTCTTCTTATTCACAGAAAGACTAATTGTACTAGCTACAGAAACTATTGAACACAAAAATCTATCTTGATATTTAACCAATCTTGTTATGAACAGAAAAAAATGTTGTATATTGTTATGACATGATTAGGATTTAGTTATTTGTTTCGGGAATAAGGGGAAAGTTTTACTTAGTGACAAGTGACGTGACAGATCTTTAAAAAACAAGAACGCTCCAAGTGACGCTAAAAAGAAGACGCTTCGTGTAGAGCAGTAACATAGATATACAGATTTACGGACATAGCTGACAATTCCCTTCTTGATTATTAAATATATTTGTAGAACAACATCAGCGTCGACTACATATTTTGATTGTTTCGGCCTTTCGCCGGTGTTACTGAAGTAGTTTGAGTTCAGTGTTACTTCCAGGCAGACGTAGATCTACACTAGTTATATTTCAAAGAATCAACACCGTGCGGAAGCCTTAACAATATCTATATACAGAGTAAATCAGTGAGAGATATACAAAGAAGAAACAAGTGAGAGCTAGATCTTAAAGTAGGTCTTGGAGAAAATAAACCTGTGAGAGCTGTAGCAAGATTTAACCAGACATGCCCATGAAAGCTATGGTAGGAGTTAACAAAAGATAGAAAGTGTTTTGTGAGAACATTGATTCCAGCTGTAAAGAAATTTGTTAACTTGTTACCTGTAGTGGAAAGTGTGCCAGCTCTTGCAGCTGTTTTGTAGAGTGGCGCTGGATAGAGAGATAAATCTGGTTCATAGTCTAGGTGAGGATCCATGTGCATTACAGGCAAACTGGATATCATTTAGAAACAAAGAATTAAATGACTCAATTTGTATAGAAATAATGAAAGCAGTAATTTCTTTTTTTCTGATTTGTTCCCCTCAATATGACTATCAAAACAGAAAGTTGTTTCTTTTTTTATATATTACGGTCAATTGATGGAGGTCATAAATAGTCCTACATGTTTCAAACTGCTTAGTTCTTTTTACACTTTTATAAGGTTAGCTTGAGGCCAGTTTCTTATGAAGAAAAGCACAGATCTGAACAACATTTTTTAGAACTATTCTACTTGGGTCTGTGTCGCTGGTTCAGATTTTCATCTTCCAGGGAATGCATTTCTAAATTACATTGTCCTATGTAGTTGAGTTAATTTTATTTTTTTTTCTTCAGGCTGAATTTTTTGTAGTGTGTATAAGAGTCATGTTCACATAAATTGTGACGAGACTAGGACACTCTTGGTTTCATTTCTGTCATCACTTTCTCTAAGTCTAACAATATTTGTTTGCATTATTTTGGATCTTCCATTTTGTCAGTCATTTTTTTTATAGTTGAAACATGTTTTCAAACTTGCTTTTTGAACTTCAACGAGCACTGAGAGATGACTTCAGTTCAGTCAGTAAAGACAGACAAATTCTATTCAGTCAGTAGAAGACAGATGGCTTCTATTCAGTCAGTAGAAGACAGATGGCTTCTATTCAGTCAGTAGAAGACAGATGACTTCTATTCAGTCAGTAAAAGTTAGATGGCTTTATTCAGTCAGTAGAAAACAGATGACTTCTATTCAGTCAGTAGAAGTTAGATGGCTTCTATTCAGTCAGTAGAAGTAGTCAGTAGAAGTATATGGCTCCTTTTGTCTCGAAAGGCAATGGATGCGCCCAAGTGAGTCACTGGTTTTGGCTTAATCTTGAGACGGGGCAGAATCTGGTGTGGCTAATCAAGCCAATTCTAGAACGGCAGACTTTGCCACAATTCGTACATGTGTATGCCTCTGATTTAGGGCTAGCAGACAGGGCAGCTTTCTTTTTTTCCCTCTTGATTAAAGCCGCTTCAATTCTTTTGTTCTCAGCAAGGGTTGTCCCAGCACGCACAGTCTGTCTCCATGCACTCCGGTCTTTGGCTATGTTTTCCCACATACTTTCACTGATGCCTGAGGCTCTCATGTCTCGCTTGCAGACATCTCTATATGTTAGTCTTGGGCGGCCCTTGGGTCTGACTCCTTCCACAAGCTCAGCATATAAGATATCTTTCGGGATTCTACCATCTGGCATTCGGGTGACATGTCCGAGCCAGCGTAATCTTCTTTGTGTCAGGAGAGCATACATGCTGTTCATATTGGCCAATCTCAAAACTTCCTGATTGGAGACATGGTCCCTCCAAGAGATGCCCATTATGCGTCTCAGGCAGCGCAAGTGGAAACTATTCAATCTGTGCTCTTGGTACATGTATGTTGACCAGCTTTCACTGCCATAAAGGAGAGTGCTCACAACACAGGCGTTGTAGACTAGGATTTTGGTCGCTGTGGTCAATTTACCATTTTGCCAGACGCGCTTGGAGAGTTTTGCCAATGCTGTGGTAGCTTTTCCTATCCTTTTTGTCAGCTCGATGTCTAAGTCTAGGTTACTGACAATTGTTGAACCCAAGTAGGTAAATTCCTGCACCACTGAAAGGGTGTGGTTCCCAATTTGTATTATAGGTATTTCTGCGACGTCTTGTGCCAGGATTTCGGTCTTGGAGAGACTTATAGTAAGGCTAAACTCTTGACAAGCAGCTGCTAAGGCGTTCACTAGCTTCTGTAGACCTCCTTGTGAGTGAGATACGAGTGCCGCATCATCTGCAAACAGCAGCTCCCTTATCAAGATACGACGCCTTTTCGTTTTGGCTTTAAGACGTGCCAGGTTAAAGAGCCTTCCATCGGATCTGCTATGGATGTATATTCCGTCTTCCAGGGATTTAAAAGCACTGGATAGTACGACTGAGAAGAAGATGCCAAATAGTGTAGGGGCCAGTACACATCCTTGTTTTACACCGCTCTTAATGGAGAATGGCCTGGAGGAAGAACTTTCAAACTGAACGGTACCCTGCATATTTTCGTGAAAAGCTGACACTAGTTTTCTTAACTTATTTGGGCAGCCGATTTTCTCTAGTACAGCAAACAGACCGCTTCTGCTAACAAGGTCAAAGGCCTTGGTCAAATCAATAAAAGCTATGAAGAGGGGCTGCTTTTGTTCTCTGCTCTTCTCCTGTAGCTGCCGCAGAGAGAAAATCATATCTGTTGTAGATCTACCTGCCCTAAAGCCACACTGCGACTCTGGATAAACACGATCTGCCAGGATCTGTAATCGCTTTAGTAATACTCTAGCAAAAGCCTTTGCGACTATGCTAAGCAGTGAGATGCCTCTGTAATTGTTACAATCAGAGCGGTCGCCTTTATTTTTATAAATTGTAACAATGTTGGAGTCTTTCAATTCTTGGGGGACCATTCCTTGTTCCCAGCACAAGCTTAGCAGTTCATGGAGTGGTTTGATTAGGGCATGTTTTCCAGCCTGAATTACTTCAGCAGGAATGCCATCTCCTCCGGGTGTTTTCCCATGTGCAAGCATGTCAATGGCAATGCTCAGCTCCTTTACTGAGGGCATTTCGTCTAATTCCGTCAAAACTGGAAGTGATGGGAAGTTGGAAACAGCATTTGGTGAGATGGCGTTTTCAATCTGGTAGAGTTCTGCATAGTGTTCTACCCATCGTTCCATTTGCAGCGCACGATCGCTGATGATTGAGCCATCTTTTGACTTGAGCGGAGCACACTTGCTGGTGTGAGGTCCAAAGGCTTTTCTCATGCCCTCATATAGTCCTCTTATGTTACCACAGTCGGCACAAGATTGAATATCTTCGCATAGCTCCTGCCAGTATTTGTTAGCACATTGTCTCGCTACTCTTTGGGCATTGTTACGTGCAGCTCTGAGCCTTTTTAAGTTGCTTGGGGTGGGATCCTTCTTGTAGATTAGCATGGCTGCTCTCTTGTTCGTAGTGGCAGTTTCCATTTCTGGTAGACTAGCTTCAAACCAGTCTTTGCTTTTCTTGGTTTTGTTTCCAAAGACCAGTGATGATGTTTGGTAGATTGTATCACGCATAAACGTCCAGCTTTTTTCTACCTCAGTCACAGAGAAGTTTTTAAAAGCTTCCTCTAATTTGTTCTCAAATTCGGTGCAAAGATCAGGATTTTTTGTGCTAGTAGTATTCAGGCGTGATTTTCTTTTTCCCTGTGAAGTGTGGATCTTAGTTGGCAGCAGTCTTGTCCGGCAGGACACTAAAGTATGATCAGTATCACAATCCGCGCTTTGGTAGCTACGTGTCAGCAGTATATTTCCAATGTCCTTTTTTCGTGTCAGTATCATATCCAGCTGGTGCCAGTGCCCAGACCTAGGGTGCCTCCATGAGACACAGTGCTGTGGCTTTGTTCTGAAGTATGTGTTGGTAATGCAGAGCTTATGGTATGTGCAGAATTCAAGCAGTCTTTGTCCGTTCTCATTCATCTTTCCGATTCCAAAAAGCCCAAGACAGTCTGGCCAGGTAGTGTGATCTGATCCTACTCTGGCATTGAAGTCACCTAGAAGGATCATATGTTCTTTTTGAGGAATGTTTGCAATGGCTTCTTTGAGGTCTTCATAGAACTTGTCTTTGTCCTCCTGAAGCGAGCATAGTGTGGGGGCATAGGCACTAATTAGAGTGACTTTTCCAGATGCTGTCATCATACTTATGCTTAGTAGCCGTTCCGAGCCACCAACTGGAGGGACTATCATGGGAAGAAGACTGTTCTTGACAGCAAAGCCCACACCATGTATTCGAGTCTCATCCTGTGCCTGTGTAGAAGTAAGATGACTTCTATTCAGTTAATAGAAGACAGATGGCTTCTATTCAGTGAGTAGAAGTTAGATGGCTTCTATTCAGTCAGTAGAAGTAAGATGACTTCAGTCAGTAGAAAACAGATGACTTTTATTCAGTCAGTAGAAGACAGATGGCTTCTATTCAGTCATTAGAAGTTAGATGGCTTCTATTCAGTCAGTAGAAGTAAGTTGACTTCTATTCTGTCAGTAGAAGACAGATGGCTTCTATTCAGTCAGTAGAAGTTAGATGGCTTCTATTCAGTCAGTAGAAGACAGATGGCTTCTACTCAGTCAATAGAAGACAGACTTGTGTTTGCTGAGTGCCTGAAGGCAACCCATTGTCTCCTCCTGATCCACAAAAGGAATTGGACTATAATTCAAGAAGCTTGCTATAAAGCAAGAAACTTGTGCTTTACAAACAGAAAGAAATAACCCTAACCAAATTAAAAATCTATTGAAATTGAGTAAGTCATATAATTTACACAACAATGATTTTGTTAGAAAAAACATAATGAATGGAAAGTTGATCCATACATGTGTCAGGTTGTATTTTAAAGCCTTGCCTTATCTGTCCTGGCCCCCTGACACAGTTAATCAATTATGTCAAACAAGAAACACCACTACAACAATTCATATATATTGACTTGATGAATGTTTAATCTTAGATACATTGAATGAAGAGTGAGGACTAGAAACTCAAAATACCTAAATAAATGAAAAGCTACCAGTATCTTGGAATTCCCATATTGACATAATAAAGAAATCAAACAAAAAAGACTATAGTTTATCATAAATGTTTGCAGCTCTCCAGTGGCAATGGATTTTTCTAGTTTTCCTCCATCTGGCCATTCGATGAGTATTCCAGCTCCTCCATTTGTGGTGGCTTTATGGGATGAGCCGTCCCTGTAAACTCTGATCCACTGATTGCTAGGATAATTGGTTTGTAGAAAACAATTCACTATTTCCTTGACCTCTGTTGGTCTGTAGTCAGATTTTCTTTTTATGTTTTCAATATGGTCCCTTATAGTAGGAAGAGGGCTTTCGTCCCAGGGTGGAGATTCATTATAGTGTATCGAGGATTCCAGAGTAATTTTTTCAAGTTGTTGAATGCATTGAAAGCCTAGAAAATTGAATGGAGCTACCAACTTGCTTTTACAAGAAATGGCCAGTTAAGAATTTTTGATTTCACTACATGAGATATTGAGGGCGTGGTGGCTGAGTGGTTAAGTGCTTGGCTTAGTGATTTTTAGGACGCCCCTGAGTCCACCAAATTCTAATTTTAATTTAATTCAAATTTTAATTCTAATCCAAATTCTGACTTTAGTTGGGGAAAGAAAAGGCGGTAGGTCATTGTGCTGGCCACATGATACCCTGCTCGTTAACCTTGGCTAGCAAAATAGATGACCTTGACATCATCTGCCATAAAGATTGCAAACTCTGAAAGGGGAACTTATTCTGTGTCAATATCATATCATAAGCAATCTTCTTGTAATTTGCCTCATGAACTATTCGTTAAATAAATCTAGGCTTCAGATTTCGTTTACATTAAACCTTTTATAATATCAGTAAGGTCTTTGTATACAATACTATAAAACATACTCATTAATTATTATATATTTAAATCTTATTAACATGTACCTTGATTATTATAAGCAGTTTATTGAATCTTTCAGTTTCTTGCATCAATACTATGGTTAAAGAGTTTATGCGACCTTTGGCGTCAAGCTAGTGGATAAAGAAACAATATTTTGCAATCAATTTGTCAATTACTACTAAGCATATCTAATATTATTGAAAAAACAACAACATGGTTTTTGATATTTTAAAAAATATTGTATGCACTATTATGTTGTTTTTCTTTAAATAAGAAGCTTTTAATAATGTAGTAGTTTTCACATTCAGCATTCTATTATGTTAGGTATTATTGCATGCTAAGAGAGCAATCTATTATGTTAGGTATTATTGCATGCTAAGAGAGCAATCTATTGTTAGGTATTATTGCATGCCAAGAGAGCAATCTATTATGTTAGGTATTGCATGATAAAAAACTAAGACACTGCTATATAAAGCTAGACACTAAAGCATCACAAGAACTAAAAGACTATCATGTAATACTAGGAACTATGGAATGATAGGATCACTAACAATATTTGAAACAGAAAGGCTTACTAAGAATTAAAAGGATGGCCCAGGATAAAGGAATATGGAAATCCATTGCTGGTGGCCCATACTTCAATAGGGGTGATGGACTCTAAGTAAAGTAAGTACTAAGAATTAAAAACTACCATTTTTACTTGGAACTAATAATATTAGTACGTACTGTAAACATATTGGGATTCGCTCTTTCAATATCCAGTTTGTCAATCAATCGATCCAGGACAGCCTCAGCAAGTTCATAAGTAATATCATCATTAGACATCCCACCATCAGCTGCTACGATTCTCGGTTGAACATCAAGTATTGTAGCTAGATAAAAATTTGTTTTACTCCTTTAGTTCTGCATGAACAAAAATTTTTGTTTTAAATTCCAAACATCTCACCCTTTTTTTTTTGTTGATTTATTTGAATAAGAAGAATCAATTGATTTATTAGTGCTGCTAACAAAACAGTAGGCTCAAGGTAATAGGTGAACAAAACAGATATATAAAGTAAGAGTTTCTAACTGGTTTGAATGTTCTTCTTGAACATAATCAAATGTGGTTCTCCTGAGATCAACAAAAAGAAAGTTCTAAACGACCCACAATCTGAATCTTTTTAGAGAGAAAAGTGGCAAAGGAGTCTGTCCATAGAGCATAAGATCAAAACAAAACCAGTGTAAGTGTATATAGCAGTCAATTGCGACTGTTACCAAAACAAACACAGACTTACCAAGTAAAGCATTGGTTTCATTCAACTGAAAGGCTATGTTTGCATTCTCATGGAGCCCAAACATTTCTGGCTCATCTATAAGTGGTAGAGATTCAATGTAAGCCTTGACAGTAGCCAATGTCTTGACAAGAGGTGGATAGTAAATACCTTCAAAAATAGATTAAATTTAAACAATTACCTTCCATGGCCCATTGTATTTAATACAAAACAACATAACTTTTTTTTCTCAAAGACATTATTTCTTATGAGGCTGATGACTTTTGGTAAGCAATTACTTTGCTTTTAATTACTAATGAATAATACATTTTAAACAAAAGAACAATTCCCTCTCCCCCATACCTGAAATAAATCAAGGTTAAGGGCATGTATAAATCTAGTCAGAATATATAAAATTCTAATTAGATGATACAGATGCAGACATGGCAATATTAAAAAAAAGGGTAGCCTAGACTAGAATACTGGATCTAGATATTAATACAAGTAATAAAAGTTTCAAAGATGTAAAATGTTCTTGAAAAAGTTCATGTATTTATTGAACTTGTTGATGAATACATGCAGGAATATTTGCTGATGTATGTGTATTCAATATATAGATTATCTGGACCTCCTGACCAAATTTAATTGTAAGAAATTTATATTTTGAAAAATTATAATGGTCAAACCAGAGTTTTCAAGTGCGGCCAATTAGCTATTATACTTAAACTGTAAATTTCTAAGAAAATTGTTAGAGCAGTTTTCAAAATCTGTGTCCATCCAAGTTTTTTTTTTTTTTACCCTTTTGCCAGCTGATAAGAGGAATAGTAAAATAAACAATGTATCACGAGCTAAAAAGTTCCTCAACCTGACAGACCAAAACAGTCTTAATCAAATCTACTTTCACTATGTTAAATCTTTGCTCAAGTTGCATAGGATTCTGAAGTCAGATTAGAATGGATTTATTCTAATTTGTTATATCAATTTTGATTAGGCTCATACTTCAATTCTGTAACTGGTTATAATTTATGTATGTTTTTTTGTTTGCCTATTTTGAAAAGGATTTTTGCTTTGATCACTTCATGCAACTATTTTAAAGTGCATGTTACACCCCTCTCTATGACATGCATCTTAATAGCAATACAAACTTTTTGATCAGTTGTCAACGCTTCTAAACCCTGCAGCTTCTCTACAATCAATAGAGATCTAAATAATGTTGATGTGCCATAAGCTATTGACTATACCAGCATCTTAATCTTTTACAAATTATTAGTAGAACATTATACAAACTTACTGATGAGAAATCAATTTTGAATATTTGTATTTTACATCAAAATATGTTGATCAGTGTTAAGGACAATGTGTGTATGTGTGTGTACTGAATGAAGTAATACTTGTACGAAGACGAAGATGCTACTTTCAAAGGTTAGATCACAGATATGGTGTATAAAAAGAAAAAAAGGAAACATACTCAATTTTTTTTAGTTCTAGTTTGAAACCTACTAATAAACATCAACATCTGCCGCAAATAAATTAAAAGGACTTCCCTTATAATGTACTTTATATTGAATATACATTACAATTACCTGATTCTGAGTATTTATATTTTGGTTTTAAGGTTTCAGGTCTGAAAAAAAACTTTAAAATTGTCCTTAGACATCTTTGATCTTGGGCATCTGTGACTCGACCACCATAGGTAATCTGTGGTGATAAAAGAAGTTTTTAATCATTCAACTAATTGTGTATTATACTGTACAAAAAAATAATCATTCATAAATGTTAACCTAAAATTTGGAAATTAATGAGTATAGATAAATATATGAAGTCTTTTATGGATGTATGTAGTTTGAAAATTGTAGTGGTATTTTATTTAAAAATGTTAAAATTTGTTTGCGCAATTGCATTTTAAGAAATGCAATAATAATTAAATGTGGGCCATCTTTGGTCTTATGACAAAATGATACTTTTCTTTCTTGACTCAATTTAGTTAAGGCATCATTAGAAAGATGTGCCCACTTCTGCTACTCCTTTGATCCAGCCTGATATTGCATGTCTAGCTGCTGAGCTAAATCCATATAGAAAGTCTATAACCATTTTTGATATAATGTGCACTGTTTTGTCATTTTCGCTCCACATGAAGCTGCTTAAAACGGATAAGAACCTAGGTGGGCATCCAAGTCTGGTCAATTACAAAATTATTAATTAAGTTGTCTCAAACTATTACAATGATTTCCTTTAAAATTTTTCTTTATAATTACACGTTTATAACAAAGCCATGAAAAGTCAAGAGATAAATATTTTTGGCTTAGTGTTTTAGAAAGAAACTAAAATATTTATATCTCATGCTGCGCAAATGACAATACACACAATACTCAACCTCTCCTGTTATATAGATCAGTGTCTCCCAAGGGATGTAACCATCTTTACAAAACATTTCCATGTTGAGCAATGCACACTCTCTGTCACTATCACTAAAAGCGTACTAAAATAAAAATAGATACGACTTATTTATAAGAAAAACTGTATACATACATTTTTTTTTCTAAAAAGATAATATTTTGAAATGAATTACTTTAGGAAAGTGAAGAAATGATCATCCAGAGAGGATTAGTCACATTTATAAACCCTATATAAAGAGAGAGAGAGAGAGTTGCAGAGTCAAGACAGTCTAGCACAGTGGAGTCCAGTACAAGATCAGTACAGTACAACAGTTATTCAATTAGAAATTTTGTGTCGCCAATAGTACACTATTTGGCATGTAATACATTAGACTCAATAAAGTATCACCCTATTTGGAATCTGAGTTGCCACATTCTCCCAATTGGTGGTAGCTGTTTTGATTTCAATCAAGAAACAAAGGAGAGAGACACAACAATATCATTATTGTTAACTGTGTTAGGTTCATTATGATTTATTAGTTGTTTAATTAACAGGTCCATATGTTTTGATGCTGAAACTTTTCTTTTTTAAAAAATAAAAGAAATATTTATACTTTATATGTGTGTTTATTATATTTTTGTGTGTGTTGAGCATTGTCTTTTTTTTTTTTATATTCATGAGCCACCAATTCATTTTAGAGCTTTTTTGCATTGCCAGGATGGTCTGTACTGAACAAAAACACATTTTTCTTCCCTAATTGCATTTTCTATTTTAAATTGAACAAATCTAGTCTACCATTTATCACAGTAGCTACTCCCATAATACAGCCTCTCAAACATTGATTATCTCTTTCTCTTTTTTTTTCTACACAGCACAGGGAATACATTTTTCTTATACCTTACATAACTTCCTTTGCCAGTTGATTAATGTCTGACAGGAATCTTTTATCCAAATAAGATTTAATAACAATATTATATAAGTAATCAACCCGCTTCAATTACTTCTGACTCTATACATGTATAGTCTTTCACAATTGTTATAAGGAAAGGTAAAAAAATGTATTTTCAATATACCAGGTAGATGAATTTTCTCGAAAAAAAAAAAGGTTGTTAGACAATTATAAATGTTTAACAAAATTTTTTCCTAGTAACTAGAGAAAAGTTTTTAGTTTCGAATATCCAGCACTAAATGAAATTTAATAATCTTAACACAGTGAGATGCCCCATGCCTAATTAGCATTAATTAAGGCCAACTCTAGTCAATTTATTACTTTATATCAGCTTCATGTCATAATTAATTTAATGGGACAAGCCTTAATAAACAAGTTGATTCTTTTGGAATAAAAACAAACATTAAGTTCTAATAATAACAATAGAAACACTGAAAAAACAACAACACAATTCTTAAGCTTTTTCTTTAGGGCCTCACTGTTGTTTTTTTTCCATCTATTTTTTAACATAAATAACTTTTTATTTTTTTTAAATAACTTCATGACACATGTTGCTGAGATTGCTTATCTATTCCTTTTCATTGTTCAGATTGTAAGGTTTTCTTTGCTGGAGGTGGTAATGGCAATAATATGAATAAAGAGAGGACAAAAGCAATTAAGAAAACTACATGACAAATGTAGAGAGTATAGATTCCCTATTCATCATGAACTGCCAGGTTTCTTTTATCCACTTAGTTTGCAATCTTAGATACCCTACCCTGATTAAGTGTTGCCTGAAAAAGTATTTTGAGCACTGGTGCTAGCTCGTGGCTTAGTTCTTTAAATGAAGCTAATATGAGTTTTCTCTGCCTCAACTCTTCTCTTCTGACCCACACATAAGTCAGCTCTGCAAAGATCTCTATCTGCAGCTGGGCAGATTAGACCAGATCTGACCATATTTGACAACAGAGTCAACAAAAAAAGTTAGCTGTGATATTCATACTCTCCTGCCTTGACTACTGCAATCCTCATGATAGCAGGTAGGTATACAGGACAACACCATCATTCAGCTAGAGCAGGGGTTCTCAACCTGTGGGTCGCGACCCCCTTGGGGGTCGATTGACAATTTGCCAGGGGTCGCCTAAGACCATCGAAAATATAGATTGTTTTTTTTCTATTCTTCTATTGCTGTTAAGGGGGTCCCGTCAGAGTGGGGGATTCTAAAAGGGGTCGCCGACCTTAAAAGGTTGAGAACCGCTGAGCTAGAGCAAATTCAGGACAATGCTGCACGAATGGTCCTATGAAAAACAAGAAGTGATTCTGCTACTGCTCTCTTGTGTACACTCCATTGGCTTCCTAAGAATGCAAGAATCGACTACAAAACTAAGAACACCCTTTTACTTGAGTGAACTGATCACTCCATATGTCCCTCAGAGAGCCCTGCAGTCCATGGACTCAATGTGACATGTTTCTCACTGAAAAGTTACAGTTTGTGGGCCTTTTCAGTGCTTGTCTAAAGGTTTCGAACTCACTCCCCATTGATCTCAGACAAACAGCTTGCTTCACTACTACATTCCAAGAAGAAAATTAAGACCTATCTGTTCAAAATAAAAAATTGAATGGGTCCTTACACTAATAGATAATATTCCAGTTCTAGTCTTAACATTACTCTTACTGTAATATTATGGTTCTACACTCTAACTGTAATATTCCAGTTCTACAGTCTTAACATGACTCTTACTGTAATATTCCAGCCTAATGGTCCAAATTTTTTCCTCTCAAGAATAACAGCATGAAAAAAACAAATGCCAAAAATGATCTTCCTCCAGTCCATTCCCAGAGCTGTTATAAAAAATGTTTAATTTATATAGAAACAATAAGACAAGTTAAGTCAGTCATTATTATTACTAATCTTTAAAATATCTTTTATTTGTCATTTTTAAATTAAAAAATCAATCAACCTACACTATAATAACAAATATAACAAATATGGAAAAGCTCCAGACCTTTGTTAACAGATGCCTACGCCGCATATTAGGAACTAGGTGGCCAGAAAAGATAACTACTATCGATTTGTGGGCGAGAACTAGACAAAAGCCCATAGCCCAAGACATCACAAAAAGAAAATGGAGCTGGATAGGACACCCCATGCGAAAACCAGCTACCAATGTTGCAAGGCAGGCACTGAAACCCACAAGGAAAGAGGAAAGTGGGCAGACCCAAGCAAACCTGGAAGAGGTCAGTCATCAGTGAAGCTGAGGGTACTGGAATGACATGGCAGCAGATGAAGAAAGCTGCTCAGAACTGAGTTCGGTGGAGAGGTGTGGCCCTATGCTCCCCGGGAGTGCACAGGATTAAACCAACAATATAATAATCCATACACAATACATAGTGTAAATAACATTATTACTATTAACACAGAGGACTACATTATCATCTCTCAATACTATCATAGTGTTGGAATTTATTGTTAATTATTAAAAAATTTTCTAACAAAAAACAAAAAAGTCTTACGGTGGTCTTCAAAAAATGAAGTTGACATATCTATGAATGCCCTTCTTAGATTGGCTCTAATGCCCTTAGGTGGCTCATTAGTGACTTTGACACTATTCTGAAGAACACTGACAGGGAAATGTTTGGCGGGCATTGAAGACAGAGTCTAAAGTTGCTGTGTAAAAGTGAACTGGTCTCCTGGATATTTTTAATAATGTCTTCCATGGCATTCATCCATTCATCCATGAAGCAGCTAAATGGCAATTCTAAAAAGAATTTAATAAGTTAAATTTAAACTAAATGTTTTGGTTTAAATAACTTTTTAACGCAAAAAATGTTAAGTCTTTTAAAAATAATACAATCAAATTTTTAATTAATATATTTATAAATCTGGGATTTTACACTATAAGTGAATAGTTAAAATAAGGAATCAAACCTACAAATTACTTTCTAAATGTGAATAGGAGTTAATAAAAAAAAACAACCACCATGTAATTAAGCAATAATTAATTATACATAAATAAAATTTAGGAAATGTCATGTCTTTTGTTAACTCTAATAAGAACATAATAATTAAATTTCCCTCAGCCAGCTTGCTCCAAATTAAAAGTTATACAAAGGATTTATTAAATATATAATTATACTGTATAAAGATAAAACACATAAAAAATTTATAGGTTTCAAATAATTAGCACTTCTAGCCTTCTGATGGTATTTTATCGTATCATCAGAGGGATAACATACCAAAGAACTTTCAAAATACAATGGCTCAAATATAACTAGGACTATCTGCCAGAAAATATGGGATTAAAAAAAATATTGCCACAAGAATAGATCCAAATTTTTTAAAATTCCAATGCTCAAGAAAGAAAACTTGAGACAATAAAAAAGCCCAAAACTATAGAACGATAAAGTCTAATGGTTAACCAAGCAAAATAATGCTAAAAATAATTTCAACAGACTCAAAAGTTGAGGAGGTCCTTTGCAAAGGTAGAAGCATTCTTGAACATATACTTAACATTAGACTGTTAAACAAAAAAAAGCCTTTAACACCAAAATAAATTGTACACGACTTCACAGATTTCAAAAAACTTTTGACTGGTTTTGGCATCATGATATGTGGTAAGTGATGAGGGAGTTCAGCTTGGATAAAAACATTATCAATATTATCAAAGCCCTATTCCAAAAGGCAAATAGCTCAATACTTCTGAACAACCAAGTTTGAGAAAGTTTTAGGACATCCATAGGAGTGTGGTAAGGATGCATTCTCTCTCAAGCTCTTATTAATTAACATATTTCTGAAGCATATTATGATGGAAACTCTAGAAGGATTTACTCCTACTTGACCATATAGGCAGCCTTTGTTCATCTCAGTTTGAAGACGATATAGACCTCATTGGGGAAATTTCAGACCAGAAACAAGATATTACTTCAAAACTGTATACTAGAGCAGTCTGCATGGAAATCAGTGCTGATAAATTCAAAATACTAGTTTGTGCTGGAGATATAATGAGATGTTGCGGATGTTGGGGTACAGTCGAACGAATTAACATTAGAAGATGTTGACTCATTTAAATACCTATGGTCAAACATTGGAAGAGATGGACTTCAAATCAATAAGAAATAAAAACCCTTTTAAGCTTGGCATTTGCTGTCATGAGCAAACTAGAGAATCTGGAAAAGTAAAAGCTTCCAACCAAATTAAAACTTCATTCTTCTCTAGTGGTCTCTGAACCCCCACATGGTTGTGAAAGTTGGATACTGAACACAGACAGAAAAAATTCAAATAAATGCTACAGAAAAATGCTGGGGTTTTTACTCTTACAAGTCAACACTCTGGATGACAAAAAAAGGAGGAACTTCTCAAGTCTATAATGTGAAAAGACAAAGCTGAACTGTTTCAGTCATATGGGTAAATTTGAGATTTCAGAAACTCTTGGAAAATGAGGAAGCAGGGGGAACACTGTAATAAGAAACTCTCAGTCTAACTAGAGTTAGAGCCTTGACTTTGTGAATGAGATGATGTAGATCTACTTGTATTAAAAGCTAGTGTTACAAAGAAATCTAGTTCCCTATGTTGAAAAGAAGCTAATTGTTTTGGTTAAAACTTAATTTTCAAGAAGTAACTAACTGATATGAAAGGGCAGCAGACTGACACCAGACAAAAAAGATGTCACAAAAATGGCAGCAGTTTCTCCATGTAAGCTTTATGTTTCTCTTTTCCATAACAATCATATTTAAATTCCCATAGAATTTAGCTTAATTTAAAGAAGACATTTATGGTAGAAAACTAATTTAATGAATATATTTATTGAAAAAATGTCTGTATTTACTTTTCATGAACTCCCATATCTTTAGCAAAACGTAGAAATGATGTCATTGGATCTGATCCTGGAGAAAGAACGAAGACCAGTGGAGTAGTCTTAGACATACTTTCATAAAGTTCTGGCAATGTGACAGGAGGACTTTCAACAAATTGTTTCCCTAAACATTCAGAAACAAACTCTGTCACTGCAAATGTTGTCTAGGATAAAAACAGAATTGACATAATATAAAAGTTAACAATAAATCCAAAAAGGATATAATTAATTTTTTTTTCACATAAAACCCAAGAAAAATATCTATGTTGAAAAAAATTTACACACAGTGCTTTATAGTTAGAAGATTATTTTGATCCTAACTGCTACTTTTTTCTATAATTTTCAATGGATCAACAGTCTCAATAGCCCCAAGATATCTATTAGCATTGAAGGATAACCCTGGTATCAATTTAGATTAATCTAGATCTAGATCTATTCCATTAGTCTTTCTACCTCAACATTAAGTTAATTCATGTTACAGAGAATATCAACTCCTTTTAAACATTTGAACATTGTGAGTGTAAGCATTGTTTTTAATTCATCATATTGTAAAAAGCCAGAATGAGCCTTTAACTGGGAAGGAGTTTGGTTAGCTGGCCATAGATCTAGATTATCCAATTGACTGCCCTAACCCAGGGATCTAAGATGTGATGTGATTTTACAGAGAACCTGTGCCGCAGAACATAGATCTAATATTTAAACTATGACCAAGGTAAGAAAACTTAAGGCTATGGCGCAAGATCCTTTGATCCCATTTGCCAGTTTCACAGTTAGAATAGTAGGTCTATGTACTGGTTTGTAAGACGTGAGTATGATGCTCTTTCATTTGGGCACACAACAAAACTTTTAATTGAAAACTCACCCTTTCCTCAGGGAAAACTTTAACAAACATTAATTTTTGAAAAGCTGTCAGGCGATCATTCCAATTTCCATAAACTCTATCTGGAAGAGGCAGATCACCATCGTTATATTCAGGGGGATCCAAGACAGCGTAGAGATAGCGCTCCGGAGGAGGATTGGCTCGAACCTAAAGTTTTTGATATAAAAAAAATCATGCTTTCTCAGTTATAATCTATACAATTTTAAAACGCAGAAACTTTCACAAGCTTCTTGCATTCATAACATTGTAAAACCTAGACCTAAAGGCCCAAGTCAAGCTGAATATAAAATACATCCTTGTTAATAAAATGAGCCTTTTTAAAATTCTGTTAACAGTTATTGTAAAGAAAAACACTTTTTTCTCTTGCCTCCTGTTAGGAACATAATAGTACAATAGAGTCAAAATACACTGAATGACTACACAACACACATCTCTAATATTTGCTGAACACATTCTTATGGATAGTTACAAGCACACGTTTACATAACAACAACAACTGATACATTAAATCACTTTCATAACCTTCACCCCAGACCCCCTTCGGTTCAAATTGTGCCTAGGATTTACAAGGAAAGAACTAAACTAATCATACACCAAAATAATTGTTATCTTGTTCATTTTCTTTATTTCCAACAGTTATTGTATAAACTTTATGTCCATTGCTTACATAGATTGATAAATCATTATGTAAAATGGGAATACCCACTAGAGAAAGTGAAATAAAAAACTTTATTTTTGTCACAAGGCACTATTGTTTTGTTATTGTCACAAGCACTACAATTTTTGTGTGAAAGATGCCAAGTCACTTAATTGTTCCTAGTTGGAGGCTCAAATTTACACTCTTGAATTTAAAGGTTTATGTCTGCATCTTCTGCCTGTTGTTCCTTATGTCTGTATCTTCAAGGTGTTTTTCTTATGTCTGCATTTTCTGCTAATTGTTTCTTGTCTTAATCTTCATGCTTGTTTCTTTTGTCTGCAAGCTTGCTGGTTGTTTGTTAAGTCTGAATTTTTGTGGGCGTCTCCTTAATCTGCATCTTCTGCTTTTGTTTTTTTTTTATGTTTGCACTTTTGTGGTTGTTTTTTCATCAGGTAACTGGCTTGATCAATAAAATGCATTTCGACCTCATGAATATTATCATCATAAGGTTCAACAAAAGCTGTTGCATTTTTGGTGCAAAGATAGCAACTATCTGCTCTTAATTTTACGATCTTCATTTGGTCCATGTGTTCAGCTTTTTAAGATAGTAATAGAGCTTCGTGAGTTTGTGGTCAGGAAATCCTGATATGAAGCTAAGAACTAACCAACCCAATAAATGTGACTGGACTTGCCATCTGAGTCTAATTCAGTAACACTGGAACTAAAGTACAGAGAGCTGTACACAGTATACATTAATGATTTCAACGACAGATTTTTATTATAGGTTCATCCAAATGTGTTCAGACTAATGTGAATTCTTTATGACCATAAGAAATATAGTGCTTATTTTGATTGTTCATCGCTTTATGTGTATTGGCTCACCAGGCTATATACTATTACAGAAAATGTGTTTGGCTAGCATTACAGAGTAAACAGAAGGGGTAGCAAGAGACTCTTGGGCACAGGATTAAAACAATGAATCTAGAATGACAAAACTAAATTTAGTCATCCTGTACGGAGGCCCCATCAGTTTCTTTATCAAATTACAATATACTGCAGACGATTTAAAAATTTTAATCACAGAATTAATGGGAAATAAAAGTAAGAATTCAAAACATTAAAACACATTTTGTTTTTAAGAGATTGGTAATGAGCCTGGGCTCACGGAACCCATTTGTGCCATGGTTACTATGCCACAAACTGTAAAATATTTTGTATAATTTAGAACCACAATAAAACAATTTAATATATGACAAGTGATTAAGGCATATTTCTCATTCTAAATGCTAGGAGAAATTCTTAAAAGTGCTATTTATTTCCTATGCCTGAAATGGGTTGCCTGAATCAGCCAGAAAAACAATGCCTTTGCAGAGTTAAGTCTCTCATTATTATGTACAAATAGATTAAAGAGACAGATTTCACAGAATGAAATGATCTTTATTGAAGATATGTCCTAATTATTAAGATATGTAGCCTTCAGTTTGATTGAGACTGATTGTTTTAATATTTTTTTATATGGGTAATGCATTTTGTTATCGTTATCATTACCTCAGGGCCTTCATCCAGTCTTATCCATACAGGTGTTTTATCCAAATCATAATGGATGTAACGGAAGTCTTCAAATGTGTCACTCATCTCGCAGGCCATTTTCCAAACATTTAATGGAAGCCACGTTGTGTTTTCTGGTTTGGGGACATTTTGCTGTAGAAAATGTAATGGCTTTTAATTACAATAAAAGAAAAAAAGTTTTTATTTTGATAGAAGTTGTGTGTTCTATAATTGTTTAACCTTCCTCTTTCAATGAGATTCTAAATAATCCATAAATATGTCAAGTTGTCAGTGGTGACAAAGTGTGTTGATTCTCAATGGTTATATAAATTTAAACTCTCAAATCTAATTGATTTGAATAAGCTACAATCTTTAAGATGTACAGAAAATTCTGTGGCATTCAGCATTTTACATCTCTTGAAACTTATAATCTTCCCTTTGTAACTTCTCTTCTGTCTTTTCTGCATAAAGAGGCTAATCATCGATACACAGCCACGGTCACAGAAAATCACTACTCCATACAAGTGTACTATTATTTAAAACTTTTTATTCCTAATGTATATAATAAAATGATAACATATTTATATATCTCTAGGATCTCTAGAAAGTCATTTCATTTCTGTGAAGGCATTTCCTAAAATAAATGAAGTTGAAATAAGAGAAGAAGAGAAATATTAATCAAAATGTCTAGTACCTTCTCTATACCTCCAATAGGTCCACGGAGAAAAAAATTCCACTCCAAGGGAGTTATTTCCCCTTCAGTTTTCATAATCTCTGAGCAAAGCAAAAATGAAAATACAAGCTTGTGTTTTTCAAAGAGACCTCTGAAAGAAAATCAAAGCAACCACTAGAGGAATATCTCATTTCACATGTCACATTAATCTGTAAGTAAGATCAAAGTTAATTTAGTTAATGAATTCTTTAAGATTTGCAATATAAATAATGGGTACTTGGCATTAGCTAAGAACACCCTTGTTAACCATCAGTAATAGAAACAGATGACCTTTGCATCATCTGCATCTGAAGGATGTGAAAGGGGACCAAGCATACTACAAAATAAAGCATGACCCACAAAACCATATACTAGAGGCACTATGAGATACATTTGATTATTTTATGGCCTCCTTCAGTTATGAAACAACTATTGGTCTCATGTAATTGAGATGAATACATAGGCTATGATTGGAACCATGTCACACACGCAGCAGTCCTCCCCCCCCCCTCCCAACCAGCTGATCTATCCAAATGAAGGTTAATGCCAATAAAGTTAAGGAGTAAATTTTATCGGCATCCCAGACTCTGCCAGGGTGTAGCACTGTAAGCTACCCAAGGGTCACTGGCTCTTGATTTTTCTTCAGGGTTGACTCCTGAAAAGTTTCCCAATGTTTGGATAT
This sequence comes from Biomphalaria glabrata, assembly GCF_947242115.1. Classification (NCBI taxonomy): domain Eukaryota; kingdom Metazoa; phylum Mollusca; class Gastropoda; family Planorbidae; genus Biomphalaria; species Biomphalaria glabrata. The sequence goes on from NC_074716.1 coordinate 186,800, forward strand.
AGCTGCAATGAATAAAGATTTGAATTAGAGTTTTCATTCTCCTAGGTGGCTGGATGGCTGCCTGGTCGTGCGGTTTGCACGCTGGACTGTCGTTCAGATTTATCGATGGTCCCGGGTTCAAACCCTGCCCGCTCCCATCCCCCGTCGTCCTGCGGGAGGTTTGGACTAGGAAGTAATTATCTTCAACTCTGAAGGAACATCCGAAACATGTAAAACATTTTACAAACATTTTAGGTGGGTAGCCAGCAATCTAAGGAGCCCCTTCCTGCGTGAAGATTACTTGTTAAAGCACCAGTGCTCTTCTTTACAGATAACAGTTCAAGCCGGATCCAATATCTGAGTTGGACTAGTTGTCAGAGGCTAGTTGAGACGCATGACATTGGAAGCATTTTATAGGCAGTGGAGTGCTTATTTGCATAACACCAATTCCAGTAATGTCAATACTACTGAAACCATGAGACACAATGCAGGTAACAATACAAGAATTACCTAGAAACATTCTTGTAAATACATACTGTAGTCTCTTCTAAGCAAATGTCCAGTCGTGTTTGAAGGTCATCAGACTTCTCACTGGTTGAGATTGTATTGTTAAATAGCTGAATAAAATTTTAAAATAATAAAATGGTTAAGATGTTTCTGACTGAATCCTAAGCATTTGAAACATTGGAAAAATAAAGGCTAAAATTCAAATTAAACTCAGACATGATTTTCTAACTTTGGACTGGATCAATTTTCCTTTCAGACAATCAGATGATGGGGAGGGAGATTTTTATTTTTTTATTTTATTAGTAATGTGGGTGTAGGGGAGAAAACTACTCTATTCTAGCATCATTTCATTTTTCAAATTTGTTACAGATTTTCTAAAATATACACCAAACTAATTTCTACACCATACTCATACAGATGGCTCCTTGGTCCTTTTACTACTGTCTTGTCCTGTTTTCGAACCCTACCAATTTATTACAGAGGCACAGATGACAAAAATGTTGACACCTTGTAATTAATTCTTTTAATCACAAAGAAACAATGGATTTTACAGAAGAATCCCATCTAGCCTTGTCAAGAACCATAGCTGCAGTGCTAAAATTTGTTGCAGGTTAGCGTCATTGTCATCTAATATACCATCTAGCAAAGCATTCATGGATAATAAAGGTTATTATTATTATCGGCTTACAGGGGTAATGTTTAAAGTGGTTCTGCCCATCAGCAACACAATACACAAAGAAGCTAAACATTTTAAAATGAATTTTCTAAATTAGTTAATAATGACACTATCTCAAACTTTAACTGTAAATAATGGATATTTTGGATAAGACATATACTGATTGTCAAAGAATATGAGAAAAAAACACATGTGCTTATACATGAGTAAATTATCTGTTTTTAATTGTTATGACTATCTATCTGGCTGCCTGGAAACACTGGACTCAGATTGTCGGGTACTTTATCAACTCTAATAAACTATGTCAAATACTGTACAGTTGGAAGTTTGAAAGACTGCACAAGCGCTTCACTGTAGATAACCTTACAAAAAGGTACTGCTCTACTTAATTGAATCATACTAGACTATCTGTTTTGTCCTGAACTCATACTGGACTCCACCAGACTATCTTGACTCTGCCACCTCTACTCTTTATAAAGGGCCCCTGAAGGCCTACTAGGAAATGACAGAATGTCCCCAGACCTTTTTTAGACAAATCACATGACCACATCACAACCTATTTTCAAGTAGAGTGTCCCTGAAGGGCCGTCCCTCATCCCTGTTCACTGCTAGCAGTAAGCTGGCTTCTGTCACCTGTGTGAGCGTGTCATATGCACATCTAACCTTACCCACATCAATAAGTTCATTTATAACAATATCATTTTTAAATACTTGTGTATATTAAGTAAATATGGGTAAAGTTTAAAATTTATATTTATACATGGGCCCACTGCAATTTGAAAGAGATCAACTTTGGGTACTAAGATCAATACTTATTGGTTTAAGAATGTAAAGTACACATACTAATGTGATGATTTTATGGCTTATCTATTCCTTTACCTGTTTAAAATACTTGAGAGAGAATTGATACATGGGATCTACTTCCCCCATGTCAGACACCACAAAGTACATAACAGAACCCCTCTCAGCAACACAGCGATATTTCTCCCGGGCTACACTGATCTTTTCTTCTGTTGTCTCGGATTCAGCAAGTCTTTGTTTGATAACTGCTGAGGTGACCTGTCAGGGTTAAATATTTTTCTTTAAGTTGATCAGAAATACACTGTTACTTGATGTTTTTACTTTAAATTGGCAACTAAAACCAATTTTTTCCCAATAGCAGTAAAATTTATTGGTAGACACCCTCATGATATAATTTTCTGGTAATATTGTCAGACCCATCTTAATCTTATTAGAATTTTGTTTAACCTTATGCACATTGTTTTTTCTTGAACCAAGTCTAACAAAACATAATGGTATTTTTTCTATTTGATTTCTAGTCTTCTACATCTTTGTTTTCTAAATCACATTATAATTATATGATCATTATTATATATTAAACTCTGCTACTGGAATTATAAAAAAAAATATTTTAGTGCTGTGTTACTTCTGCCGAGAGATATAAGGAATGAGAGATCTTCAAGATGTACTTGGGACATTTGATTGATGCTTTAATGGTCATAAACACCCACATTACCAATGGAAACAAGTGAAACTCACACATGTGAAACTCTCACATTTCAAGGCCTATGTGATACTTGCCTTAGAATCATTCAATGTATTGATAAGTTCTTCATTGTCCAATATATTTCCTTCCGATTCAAAAAGTAACTTCAGAATTTTATCTTCAATAGATTTCAGCTGGTTCTTATCAGCATTGATTCTCATGATGAGTTCATTTCTTTGTTCTTCCAAGTCTGGTCTCTCTAAACTGACAACATCACTACAACCAATAGAAAGAAAAACAACCTTTTCATGTCTGACCTATTAAATGTAACTAGTTGAAATTTTTACTGCTCCTAGTTAAAAATTAGTCTATTTAAAAACAGATTGTATTCCCAAAAAAATTATATATTTTCATAATCAAAACAATAAAACAACATTTACATAAAAGTAGATTTTATAGTAGTAATAAAAATTGTAATGTATTTAGTTTAACCAATCTTATTTTTTTTTTTTTAAACTTTTTAACAATTCGACTGGTTAATTTAGTCTTGAAAGAATGCTTTGGATGTTAAGCCAGAGCTAAAATAAAATGTATGTAACAAGAAAAAAAAAAAAATAGATGCGAAAGAAATTTTCAACCTAAGAAGTTGATCTTCAAGGCCTTTCTTGGTGACTGTGAAATAGATAACTGTTACTTTGATGCAGACTTCTGGCAAGTAATGTGGATTAGAAAGTTTGGTGGTCATATAGAAGCGAAAGTTTCGATCATAGTCTATATCGCTATCCCCCAAGCGAATCAACACACGCCCACCCTGAAAAAGACAACGAAAAAAAAGATTAAAAAGTAATTTTTATTAAATCAGAATGTTGGCCTAAAACTCTATACATTGGGTATCACTTTGAAAATTTAGTTTTTAACTGCAAGTTCTGTCCTTCCAATTTCCTTTTAAGCTCATTCATGACAAATTCAATTATAATTTCACTCATGTTGATTTTATTTATAATAATCTCATTCATTACTAGTTGATTCATCATGATTCTATTTATGGTCATTTCATTTATTATAATATTATTCATGCTAAAATTTGTCCTTATTATTTAATTGATGGGAGTCAGGTAGTGTGATATGCTGGCTGGACTGTTGTTCGGATGGTCTCAATAGTACCAGATTCATATCCTACAGTTCAGCGAGAGGTTTGGTTAGGATGAAATTACCATCAAATCTGAAGGAACATGTGAAATATTTTACATGTGAATAGACTTCATTACTTTTAGAAATATTACAAGATAAACTAACTTTTGTTTTAATTTTAAAGATTACATCCAAATAGCTGTTCATTGAATATTTCCTGTAAACATGAGACAGGAGCTAAGTAAAAGTAAAGTTGCCCCTTTCAGACCTTGCTATCTATGGGGCAGATGATGTTAAGGTCATCTGTTTCTATGGCCAACAGTTAACAAGCAGGGTGTTATGTGGCCAGTACAACGACCAACCGCTTTTACATTCCACAACTAAAGTCGGGTACCCATTAGAGTTGGGTGGACTCAGGGGCAAATGAACTCCATCTTATATTTTCTTATAATTCCAATAAAATCTATTGTGAGCCTAAACATAAAACTTAGTTCATTCCCTTAGAAAAGGAAAGAAAAATTATCATAAATCAGCCCATAACATAGTTATAATGAGAATGATATTCGAGAATGTTTAAAATATCATTATCTAGATTTCAATCTACAAAGGAATATGGTAAGCAGACAAGATAGGATAAGATGATCTGTTCTCTGCTATAATATAACAAGTAGGCTCTGACCAGAAAATAATTTTCTAATTGGAAATACGTTATGACTACATATACTCTATTAAAAAAAAACCAGGAACATTCCAAGACAACCACTAAGGAGACCAGATACAACACTAAGAAATTCATTGAAAGCATTGGCAAATGGGAAGGGGGTAGGCATTCCATAAAATCATCCTTAACCTTTTATGTATTATCATTTTAGCCTCGCATTTTTTCATTCACAGTTACCTACAACACTATACTATTTATTTTTGTACAAAATATATTTTGATAACTTCAGCAACCAAGATTAGTGTTCTAAAAGATTACAGTAACATTTTTTTTCCTCTCTGTTCAACAATACATTTGCATCTGAACACTCTGCATTAACACTGTTCTGGGCATCTCTTTGAGAATCCTGGGATTAAAGCAAGCAATAGCTTTACTTCACAAATACCTAATTAGGAACACCAAAAAACTCAAAATTTTTGAATCTACTCTTATAGAGAAACATGTTAAGTCCTTAGAAATGAAGCATTTTCATAATGTCAAATTTGATAAAAGTGACCTTACTTATAAATATATAACTGAAAAAAGTCAATAAGGTTACATAAAAGGTTCAATTACCTAAAGGAGTTTAAAGCTTGATATGTTACTTGTCATGTAAAGCACTTTAGTTATAGATGGAGAAATGAATTGAATGCTGCACTGACCAAACCCTCAAAACATATTGGAGTCCAAGGGTAGATTACGTGAAGTTGTAACAAGTCAGGAGACATTACTCCATCATTAAACCTTTTTGCTTTTACAAACACAGCTTTTACACACACAGAGAAAATTTTGGTATACAATAAAGTGTTTAAATGTTTAGATGTAATAGAAAAATGTTACCTGTTTAAAGGTTTGTTTTAACAAGACAGGTTCTAGTGCTGGATCCAAAGCTTCACCAACATCCTCCATCAAAACAGGTAAACCTGCTCTTATGCAAGCTTCCAGTGTTCTCAGAAAGTTGGAATTTGATAATTTAATAATTTTAAGCTTATTTAGAGCCTCTCTATTTCTGATCCATCTGTTGGCCTGAAAGAAGTGTCAACAATAATACTCAGCTTTAATCAATACAAGTACATACTAGAAACATTATTTGTTTACTTAGAAACTTTACCTGTTCTTGTGGGTCAATCATCAAAGGCCACCTGCGACCTTTAGTTAGAAAGAACAGCGTTTTCAATTGACACAGCATCTCTTGGCAGACCGTCAGCATTCCATTGTCGAATTTCATATATATCTGCCAAGACTGACACAAGAGTCATATTTTCTGTTGCAGGTATTTGAAGCTCAATCAATCGTTTAGTCCAACCTGTAGAAAAGTTTTTGTATCCAAATTATTAAATACATTCAAATGTCTTATAATGAATCTAAGTATTCATGCTAGATACATCAGAGTATTTCAGTCATATCAATTGGTCGTTGTGGTAATATTTAGGTTATGTTATTTTCTTAAAAATGTTCTTTCTTAATATAAATATTTCTAAAAGTTTTTAACAAATAATTAAATGTGAGAAATACAAGATACAGTTAAGTTAATAATAGTAAAGTAAAGTTCCCCTTTCAGACCTTGTGGTCTATAGGGCAGATGATGTAAAGGTCATCTGATTCTGTGGCCTACAGTTAACGAGGGTGTCATGTGGCCAGCTCAACGACCAACCGCCTTTACTTTTCCCCAACTAATGTCAGGTACCCATTAGAGCTGGGTGGACTCAGAGGCGCCCAAGGATCCTGAAATTAAATATCCCAGTCTTCACTAGGATTCAAACCCCGGACAACGGTTAGGAAGTCAAGCCCTTTACCGCTCAGCCACTGCGCCTTCTAAGTTAATAATAATTGATGTAAAATATTTTGTTTCTAACTACTAAATCATATATCTGAGAGTAAAGCATAACTAAATAATGAAAAATCAAGCTAGACCTAGTAATATTTTCAAGAGTTATGAGAACAAGAAGTTTGTATAATTTGATGTTTGGCCAGGAAGGTATACAGTCTCAAAAGATCAATTCAAAAGCAGAAAGCAGGAGGTTTGGACTAGAAAGTAGATTATCTTTATCTTTGAAGGAACATCCGTAACATGTAAAACATTTTATAAACATTTTTTAGAAACAGCCTTCACCATTTTCAAAACCTAATTCATTTTGTACTTTTCATATTTTCTTATTGAGGATGATTAGTTGCCATGTATCAAGATTAATGGGCAATTAGGAAAACTTACAACTGAAATGAATCAAAAGCTGCTACAAAGGTCTAAAAAATTTATTTATGTATCCAACACAATACTTAAGCTAGTCAAAAAACAATCAGTTAATATGGTATAAGCAGACATTGCATTAATAAAGGTTTTGTTTTTTAAGTTTTGGACATTCATTCAGAAATTAAGATTATCATGTACCAATCTAAACTTCTTGAGAACCAAAGCAGACAGCAGTGGGAAGGGTTCAAACTGATGACAGTTCTAAAGGCATACCACACGACCAGTTTTCTCTCTCAATGGTACTAGTTTTCAAGGGTGTCTGTATCTAAACATTTTAAAAGTACATTGTTTTTTATGTTTAGACTTACCTTCTACAAGTTTTTGCCTGTAAGTAGAAGTAAAGGCTCCATAGTAAGCTACACAAGCTGCTGCTATAAAAACATCTCCTACTACATTTTTCAACTGTACATCAAAGTTGGCAACACTTTCCTCCCAACGAACCTATAAGAAACATGATGTAGAAAGAGAACAAATACTATGGCCTCTTTCAGTTGCAAAATTACTATGGAAATGAGAAATGAGATGAATGCCTGGGCATTAGTTATGGTTGGAACAATGTAACCCAAACAGCTATTTTCCAATTTCTCAGCACAGCTGATGAATCCAAAGGAACAGCAAGTGCTGATACAGAATGCGAAATGCGGTGGCGCAGGCTCTGCAAACTGCCTTAAGGTTTGTCTGCTCCTTATTTTTCCTCAAGATAGACTCCCAAAGCCTTTCACATATTTGGGTATAGCCGCAAGGCAGCAGAGGTTTGAATTCAGTTTTCCTTCTCCTAGGTGGGTAGCCAACCAAGGCTAATGAGCCCCTTAAGCCTGAAGCTTACTGGTTTAGGCACTGGTTACACATCACATTTTCCCCAGTTAGTGATAACAATTCTCCCATATCTAACATCTAACGGGTAGAGGCTGTTTGTCAGAGGCTATCTGAAAGCCATTGAAAGTATTTTTTAGGTAGTGGAGTGCTTATATCCATTACCACTTTTAACAACCTTGCAGAACAGAGAATAAATATTTCAAGGAGCAGAGAATAAATATTTCAAGGAGCAGAGAATAAATATTTCAAGGAGCAGAGAATAAATATTTCAATGATAAAGATGAGAACTAAATGAGTTTCTAGTAATGTCCCATCCTTATTTAAACATGAAATCATGAGATTGAGATGTTGTTTCAAAGATAGTTGAGCTATTGAAATGTATATTTTTTTAAAGTAGAAATATGAAAAAAAAATCACACCAAAAAAGTGACAAAATCATTGTAGTCTCACACTTCTTTCTAAGACTGTGTGCCATGCATGTCTCATCTCCAGTATGGAAATATGGTTTTAGTGAATGAATGCACATATTTTCAAATCGTTAATTTATTCCTCAAGGTGATATTTTTGTTTGATCATTTCAATTTATCTTTGATATTATAAAAACTACGCCCAGTAGGCCAAGTCTGACTAAGAATCATATTTTAATGTTATAATAGTTCTCATAGATTTTAAAATAACCTACTTGTTCATCAGCTGTTGTCAGTTTGGAAGAGCGTTTCAATCTGGCGGCAGTCACAGCCATGTTTCTTTCCAAACTTTTTTTTTCAGCCATACTCTTGTCAAAGACAGCCTGAAGATTTTTAATTTGTTTCTCCACTTCAGCCAGTTGGTCTTGTTTAGCTTTGAGGACACTTAAAACCTCATTGAGAATGTCTTGAGCCTCAGCCAGTCTGACAAGGAAGAGATAATACATCTTGTAATAATAATATACCAACTATACATATACTTCTGTAATAATACTATATATATATATCCCATGTTCCACTGTCAAAGTGACATCATTATGATTTAGTACAAAGTTTACTAATTAATGACCACTAAAGTTGTATTAAAACAAGTCTAAGAAAACAAATATAATTGAATATTTTTTTACTTAGACCTAGAATGATTTAAAAAATAGCAACGCTTTGACTGCTAATTATTTAATGCCTTGACTGCTAATTACTTACGCTTGTTTCTTTGGCTCAACTTGTTTAGCTACAGCAGAGTAAACATCAATTGCTCGAACCCATAGGACTAAAGTTTTACAAGCCTGGACGAAGAATAGATTTATCAAACAACATTCCATCATTACTCTGTGGTTATAACAATCTTCAAAACATTAAATCACAAATATTTTCAGGTAAGTAGTTAATGATTTAAGATGTACATTCACTATGAAACTTTTCCATAAACAATGTGATTACAAAATATAATGTCTACTAAAAAAAAAATAAATACAGAAATTGTTTTTCTGCTTAGAAGACTGCTGGTTGGCAAATAAAAAAGAAGCAAAAAAACAAACAAAACAACATTCAATGAAAAGTGGAATTGTTTTGACATACTGTGGGCTTAACTTATTAGACAGATCATTTTATTAGTACAACATTTGTGGGTGAATGTTAGACTGTGTTACTCTTCAAGTCTCTGAACCAAATAAAAGAAATGATTTCACATTCACATTTTGTTGTGTAGTGACAGTTGTTTTTTTTAACACCAGATCTTCTGTAGAATATTAAACACATGACTAGCCTAGTTGATCTAATTTTAAACATGTATGTTAATCATCCCTCTTTGCTTTTAATATAGACAATATCATCTCTTTCTACTAGGTTTTCTCCTTGACGTTGTTGTGGTTTTTCTTGGTTTTATTTATTCTCAACATCTGAGTTTTCTTTTCATTGATTTTTAAACCAGTTTTCTCCACTTCTATAATGATCTTGTTTAATTTTATATGAGCATGTTGTAGTTTTTGGAGGCAGATATCATATTGTGAAATCTAGATCCTCCATTTTTTTGTCCATTTAATGCATGTGTTGCCAGCTTTTTACCTTTTCATTATCCAGTCTAATGAGTTTTTAGAAATAATTTAATGACTTTTAGAAATTATTTAACAATTAAATTAGTTACCTTTGAAACTTTGGCTACAACGTCAGGTACAAAACTTGGCATGGATGTATATTTCCTGACTTTAGCCAGCTTGGCGGCTGGGACATTTTCTTTGTCATATTCATACATTTTTTTTAAGAAGTTTGTGTCTGCCAGCATGGCTTTACAACTCGCCCAGTCTGTCCTGAAAGAAATTATTGCATATGCAATCAACATTTTAGTGCAATGAATTACTGAAGGTCACGGTCATTAGATGTTCACCAAGTATAAAACATTAATGTTTCGTTTGTTTATTCCACTTACTTGTTGCCTAAGAGTATGGCAACAGCTTCTAGAACTGTCTGAACAAGTTCTGGAGGTTTGGTAAATACTCGTATCTCAGCAATGTCATTTTTGTCTAGTGCTAACAAAGCCTGAAAGCGCAGAGTCATAACAGATCATTGTCATTCTTATTATAAAAACTAAAACAAATAAATTCCACTTATCTTACTCATGGTTAACCAGTAACACAGACTAAAAACGCAAAATACTTAGGTGTTATGATAAATGAAAAACTGCCATGGAATCCCCATATTGATTAAACTATCAAAAAAAATCAAACAAAGCATTAAGCATAACTAAAATGTTTGTTAAGCTCATAATAGAATATGCATCCTCTGTTTGGGACCCCTCAACTCAAGAAAACATTAAGAAACTGGAACAGACACAAAATAGAGCAGTGAGATTTATAACAAACAAATATTCACATTTGACTAGAGTAACACCTTTAGTAAAATCACTAAATTTAGAAAGCCTTCAGGATAGAAGAGTCAAAAGTAAGGAATCAATTATACATAAAACATTGAACCAGAATCTTCAAATACAAAAACAAAACCTAATAAAATACTCAGAAAGACACAAAGGCATATTCCTTGTTCCATATGCTATGACAAATTTGTACAAATGCTCTTTCTTCCCCAGTGCTATTAGAGCTTGGAATGGGTTGCCTGATCTAGCCAAGAAAATCAGTGACTTAGCAGAATTTAGGTCACAGGTTAATACTCATGACTAAATGCATGACGCGTAGGATGTAGTCATCTTCTTACAAGACTGTCAATTATTTTCTTATAGAATGTCACAATTTAATTGAACTGAACAACCTAGAATAACTAACACTCTGTAAGGCAGTGTGGAACAACTAGGAAGAACAGCATGCCACTGCAGAGAGCCTACAGCTAAGCTGAGTAGATGAAGAAGATGAGAAAATGTGGTAGAGCTCATGAGTTTAATACAATTAATGTATTGTTTCCCCAGCATTAAACTCTTCAGTGCTTTCCAGCAATCAACTCTTCTAGGGTGATCAGTTATCAATACTTCATATGCATAGTGGTTATGTGTAGATCTTTTCTGAGAGTTTCATTAGTTCACATATATATAGTTTTTTAAAGTTTAAATTTAACTTAACATTAGGTGTTTAAAATTTTAATGAAGTGGTTAATATGAAATTTAAAATTTATTTATGTGTTTAAAATTTGAAAAAAAAAACAGCATAAAACAAGACAAATCTCAGAGACTTATAGCAAAGGCAAAAGTCAAATATGATTAAATCAGAGATCTGCTATTCACATATGGCTGCACTTTACTTCCCTCAAATATAGTGGGTCTTCAAAAGAGCTTGACCCTCTTCACTAAAGCAAAAACTTTGGCTTCAATATCAATGCAGCAAAGACAAAAGTTCTGTACCAACCTCCTCCCAATAAAATTGCCAAGAAACAAGACATTTTTAAAGATGGCCAGAAACTAGTAAGCATAAAAATGTTTGTCTATCTGGTAACTAAATGCCAGCCTATATGCTGAGGTAGACTTCCTTGTTGCATGCCACAGTGCCTCAGACTTTAAAAACAAGTATGGTCAAGAAGACTAAGCACTTGTACAAAAATTAAAAATTGACAATACTGTAGTCCTTCTATGCTTCAGATTCCTGGACCTTATGTTCCAGTCACATCAAAAAGCTGAACTCTTACCATCTCTGATGTCTAAAAACTTAACCAGTGAAAAATGTTTGACTACATATGAGATTTTAAGATCTTTTGCCACAGCAAAAAGGTCAGAACTATGAGGGGCTGAACATGTAGTTCTTTTGCCTGAAAATTGCCTCCCCAAATGACATTTTATGTGGAGCTATGAGCTGGAAAGTGCTCCCAAGTGATATATAGGCAACTCTCAAGAGATCCCACAAAGAAAATGAAATTGACATTTATGACTGTGAAATGCTATTTATTATTGCACCTCATGGCATGAAGCCGTGTATGGCAGCTTTATGAGATTGAAGACAAGGAGATTATGGTCATCAGTAAAGAACATTCTCGCAAATTTTTTTTTTATCAAATTGGGCAACTCTCAAGATACCCAACCTTTTCATGCCATGTGTGCGTCCAGTTTTTCAAATGAAGATAATCTTCCCTAGCAGTTTTTGAGTTAAAAGAAAATGAGATCATTTTTTAATGACAGAGAAGGAACTACTACCTTGTCATGTAATGACACTTTGTGAATGACAGAAGATTAAAAAGTAAAGTAATAATACATTCTTTCAAGGAAAACCAAGAAAATAATATACAAAACCATAACAAGACCAGCAGCAATGCGTGGAAGTGAGACCTGGACACTGACTAAGACATCTGAAAATTTAATTAATACTTGGGAAAAAAAATTCTTAGGAAAATCTATGGTGCCATACAGGATGAAACTGGGTGGAGGACACACATTAACCAAGAGATATATCAATTATATGAAGACCCACCAATAGTGACCGAAATAAAAAAAGAACAGACTATGTTGGGCAGGTCACCTTGAAAGAATGTCAGATAACAGAGGAGAGAAAATCGTATACAGACAAAAAACAAAAGGCAGGCAACCCAAAGGCAGACCCTGAATGCGATGGATTGATGATGTGGAAGCAGATCTTTAACAGTTTGGGGTTAGAGCGTGGAGACGAAGGGCCCAGGAGAGATCTGAATGGAAGGATGTGTTGAAACAGGCCAGAGCCCTCCATGGGATGGGATGGAATAATAATACATAAAACACTTAACCATAACTTATAAATACAAAAACACAACCTAATGAAATACTCCAAAAGACACAAAGATAAAGTAACAAGTAACATTTCTTATTCCATCTGGTAGGACAATTGGTACAAGTGTTTCTTCCCTATTGCTATTGCAGCAAGGAACATGTTGCCTGAATCATCCAGGGCAATCAAGACTTAGGTGAGTTTAAGTCTGTTATTAACTTACATGACTAGATTAACAAATGGATATGCTTAATCTATAACTCTCTTCTGTTTAGAAAGAGTGTCTGTAATTTATAAAAATGTTTTACTTTCTTTGCAACTTCCAGCGCAGGTAGCGCCTCGTTCAAGTCTCGCTGAGCATCATCTGCTATAGCCTGAGTTTCTTCAGCAGTTGTTTTCGCTTTTGCTTCATCGATAGCCACCTGTTTCTGAACCTGATTGATAAATTGAAAGAAACTGTTATCCATACATATTAAATATTTCATATTGATTAGAGCTCTGAAACAATCCACAGCAGCCATTTCTGAGCCTAATCAGAACATACTAAAATAGATCAAAAGCAGCCTAGAATCTCATTAGTGCATTGAAATACTGATGGAGGTCTTTTGTTCTTAAATGTTGACTGGTTTCTACATCAAATATTAACTTAAATAATCACTCAACTTATAATTGTTATTATCAGTGAATTTTATTACACTGCAATTGTTTAGGGAACAGTACCAGGAAAAAGAAGAGGCAAAGAAAGTGAATGGAAGACAACATCAAAGAGTGGACAAGCCTATCACTGGAAGAGATTCTTGATCTAGTGTTAACTTAAGAGATTTCTTCGAACTTATATTGTGAACATTTCGTTGATGTGATTACTTATTCTACATGGCATGAGCAGCCAGTATTTTATTGGTTTATATTTTGTGATGGCTGAAGTCACCAATATCTTTTGTGATCTATATCTTATATGTAATAAAATTCTTGTCTGCTACAAGAGCGTTTATTAATAATTCAGAATGTTTGTGCTAGTGTACTCACGCACCTGCAAATCTAGTGCGTATGAGAAAGTACTTAATTAAAGAACTTTACAGCAATATCTACAACACTCGGACACATTCGCGTCGCAACGCCTACAACCAGAACCAGGCAGCGACAATGAGTAAAGCTATTAACATTTTCTACAGCCTAATCTAATACGTTAGTATTCTTTAGTTGATCCTGATTACATTATAAGATGTCTGAGTAACAAATATATTACTTTTATTATGACTAAAGATAATCCTAGCTTTAAAATATGTCTAAAAAACTAATTGATGTCTGTGGACACTTATAATGATACCATTTGAACTATCCCTTTTAAATACAACTACACTATAATAATAGTAAGGCTTTTTCTTTGAGTCCAAAGATTAATGAGGAGTACAAAATTTTACATGGCTACACAGTCCCAGCTGTGACCTGCAACTGCACTATAGAATAGTAGCACAAAAAATGACTAAATTAGGATAAGCATTAAGAATTAGCCACCAGCAATATATATCAGTGCATCCAGAACCAAGGAGATGAACCATTTAGTGACAGTCATAACTTAGATAGAAAGATCAAACTTCTTCCGTTATATCCAGATTTAGCTTACTATATTTACAGCCATCAGCTCTACTACAACTTAGCTATTTTTAACTAACCTCATTTGACAAATCTAATAACTTATTCTAAACCAATAATATATACTTATGTCAAAGTCAAGCAAAAGAACATTACTTTAAGGATAAAAAAATAGAGAAAGATTAAAGGGCTGAGAAGAGTCTCTCTGAAAAGGATAGATTTGTGCAATGGTTGAAAAGGAAGAGCAAGATTTAGTACAATCCAAGATAAATGTTTTTTTTTTACATTAATAACATCCAAAAATGTGAAATAAGTCTGGCTTTATTTAATAAAAAAATATTTATAAGGAAGAACTGACATTTTTATTTTGAAATATTAGAACAATAGACGGTAGTTTCTATTCTAGGATTTAATAGGAAGTGCAATTTATGATCACTTCTTTCAAATTATATTTATTTAGAAGAAATTAGTGTACCTTGTTTTCTCTTGTACCATGGTAATGTACAGGTTGATCAGCTCAAGGTAGGAAGTGGGTGTGGTGTAATAACGACGCTTTAGCTCGGTGAAGAATCTCTCTGACATTTCTGTAACACTCATATGAATTTCTACACACATTTTAGATACATTGTCCTGTAAATGAAATACTCAAACTATTACAAAATTTGTGGGACATGATAGTCAAATGATGAAGCACTTGGCTTCAAACTGATGAGAGGGATTCAAGTTTGAAAAACAGTGAAGAGTTTTAATTTTGAGATTTTTTGGAGGCCCCTCAGTGCACCCAACTTTAATGGGTACCTGATATATGATTTTTGGATGCCCCTGAGTGCACCTACTCTAATGGGTACCTGATATATGATTTTTGGATGCCCCTGAGTGCACCTACTCTAATGGGTACCTGATATATGATTTATTTTGAGGCCTTGAGTGCACCCAACTCTAATGGGTACCTGATATATGATAGGTACAGAAAAGGCAGTTGGCATTGTGCTGGCCACGTGACACCCTAGTTAACCTTTGGTTATAGAAACAGATAAGCTTATTTTGTTAAACATGTTTCAGATGTTACTTCAGAATAGAATATCCTTATTTCCTAGCCCCCACCTCCTTCAGGTTGACAGGGGAAACCAGTGCGCAGAGTTTGAACCCGGGGCATCAAGATGACAGTCTGGAGTAAATACTGCTTGATCAGGCAACACAAGTTTTATTCATCTGCCTTTATAGATCACAAGTTCAGAAAGAGGAACCTCTATATAATATGTGTTTAGGGCAATAAAATAGCAATGTCAAACCTATGTAATCAAGTCCTTTTGATAAAACACCAATGTAAAATGAATAAGAACTTTCTTGTTGTAATGGTTCAGATGCTACACTTAATTGTAACTTGTTGACAAAATATTTTGCTACAAAATATTCAAATTTGTTTTGCTCTAAATTAAACATTTCTTGTATGTCTATTTGTATTAAGTGTCAATATTAATATTTTTTTAAGAACAATTTTAACTATTGAGTTTTGTTTGTTTACTTAAATAGTAAACATTATTTGTTTGAAGATTAGTTTGCTTCATATTTTTTAAGTGGTAGTTTCTAGAAAAATGCAAGTCAAGTTTTTCAATTGAAGACTTGAGTGAATGTTAATGATCATAGATATTTGAGAATCACATTTTCTTTCTAATGCTCAATAAAATAATAATTTAGTGTAAAACTTACTTTGATTTCATCTGAACATCCTAAAGATACGGTTTTAAAGAAAGACTGTGCCACTCCTAAAAGAGCTTCTTTCGGCCATTCAATGAACCAGTCTATGGTGCAACAGTTGACCAAAGATGGAAACATCTGGCATCTTGATCGAAAGGCAGAGCCCACCGGAGACATGCACAATACTATGTGCAGATTATTTCTGGAAAAAAATACAGACCGATAAAGTGCAATTAAATTTAAAGGACAGCTTTACAGAAAATAATATTAAACAAATTTATTATGTCTGGATTAAAATATTACAACAGTACAGAGTCTTAAAGAATTTATTTCTCTGAAAAGTTTTCTTCATAACCATCAAAATAGTTTTTCTATCTTATCAGTCTACAGATATTCCTTGTTAATCTAGTTATGCACATTAATTTTAGACCTTAACACTTTTGTAATTTCAGCTCTTTTGTTTTCTTTTTAAGAATGTCCAAATGAAGATCTAAAGGGTAAAAGTGTTGACTCTATCACAACATGATATCTATACTCTAAATTTACTTTAATTGCTCTCAACAAATCTGCAACTAATAGTTCATTCTTGAGTGCCTTCTAATCATCTTGTCTTTACTTACTTTTTTTTTTATTTTGTAAAATAATGTTTTACATGTTTCGGATGTTCCTTCAGAGTTGAAGATAGTTTACTTCCTAGCCCAAACCTCCCGCAGGACGACGGGGGATGGGAGCGGGCAGGGTTTGAACCCTCGACCGTCGATAAATCCGAACGACAGTCCAGCGCACAAACCGCATGACCAGGCAGCCATCCTAACTTTTAACTTTTACTGTGACTGTTCATTCGTCAAATATATATTTACCTACGCATGCACAAATTGTTAACTTGTATCACATACAAAGATTATATTTTCAAACTTGGAAATCCAAAACAGGATTACAATTTACAATGGCAACCAAGCCCCATGATGACCTTCTGACCACTGTTAAAAAACACAAGTTAAGACTGTACAGTGAGATTCTCAGGGCTCGCAAGAACTTGTCTGCAGGTAACAGTACCAGGGAAATAAAGAAGGTGGTGTAAATGGAAAGGATTGGGAGGACAACATTAAGGAATGGATGGGGCTGTCTACGGAAGAAACTCTAATCCTGATAGAGAGAGAAATGGAGAAAAACTGTTAACAGATGTTTATGGTGCCCCAACAGTTCAACAGACTGAATGACAGGGTAAGGTGAAGATACCCATATGTATGTAGTGCTACACACCAGTCAAGTGACAAGCACAATTCTCTGAACAGATGTTTATGGTGCCCCAACAGTCCGACGGACTAAATGACAGGGTATGGTGAAGGATGGCTGCCTGGTCGTGCGGTTTGTGCGCTGGACTGTCGTTCGGATTCATACATGAAATATAGTAAGGTCATATGTGCCTGACGGTTAAAACAATAATGTCAACTGTACCTGACACAATGGATACAGTTAGGTCTAGTGTCATTTATACATGAAATATAGTAAGGTCATATGTGCCTGACGGTTAAAACAATAATGTCAACTGTACCTGACACAATGGATACAATAGTCATAGATAGCATCTCTATTTACTTCAGGAATTCCTGCCTCTTTAGCACCTGGTCTGCAGCCTATTATCAACCTCTCATACTCGTCAGGTTCAAACAAGTTTGGAACTTCTCCAGAGTTCAGCATGTTGTTAATATCTTCTAGAAATTCTTCTACCACAATCTGTAAGATGACAAAACTCACATATTTTTTTCTGTCTTTATGTAGTATAGCTAGCACATTAAAAAACTATTGAGCAGTGGTGCACATGTATGATTATTGATGTTTATGGTCAATTATATTGAAATTAGTGCAAGGGAAACATTGATGACAAGGCATTTGACCACCATCTTTTGTAAGACAAGTTTTGTGGATGTTATTTTGTTGTGGCCATATTTAGAGGGGATCATTGTGACCTACTTGTAAAGGAATGTTATCTAAACAAATTAAGTGGACACCCATAAAGGCAAGACACAGATAGTCAAAGGTAATTGTACTGAGAAAGGCTTCAAGATAATGGATTGCTTTGTTTTGGAAAAAATTCCAAGAGGATGGGAGAAGGGTTGCATTGCAAGAAAAAACAATTTCTAAAACTAGTTAAAATGTAGATTCTATTGTTGCTAATTGAAAAATAAAAAGTGCATAAACACTAAATATTTTAATAAGACATAATAATATGGACTAATTAATTAAAATAAGTACTATATGCATAGTTCTATACAGGATTTTACAAATCATGTTTTCATATAGATCTAATGATTTTAAAAATGTTTGTTATCTTTAATGATCTCAGTATAGGCATAAAATGAATATTTGTGTATGCAATATACAATTTTTAGGTTATTTAAATATCAAATATTTATGACTATGAAACTGATCAAATAGACAGTTTACACCAATCTACTTTTATCTACAGTAGATCCAATGGCTTTTTAACCTGTCTTGACTTATCATCAAAATGAAGAAACTGCATATCCTGATCAGGGACTGCTGTTCACGACAATAAGGTGCACACCTACCATTTGCAAGAAAAATCACAAAAACTAGTAAATGCTCTGGTTGTTGCATGTCAAGGGTTCAGACTTACAATAAGTCTCACCAAGACTCAAGTCTTGCACAAGAAAAAGCTTCTGCAGCAGTGGCAAGACTCTCTAATTATGTCTGGGAAAATACCAAACTGACCACAGCGACCAAAAAAGCTGCATAGTGTGAACTCTTCTTAATGGTAGTGAGAGCTGGTCAACAAGCATACATCACGAGAATAGATTAAACAGTTTACCCTTGCACTGCCTGTGACACATAATGTCCTTTTCCTGCAGGGTTTGTGTCTCCCATCAGGAAGTTTTGAAATTAGCCAATACACACAATATCTATAATATTATGACACAGAAAAAGACTAAGTTGGCTTGGACATGTCACTTGCATGCCAAATGAAAGTTTCCTAAGCCCAACCACTATGCCAAGATTATGGAGTCTCACCCAAGGGATGTCCAAGACTAACCAAGCAAGATTTGATGATTTGATGATCACAGGCTTCAATGAAAGTATGTGGGAGAAGAATCACCCAAGATTGGACATACTGGTACAAACATCACCCAAGATTGGACAGGGTGAAGGTAGACTGTGCACACTGGTACAAACATCACCCAAGATTGAACAGCATGAAGGTAGACTGTGCATACTGGTACAAACATCACCCAATATTGAACAGCATGAAGGTAGACTGTGCATACTGGTACAAACATCACCCAAGATTGAACAGCATGAAGGTAGACTGTGCATACTGGTACAAACATCACCCAAGATTGAACAGCATGAAGGTAGAATGTGCACACTGGTACAAACATCACCCAAGATTGGACAGGGTGAAGGTAGACTGTGCATACTGGTACAAACATCACCCAAGTTTGGACAGCATGAAGGTAGACTGTGCATACTGGTACAAACATCACCCAATATTGAACAGCATGAAGGTAGACTGTGCATACTGGTACAAACATCACCCAATATTGAACAGCATGAAGGTAGACTGTGCATACTGGTACAAACATCACCCAAGATTGAACAGCATGAAGGTAGACTGTGCATACTGGTACAAACATCACCCAAGATTGAACAGCATGAAGATAGACTGTGCATACTGGTACAAACATCACCCAAGTTTGGACAGCATGAAGGTAGACTGTGCATACTGGTACAAACATCACCCAAGATTGAACAGCATGAAGGTAGACTGTGCATACTGGTACAAACATCACCCAAGATTGAACAGCATGAAGATAGACTGTGCATACTGGTACAAACATCACCCAAGTTTGGACAGCATGAAGGTAGACTGTGCATACTGGTACAAACATCACCCAAGATTGAACAGCATGAAGGTAGACTGTGCATACTGGTACAAACATCACCCAATATTGAACAGCATGAAGGTAGACTGTGCATACTGGTACAAACATCACCCAATATTGAACAGCATGAAGGTAGACTGTGCATACTGGTACAAACATCACCCAAGATTGAACAGCATGAAGGTAGACTGTGCATACTGGTACAAACATCACCCAAGATTGAACAGCATGAAGATAGACTGTGCATACTGGTACAAACATCACCCAAGTTTGGACAGCATGAAGGTAGACTGTGCATACTGGTACAAACATCACCCAAGATTGAACAGCATGAAGGTAGACTGTGCATACTGGTACAAACATCACCCAAGATTGAACAGCATGAAGATAGACTGTGCATACTGGTACAAACATCACCCAAGTTTGGACAGCATGAAGGTAGACTGTGCATACTGGTACAAACATCACCCAAGATTGAACAGCATGAAGGTAGACTGTGCATACTGGTACAAACATCACCCAAGATTGAACAGCATGAAGGTAGACTGTGCATACTGGTACAAACATCACCCAAGATTGGTCAGCATAAAGATAGACTGTGCATACTGGTACAAACCTCATTGAGAACAAAAGGAATGAAGCAGCTAGAGACAAAAAGATGATAAAGAAAGCTGTCCTGTCACATAGCCCTTTAACAAGTGCATTCATATACACTAACTGTGGCAAACATTGACACTTAAGAATTGGCTTGTTTAATAACACCAGATTCTGCCCAGACTCAAGAAGAAACTAAAACCGATGATGCATCTAGGCTTATCCATTGTCTTTCAAATAGAAGAAGCCATATAGTATAGTACCAGTATAAGATTTTTCAAATATTAATATGTATCACATTAGTTTGACAAACACACATGATCACACAGATATTCACATACATACAGTTTGACAAACACACATGATCACACAGATATTCACATACATACATATGTATCTCTCTCTCTCTCTCTCTCTCTATATATATATATATATATATATATATAAACTCTTTTGCCAACCTGTGTATCAGTAAATAAAAAAATTGTGGGTTTATTTTGAATGCCTGCTGTATCATACAATTTTTTCAGGTCATCGTGGAATGAAGAATAGTCATAGCCTCGAAAGAGCTCAATCTGGAAGCAGCGATAGTTACACATGTGGGCAGACAATCTGCACACAAAAAAAAATAAATCACATACTTAGGTGTGTTTTTATCTACTAGTATATATAAATGTTCTTTTAAAACTGTAAAAAAATGATTATTTTAACTCAACAATCTGGTAAAAATATTATAGATATTTATATATTGAACCTTGTTAATGACTGTTTTCCTGTTCCTCCCACTCCAACCAATAAGGCATTGCCTCTTTCTTGTTGAATCATCCTGACTAGTCGAGTAATATGTTCCATTGCATCCATAAAGAACACAAGACGCATTTCTTTAGGTGATGTAAGGTTAAGGTCATCTAGATACTGTCTCAAACAGAAGGAATTTCTACATAAGTAAGTATTAAAAGCTTTGTAGAGTTCTATATATTTTAATTTAGTTGATTTAATAAAATATAGAGGTTAGACTATGAAGTGCTTTTTTTGAACAAACGTGCCTAAGAAAAATCGAAAAAATCTTGGAAGACAACGGCCACCCGCTCCATCAGAACTACGCCAGGTCGTCGCGAAGTGGGCGACTGCTGTCAATCAAAACAAGAACGGAGCGGTACAAAAACTCGTTCGTACCTCACTCGGTCAGACTCTATCACCGCCACTCATTGATCAGGGAACATGAAATGCACCAAGATACCTGTGTGTAGTCGCTGAATGAACTCTTTATGTTGTCTGTTGTATTTATGTGTATTTTTCTGTTGTGTTGTCTTTATATGAGAAACGAGTCCTTGTAATCACAACAAATTTCCGTAAGGATCAATAAAGCAGTCTTAGTCTTAGTCTTAGTCTTGATGATAACTTTTGAAATGGTTAAAAACATTATACCTATGTAACTATTTGAAGTATAAAACTAAGTTTCCAAATGTCTAGAACTTTATCGTTCTATTTTGTTATTTTCATATGAAATTTTCATTACAAAATATAAATTTTAGAAATCATTAAATAGCAGTTTGTTACCTCCCCTAAAACATGTTGAAGTTTGTTCATGTCAGATATCTCCTCATAAAATTTCTCTTCTGGTGGGCATCCCATCTTCATGAAATTACCAAACAGTAAAGGATCTTTGATAAATGAATGCGGATCAAAGTTCTGAAAATAATTAAAAGAATTCTTTACTGAAATTGGCATTGATATTTGATGAGGGTCAGATGTTTGGAGTTAATTTTAAAAATTAAAAAAAATTGACATTTGTATTTTAGATAGGATGGCCAAGTGATAAAATGATGGTCTAATAAATAGGGTAGTAAGATCTTGACAATCTCAGTTCAGGTCAGGAGAATGAATGAGATTTAGGCTGGTTTGTAGCTTCATTATTCATGCTTATGGTAGTGCGCTATGGTCCAATCTCTTTTTTTGTGAGAGTATGGGCTATCTGTGAGAAATTTCTGTGCTGCCTTCAGGAACCCAGCAAACACAACTCAGATCTTAGTTGGGTTATGAGCTTGAGCCCCTTTGATGGATAGCACAGCAGTTTAAGCTTTTCCGCCACTCTTCACAGATCCTCCCCCCCCCCCAATTATAAATGAAATATAAATTCCATTGCACTGAGCTAACTAAAAACTATTAAACATGTATGTTATGGAGTGTGTGCCCATGTTTGTATTGACAGAGAACTGTTGCTGCTAAATTCAGATTTCTACAGTTGGTAAAAGAAGCTTAGCAGCTGATGAAAGAAGTAGGAGATGAGAGACAGAATGTGTGTTGATTGTAGGTGTTGAAACATTTTCAGAATTTATTTAGAGTTTTGTATCAAGTAAGCTAAATGCTTACTAGAACTACAACACAATGACAAGCTCATCAACAATGGAATAAATTTCTATACAAACATTCATCAATCTGAATGAATGTTCACATTGTAATATGAATAGGAACAAGACTGTTTGCACTTCTTACACCAATTTAAGAGCATTGACCTAAATGTTCACATTTTAAAGAGTTATTAATAAAGATTATTTTGCCTCTATTGATGCTATTACTTCTATTGATGATTGTATTTATTTCAGTTCTAATTAACATTACTGATTAGATTGGAAACAATAATTAAATAAATTAAAAATAATGATAACAGTAATTTAAACATAACCTCATTGAATGTTTGGTACACAATTTCTGCCATAAGTTTGTGGAAGAAAAGCTTGTCTTCATTGTTAATCAGTCGATCATGGAACACTCTTTGAGTCTCGTGAATAAATAGACGAACAATTTGAATTTTTTCACGGAAGATTCCTGCATCAGCCTGCAATATACCTACAAAACAATAAAATGTCATTACAAATTTGAAAATTCTAACAGAAAATGAAATTGAGATTCTAGCAATAAAATTACAAGGAAATGGTTTGTTAAAAAAAAAAAAAAAAGAGTAAAAGTGAAAGAAGAAATAGAATTTTTGCTTTAATTTCATCCTATGAAAATATCAATCTAAAAATACTATTAAAAAAAAAAATTCAGAAAGTCCAAACCATTTTTGTGAGACTTTGTAATCTATTTTTAAAAAATGTGTTTAATTAACCCCTGCTTTTGTTACTGTAAATTAATGTAGCTCTAATTAAAAAATCTGTGCTTTTATTGTGGAACTATTTAAAGTTGTTTGATATGAAATTGAATTTATCAACTTCTTCATTGAAGAGCTGTTTCTCAATAATGTTAGTTTACTTTTATTTGTAATCAGAACCAGTCTGCATTCTAGGCCTTATGGTCACTCTCGAGCTTTGAGGTGATAATAATTTTCAAACAACAATTCTTTCACTTAGACATTCTACAGCTTTGTTTTCTTTTCATAGTTTCTGATTCACAGTACTAGTCGAACAATATTTTCAGTGGTATTTTAAAGCTATTTTCATATCATCTATAATTATATCAACAGTAATTATTATAATATGGGATATTGAAAAGGTGCAAATTTCATGAAATTTTGTTGTTTAAATGCTTAGTAGCAGACAATTTATAAAGTAGAATGCTGACCTTGGACTACTTTAGAAAGGTCTCTCAGATTGAAAACGTAGTGAGATTTGGCAGGCGTAGGAAGTAGGTCTGAGCTCATTCTAAAATAGAGTTCAACAGCTGAGTTAACTATTGGTTCAGCTAATGTACGGGCATTGCGAGAGAAGTCTAGTAAAAACCCATTGATGATTGCCTGGAAGTAAAAGTGAAGTCAAACATAATAGGCCCAATAACCTAAACTATGTTTTTATTATTAAGTAAATACTTTGTTCAATGACTGAAAGAGGCCAACAAAGTCTTTATGAAATGTATTTTAATTTACTAGTCAAAAAAGTTATATTTTATCTAATTATCTTTTTTTTTTCCACAAATAGTTGAAAACATTTTATATTTCAATAAATTGTAATTTATTTCAATGTGTGTTACAGGACAGACATTCTATCTGAATTGAAGATTAGAACATCCTAGTCCAGACCTGACAGGAGTTACCAACATGACAACATTCACAAATACTAAATGACCAGGCAGTTTACCCTGACATTTGAGAATGCAGTCAATACAATTTACAATCACTATTTTTTAACTGAAAATATATATTACACTCAATATTAATATTTTAAGTATAAAATATCAATACCATTAAAAATTAAATTATAACATGTTTAAGTGAGGCCCTTGTTAAAATGGTTGCCTGATGATACGGTAGGAGCTCTGGACTATTGTCTGAATGGTTCCTAGTTCAAACACAGTCACCATCCTCCACTACCTGAGGGAGGTTTGGGCTACAATGTAATAATCTTTTAATTTTGAAGGAACATCGAAAACACATAAAAAGCAAAAACAAATATTGTACTAAAGAAAAGTATCCATAAAAAAAAACAACTTACTAAAAACATCTGTTTTAGGCTCATTTCAGTTGGGGATGGGATGGTGAACATGGAAAAATGTTGAAATAACCTTGGTGACACAGGATTTCTACCGCCACCAGGAGGCGAACAGGCAGCAGCAAGGGTTACATCCTGTAACAGAAAAAATTGTTTGAGTCAGTGCACAAAGCTGTGTAGCAGTGCATCAGCTTTTTTTCTTTTAAAATGGACTAAAAGAGAATTTGAAAGATTATTTCATGGAATCTTGAACACAGGATTAAATATGTCCACTTTGCTGATTGTCAGTAATGGTTTCTCTGGTTTGATGATAGATTATTTTGTGAAAGCCTATATATCTCCACACCTGTACCTTCTTGGCAGCACTAAATTCTCTATATAATTCTGATAATATAACTTCTGGTAGCCCAACTTTCACTTCAGAATAGATTCAGAAACAGGACTATCATTTCAAACCAAATTTCTTAAGTGAAATAAACACTCAAAATATCTTTAAGAATGTTAAATATTAAAAGTGCTACTTGAAACTCTTTGCTGAGTGAAAATATTTGAATTAAATTGATCATCTGAACTTCTGTGTTGCAAAGCCTATTTATTCTCTTATCAAAATCTATCCCATCATTTAATGACATTAACACACACACATATATACTTTTTTTTGGGGTAAGTTTCTACAAGGCTGGAGGAGTAAAGATGATAAAGACACTTTTTAAGATTTGCAACAGGATCTGGCAGTCAAGAGACTGGCCCAAGCCCTGGTTTCAATCACTCATCATCACCCTGCTAAAAAAAGGCTATTTGCAACTCTGTCAAAACTACCATGCCTCATAAGCCATCCCAGCAAAGTCCTGTTAAAAATTATATTATACCATCTAAAACCAATAGATGACAAAAATTTTAGTAGGACAAGCAGGTTTAGACAAGGTCACAGCACAACAGAAAAAAATCCTAAGCTTCAGGGTACTCTGTCAAGTCTTAATAGATTTTAAGAAAGCTTTCAACATCAAAGGTTACAAAGGTACTGCAAGCATTAAAGGAAGAAATATTACTAACTTGTGCTTTGCTGAATACATAGATGGTCTGGCAGGGACTAGCTTACTAGTTGCTCAAAGACAAGACTTCCACAGCATAGGGTGTGCAAATCAATGTTGAAAAAACACTAATTATGACTCTAATAGCCAACAGACATTAGTATTGGAGGCTTAAAGAAAGTTGACAAGTAAATTTAAATACCTAAGAGCTATTGTTTCAGATAAAGAAACCAAAACTGAACTACTGGCCAGTTCACAGGAGCACTTGGTTAACTCATAGCAATTTAGAAAGACAAAGGTATAGCCCTCCACACTTAAATCAGACTTTGGCCATGGCCACATTCTTATATGCTTGAACTGCAGAACTATAGAGGAGGATCCTGGCCATAGATATATGCTACAGAATGATCCTAATTATCACATACAAAGACTGAAACATAAACAAAAGATTAGATACTGGATCACAATGACAATCGGGCCCAGAGATGACCAGCTAACCACTGTCAATAACAGAAAACTAAAACTTTATGACCATATTCCTTTATGACCACAAGGTCTTCAGGGCTCGCAAAAAACTTTCTGCAGGGAACAGAACCAGGAAATAGAAGAGGCAGCACAGAAAGAGATAGGAAGACAACATAAAAGAATGGATGACCAGTCATTGAAAGAGATTCTATTAAAGGCAAAAAAAAACAACCAGAGAGGAATGGAGAACGACAGTCGACAGATCATGCGTGGTGTCCCAACAGTTAAACAGGCTAAGGGATAGGTGAATTCTTTAAATGATATTTGCAATGACAAAATTGAATACTTTTATATTAATGCCTATTTAAAACAACTTTATAGTCTCTTCACAGCTTGTCAGTCCAAGGTAGAATTAGTTTTAATGATTTCAAAATTGCAGTCAAAGAGGGTTTCCAGTATGAGCCATTCTGAATCTTTTAAAATTATTTAACATTTTATATCATGGCGAGCCAGTATATTAAGAATGCTACCCTCTAAATATATAAAGGGTAAAAAAAAGTGGTCCACATTGCAAGACTCTCCCCATTGTTCTTTGGCTGTGTTATCATGCCAGGTACATCAGTTTACAAGAATCGATTACAAGGTCGCCACACTTTGTCATCAGTGTATATAAAAACAAAGAGATGCCCCTGTACATTAGAGAACTGATTACTCCATAAGTCCCCCAGAGAGCCCTACGCTCAATGGACTCAACGCTTTTAGTGGTGCCATGTTTCTCCCTCAAAAGCTACGGTCTGCGGGCTTTTTCAGTGCACGGACCCAAGGTTTGGAACACACTCCCCATTGATCTCAGACAGACAACATGCTATACCACTTTTAAGAAGGACATTAAGACCTACTTGTTTAAAACTTTTTTAGATTAGTTTTTTATTTCTATTGTCGTGTTTGTGTTTGTTACAGCGCCTTGAGCCTACATTTTGTTTGTTAACAGCGCTTTATAAATAAAACTATTATTATTATCAGTTTAATCAAAAATCTTCAACTCATACACATGCACTCAAACAGTAAACATTTTGTTATCCTTTATGAAAAAAAAAACGTTCGCAATTATTTTTAGCACTTGAATCTCTTTCCAGGTCATTGTTTCTCTGTCATATAAACCATCAAAGTCTAGATACTGTCGTAAAAGTTCAATAGGTGGCTGAGAGCCGTACGTGTCCAGTTTGGGCATGTTGAGATCGTCAATAAATATGACCACTCGTTTACCTTGAGGTGCACCTGTACACAGAGAAAAGCATGACAGAAGGACATTGGTATGAATAATGAACATTGATCAAAGTTTTGAGGAATTAAGATGTAAGTCTACTGGTACTTTTCAAGAGTTGTATGTTACTACTATGGTCTTGTATGTCAGCCATTGTTACGTTTTCATATTGGATGAGACTATTTAGACATGTAAACGACAAATCACAGTTTATAAATACTTTAATCTTTATTAACACTGAAAACACTTTCTTGTTCATAGTCCTCCATTTCGGTTCTTCTTTCCTTTCAACACGCAATCACACCATTTCACATTCACACTAAGATGCGCACCGTAACACCCCCCCTGTTTAACAAGTTCGATGCACATCGAACGTCCAAATTACAAATCACTGAATATATTATCAGACTATTCCAAGTTAAAACAAATCGGTAACATATAAAACCATAATGTAATAACTAAACAAAATCAAACACAATGTCATGTTAATACCAATAATATTCCAACATGGAATAACAATTATATTCATCACAATAATAACTGTTATTATGAGTAATTGAAACCACTTCTGTTAACATATATCTATAAGTAATCATATTTCTATTAATACAACTCCCCACTCATAATCGTATGCCTGTACAAAACACCAATGTACAACAATATTCAATTCATTACACATATATTTATTCATTGTAGAATAGAACAGTAATTAATGTCCATCATTCCCACCTTTTCTCATCATATCTATATAATTCTAACATTATTGACATGCCATCCTTTCCGCTTCTCTCCTTTGCAATGATGTCCCATTGTGATCCTACTACCGAATGTTCTAGCTGTACTGTTTTCTAGGCTGCTAATATCCCTCTCTTTTCTCGTATACGCCTCTTCACTATTGTACCTTGAATCCTTAATTCTAATTAATTGTTGACACTGTCTTCTAATATGCCCCCTTCTCCCACAATTAAAGCATAAGATGTATGGACTTGTACGTCTATATGTGGGTTTAAATCGCTTTCCCTGTACCACTGATTGCCTTACTTTACTTTGATTTGGACCCATTCCTATTGCATTGCTTTCTACCTTATCTGTTAATTCTTTCTTCTCATGCTCTCTGCTACCCATGTCATCTGATGTATGAGATTTTATGTCTTCTTCCACATCCCCATTTCTACCTCGCGTAGACTTTATCCCATAATATTTCTTCCAATTCTCAATCTCCCTTACTGAACATATTTTCACCCCATGGATATTCCCAATAATTAAATCTATCTCACCCTGATCTACAACACAAGCTTCCACTGTCCCCTTAACATACGGTGTGTCTATACTAACTTTAGCAATCGGTAATTGTACAATACTCCCATTAAACATAACACACTTCCTAGATTCGCCTGTATATTCATGGTCTTCCACTAAATTCTTATTCACTCCAATAATAGTGCTCCCAGTATCCCTGATGGTCTTGGCTGCCTTGTTCCCTACGAATGTCTGAAAAATCTCCAATGTTCCAGTATCAGATGACAATGATAAGCCTTGCTCTATTCTACCTTTCTCCCAGTCCTTTCTTTCCTGTCTGTTTCCTTGATATCTTCCGTTGCGGCTATCATTTTGTCTTTCATATGTACCACTTCTATACTGTCTATCATGTGTCTCCCTTGTTCTGTGAGAGTTATTCTGTGTCTCACATGTTCTGTTAAATGCAACTATTTCTTCTATATCACTGCCTCTAGATAATTTCTTCTCGGGATGTGCCACTTTATAAGCCCTTATCAGTCTTACTATGTCTTCTATGGATTTCGGTTTCCTCTCCAACAGAAATATTTTTAATTCCTCCTGACACTCGTACATCACTTTGTCCAGCATGAGAAATGTCTTAAGACTGTCAAAGGTTTTTTCTACCTCAGCGGTTTCTATCCAGTTATCGAAATGGCTGCTCATTTTGTCCAAGAAGGTCTGCGGGTCATCCTCTGGTTCTATCTCACAATTAACAAACTGTTGGCGATAGAAAGCTTCTGTTTTCCCGAAAGTTCGAAGTAGTTGTTCTTTCACAATGCTGTAGTTACTCTGGTTCATACATATTTTTGAAGGCACCTCCGCTGTAAATGATCTCGACAATAAGAATGTCCATTTGTCTTCAGGGTACTCCAGTTCTCTCATTTCTATTTCGAACTTCTTCAAAAAAATGTCTATGTCCATTTTGTCTTCGTTGAATATCAAACCTTTATATTTTGCCAGTTTATTCCCTGTAGATTCACTCTTTCTTTTATCATTCTCTTTTCCTTGGTCTGTTTTTAACTTTTTCTCTGCTGTCTCTTTTTCAAATGCTAATCTTTCTCTTTCAATGGCGACCAGTTCATTTTTCTTTTCCCTTTCAATTGCTACTATCTCCTTATCCTTTTCTCTTTCTCTTTTGTCCTCCTTATCTAATCTCTCCTTTTCTTTGTCTCTTTCCATCGCTAATCTCTCCTTTTCTTTTTCCCTTTCTCTTTTGTCCTCCTTATCTAATCTCTCCTTTTCTTTGTCTCTTTCCATCGCTAATCTCTCCTTTTCTTTGTCTCTTTCCATAGCTAATCTCTCCCTCTCCATCAACCTTTCTTGTACGTATTTTCTTAGTTCTGCCCCTTCAAGCTCCAACAACCTTCCCTCTTCCTTCAACGCTGCTATCTCAGCCTTGTCCGCCATAGTCGATTACTAATAATATCGAATCGAATGTTCTCCTGTCTCTAGATCTAGACTTTACTATCTCTACTGTCTGTTGACAGGAGATCCACTGTGTATAGAGGGATACGTGGGTTTTACCTTTGCGTTGGGCGCCACTTGTTACGTTTTCATATTGGATGAGACTATTTAGACATGTAAACGACAAATCACAGTTTATAAATACTTTAATCTTTATTAACACTGAAAACACTTTCTTGTTCATAGTCCTCCATTTCGGTTCTTCTTTCCTTTCAACACGCAATCGCACCATTTCACATTCACACTAAGATGCGCACCGTAACAGCCATTAAGGATAGGATGGCTGCATGGTCATGTGATTTTCGCACTGGACTATCGTTCAGATTTATCAATAGTCCAGGGTTCAAACCCTGCCCGCTCCCATCCCCCTCATCCTGCAGGAGGTTTGGACTAGGAAATAATTATCTTCAACTCTAAAAGAACATTCGAAACATGTTAAACATTTTACAAATATGTAAGTAAAGGCGGGGCTTTAAGTCAAAAGGGCAGGTCGTCACAAATCCTCAAAAAAACATAATCTGATGCGCAATCGAAAATGTAAGACTACAGTTGAGATGCTTATAGAAACATGTATAAATGATGGTCAATTATAGCCCCTGCCACTTCTTTGTTCCCAACCTACATCTATTGGACTGTATTGTTTTTTTAATTGTTTAAAAGTGGAGTTCAATTTTCTGAAATTTTGTAATTAAACATTAATACTACTGAAACATTAGGTCAGTTTTAGACTATAATGTTACCATGCATTAGTTAAACATTGAAATTGTTCTTATTCTTAATTTCAATCAATCAAAAAGTTAGTTAATTTAATGTATTAAAAATTGCTCTAGGACATGTTGACCTCCAATCATGATGAAGCATGTGGGAAATATTAAAAGTACTATTAGGCTACAAGCAGATACCATGTCACTATGCTGTCATTACTCTGAACTACCTAACAGCACAATGTTATGTACAAAACAAAACTACAGTTGATGTGTGGAAAGCAAACAAGAAAAAAGAAATGCAGGTTAAATTAAGACCTGACAAGTTTTCTTGAAAGAACTTGAAAAAAACATTTAATGGTGCAACTGATCACTGCCTCAGAAACATTTCATGAGTTTACTAGGTAGACCTGAGAGAATCAGGAAAAAAAGAACTAAAACTACACAAAGCATAGACTAAAAATCAGCTTGCTGAGTTCATTGGGTCAGGGCATTATAAAAAGAAATGCCAAAGCTGAAAGGGAAAAAAAAATGTTGTAGCTGCTATTGGAACTGTCCAAAACAGGATATAAAAACCACTCTTTCACCACCAGCAGGTATATTGAAAGGTCAAAGTCCCAAAGTGCCTGGTCGTGCGGTTTGCACGCTGGATTGTCGTTCGGACTTATCGATGGTCCCGGGTTCAAACCCTGCCCGCTCCCATCCCCCGCCGTCCTGCGGGAGGTTTGGACTAGGAAGTAAACTATCTTCAACTCTGAAGGAACATCCGAAATAAGTAAAACATTTTACAAACAAAACAACATTTTTCATACTGCTTTTAGCCACAACCATGATCCAATTATGGTGATGTGTGTGTGGGTGATTTGTTACCCCAAGCCATGTAACTTTAAAAAAAAAAGAAATGTAGCCTATTTTGTTTGTTCTACTAATTGTTTGAATGCATTTGTTGCAATGTGTGAAGTGTGTTACTTATACATAGATGTAACCCATCCAGACATTATTTGTTAAACAGATGTAACCCATCCAGACATCATTTGTTAAACAGATGTAACCCATCCAGACAATCATTTGGGGCAGGGAACCACTCTAGATCCTTAAAGCATAGCTGGCAAAGCGTATCAAGTGAACATAACTTTTTTTTATATGTGTTTCAAACATTGAAGATGTTATAGAACTATATGTGTGTTAGTCATTAAAGACATATATGTTAGTTTTTAAAAGATTTTTGTTGGTCATTAGAGAAGTGCATATTAGCAGTTGAACACAAAATGTTTGTTAGTAGTTGAGGAAGAACATGATCTCTTTCTCAACTTGCGCTCTTCATGTAAATTTTTTTTTGCAATAAGCCCCTGTCGATTCTTTTTGCACATAAGATCAAAACAGTAGCCTATATAGCCTGCAAACCTTGACTCAATTGGTAGGGTTTTAAAAATATAGAAAATTATTTTATTTTAAGTAATCAATTTTTAGCATAAAATGATATTTAATTTTATAATTACTGAAATTAATTTTAGTACTAAATATATCTTGAGAGAGTAAATAAAGAAATTAATAAGTCAGGATATTAACCAAAAAGACATACAAAAAAAAACCCAAAAAAAAACTGAGATCAGACATTTAGTTTAAAACATAAGACTGTATAAGAAGTTAAAATGTTACAGTTATAGACAAAAAAATAAATTTACCAATAACATTTTTCTTTCGTTTCTCCAACTTCCCTTCAATAATTTCCTGAGTTCTTCCGCTGCTGGTTTGTGCAGAAAAGTTAATGTAAACTGGTACGTAGTTCATTCTCTCAGAGATGCGATCAAGTAAATCTCTTACTATCACAGACTAGAGCAAGTTGAAGGAGACAATATATTCATTCTTTCAGATATGCAGTCAATTATTTCAATTACACAAACATTAACCAATCAAGAAATATTCAGAAGTTGCAACATTTTTTTTTTAGTTATAGTTTAAACAAAAACATTAAATCAACATCTTATAATCATATCTTTAATGAAGGTAAATTGGTAAACTAATTTCATACTACCTTGCCCACGCCTGTCCCTCCTGTAAAGAGCACTGGTTTTTGAACAGAAAGTAACCACTCTAGGAAGTAGCCATAACGTGCTGTGTCCACAGTGGGCACCATCATTTTAAAAAATGAAATGGATTTGTCAAATCGAAAGGATGAGACAAGACGTTCCCACAGATCCATTCTCTTTGAGTCCACCTCAATGTAATAGCTCCATAAAGGATATGTTCCTGGCAGCTGAAAGGTTATATTAATAATAGAGAAACATTCCATCTTGCAAATAATTTCAATGTTCATAACTTCAGTATTCTTTTTAAGGACAACATAACATCAAATTTAAACAGAACATGTTGTCATTTCAATAGTACTTCAGCAGTGCATCTAGAATGCACTACATCTAGACTTCTTTCCAGCTACTAGATTACTCAATGAAGTAAGCTATAAGCAAGCATCAGTATTCAAAATGCACTCAAGACTCGCGTCTCTGTATCCAATCAAAAAAACTATTTTTTATGCTTATAAAGAAGACTCCTTGGTGTATGTTTTGTTAATTGTTTTCTACTATCACTACCAATGTAGTCTTTTACTAGATGGGTTTAGTTTTTAATAAAGTCAATAGGTTTAGTGAGTAGAAGAGTTCTTTAAGGTCCAAATTTGTTGTTATATTATCCAACAATGAAATCAACTCTGAGCCAGTTCAGCACTAAATTGTCTATGATGTATAAATAGAATATCTGATTGAAACTATCAACACATAATATTGTTTCAGTTACCTTGGCATCTTGATTTTCATCAAATTGTTGTCATATAAACAGATCAAAAGCATCTCTGTACTCATCAATGAGGTTACCCCCAAGAGCCCAAAGGTAACAAAACACAAAGATCTGGCACAGAAATCGAAACATCTTGGAGGATTCTAGTGACCAGTCAAATTGACCAAGCTTGTAGAAGAAAATGGCTTCAAGCAATTT
The DNA here is from genome assembly GCF_947242115.1 of Biomphalaria glabrata. Lineage (NCBI taxonomy): Eukaryota > Metazoa > Mollusca > Gastropoda > Planorbidae > Biomphalaria > Biomphalaria glabrata. Next base: position 220,897 of record NC_074716.1, read on the forward strand.
ACAAAATGAGTTTATTTTGCTGATATCTACCTGGAAAATAAGAGTACAGATCTAAATGTTGAGAATTCTTAAGTCTACATTGAAACTAATTTGTTCTTACTGGTATGGATATAGTTCTTTAAGATACTTTGTATTTGTCCACACCTCCATATAATTCATTCATAGTAATAGATTTTGGATTCATAACATACACATGAACTGGTTGATAGAATTCATTCTGTACACCTTGATTGTACAAACTGGTCAAGGCTTTTTCTAGAATCTAATGAAACAAGTCATCAAAACTTTAAAACACTTTTTTGCTTACATAGATAGGGTTTTTATTGATTTAGTACCATGAAAATGAAGAAGAGGCAGACAGAGAAATCAATGGGAGGACAACATAAAAGAATGGATGGGCCTGCCATTGAAAGAGGTTCTAACTAAGGCAAAAGTCCGAGAGGAATGGAGAAAGACAGTCGATGAATCTTGCCATGGTGCCCCAATGGTCCAACAGACTAAGGGATAGGTAAAGGTAAATTGATTTAGAATTAAAATACATATTATACCTATTCTAATGTTATGTCTTTTCCAATGTAATATCAGATCTGATGCTTAATCTAATGCCTTAATAAGGTTGAAGCACAAACACTACACAATACACATTCACCAAACTTTAGGCATTGGCAGTAGTTAATCTTTTCATTCACAATAACTGAATATTTTTTTTTTTAAATTGTGTAAAAAAATATTATGAACAGAATGAAAAGTGTTTAGGTTACAAGCTAAATAGTTAGGAAGGAACTGCACCAAATAACTAGCAATGAGTCTGACTACCCTACAAAACATCAGGGGTAGGTAACAAAGAGCTCAGATCATTTAAACAACTGCACAACAAAGCCTGCCAGGTGTCAAAATTTGTATTGATTCTTTTTACTTTCCAAATAACTGTCTTTTATTTTCTTTTTTCATTTTAATGATGCTGTTAGAATATTTTCAAAGAAAATTTGACAACAGTTAATAATTGTTTATTTTGGTTGAGTAAAAAATTTCAGATAATCCTTTAGCAGCTGTATGCATTGTAAGACATAATTGCCTTAAAATATCAATGATTCTTAACCTACACCTACACATGAAAAAATTCAGAAAACTCAGAATCTGTCCAAAATAGCTAAAACAACACATGTATTTTTTTACATCTAACAGTCCATCTTTAAATGTTCTAAGTGTAAAAGATAGTCTTTAATATATTTTAACTCTTTCTCTCCTACTGACGATACCAGCGTTGATTCCACCAGAATGTGGTAAATAATTATGGAGAGAAAGAGTTAAATTTGTTCAAATTGTTATACATAATTCCAAGGGAGGAGCCTTTTTTATTTCTTGTCTTTGTCTCACTGGTGCCACAGAGAAAGTTGATATTGAATGTGTTTAATTATTGATTGTTATTAACTTTCAATGTATAGACAAGGTCATTGTACAACAAAAGGACATAATGTGGATAGATGACTATATATTTTTTTTTAAATACTAGCTTAGTAGATCATGTACTTTTGATGGATTCCTTATTAGCATCATTAAACTCTGCTTTTAGGCCCTGTTTCAAACTTTTCAAATGCAAGAACATAAAGTCATTAATTTAAAAACAAATGCAATCTTTCATTTGTAGAAAATATGCTTGAATGTGATGACTGAGAATTGTGTGAGTCACAGAGTGAATGAAAACTTACAAGTTTAATATTTACGTACCTAGATTTGATTTGATTTGGATTTTAGGCACATCAGCACAATTTAGGCCATGTCGTGCCTGCAGTCCCTTAAGGACTACTCTCTCCCTACATAACAGGGGCTAAATTCTATACAGTTAAATCATTAAAATCAAGGTCTATTCACAGTTAAAATAGTAAGGGTAGTAAAAATTTAATAATTTGGTAAAAATCTAATGTAAATAGTACATGTTCACAGATTCATAAATCAGATCTTTGTAGACAACCCCACTTCCCGGATAAAGCCCAGTACCTTCCCAGGGTCGACATTGTCGAATAGTGTTTTTAAGTTAGTGGCTCTAAAACACTACAATTAGAATGGCTACAAATGTAATACACTACCCTGTAAATTGTGGTCTTTCCACCCCCAGTTGGTCCAACTAACATAACACCATGTCTGACAATCATAGTCTCCAAGAACTGTATCACTTTCACAACTTGCGTGTCCACCACTTGGAGCTTCATTTCTAGTTGGATGTTCATGATCTCATCTTTCAGCTGGCCATAATCATGTTCTGGTATGTTAACACCAGGAAAAAGATCTGAAAGTATGGCCTGCAAAACATTATAAAACCACTCAGTGAACAAGTTTCATAACTATTTCTTCACATTATTAATACTTTTTTTTATTCCACCCAAAATATAATTTTTAAAATTTTGATTTATCTGTAAGAAATATTCTGTTTAATGCTGGTGATAAAACCATAAGAAAACTTTCCACAAATGAATTGATAATTCATAGATAACTATATGTTTGTCTAAAAACTAATTAAAAGCTTAAGCTCCATGTAAGTAAATACACATTATTAACATGTAATATGAGTGATAATTTAGTTTATGGCATAATAATAATATACAGTCTTTACTATTGTATGGTTCAGTAAGCTTATAGTCAGAAGTAGGGCCTACAAAAATAGACATAGTGGTTTATTAATCAACAGATTGATTTATCCATTCATCAAATGGTTCACATTTATTACAGGGCTTAACACTGTGGTTTTTACTTCATCTTTCTTTTGTTTTGACATTTGTTGGAAGAGTTTATATATATAGCTATTAGTCTTTTATAACAGTTCAAAGCATAAAAATAAACAAATAATAGTGATACTTATACTAATAATAATAATAAATGAAAAAGTAAAAACCGAGTTACTTGAAACAGTTTAGCATCGTTGAACAAAAACTTTGGAAGATTGCTATCACGAAGCGCTCGAATCAGAACTACATCTTCCGGTTTGTCAGGATTCTGTCTTTTTAAACTGCCAGCCATAACCAGGACAGATTTTACAGCTCGCATACCTAAAACAAAATGTGTATATTATCATAAATTTGCATATTTTATTTGAGTGTGTACATGTCTTTATTTTTAGGATATAATTATTCATGAGTGTCTACTATTTTTAGGACATTATTATTTATGAGTGTGTACTTTTTTTCTAGGAAATACTTATTGATGAATGTGTCAAGGTTATTACCAAAGTCATAATGATCTTGTTGCGAGAGTTGTTCATTTGAACCATTTTCTTGGCTAATGTTCTGGAGGACTCAAATCCTTCTGAGTACAAGATAACTTCAGCAATCAGACCTAAAAGAAAAGAAGCAATAAAATATTAGAACTGGAAATAATTTATCTACAAGGAGTCACTTTGTACAGGAGTGACAATAAACTACAACTGTAAGTTGATAAAAATGATATATAATAAACACTGCAGCTGCATACATAAACTAAAAGAAAAAGAGAACACATAAGGACTAATGGCATTAATGGAAAAAGCTTCATTTGTCTTACAGCTGAAAATGAATGAATATTGAGAGGAGATGAAATGAATTAGCCCAAGTTCCCATCATCTAAATAGAGACAATATAGCAAATCTAGCATAAGATCCAAGCCATCAGAGGCTGAGAAAGAAATTGCATGTGATACCAGAGATAAAAGTAATAAAACATTCAAAAGGATCACTCAACTTTAAACTGGTTCATAGGTTTAGGTTCTATTTTTGTTGTCTTATAAATTAAATACATAAATAAATGTCCTTAGGAGTCAAACTTTGGCCCGAACCATGCAAAGTACAAGACAATACACGACAATGGCCTGTTCTGCACAATGAACAGTTTGTTCAGGCATCCATGACAGGCATCATATGTAGTTGCAGAATTGGGCCTTTTAGGATTTTTCTAAACACTTAGCCATTGTTGTACTTGTGGCTTTTGAATACTACTAAGGAAAAGACCTTCTAGATGTTTCATCCTCTTACCATAATCTGGTACCATCATTGATATAGGTCTAAACAAAGCCTGTAAATTATCAGGTAATTCTGTCCGTCCAGCGTAACCAGGATTCATAGTGATGAAGGCTGCACATGTATGAACCAGTTTGATCTCACGCCCTTCAAACATGAACCTATTGAGCTATAGAGGGAGAAAACATAGAAAACTTTGTTCTTACCAGTCTAGTAATCTAAAGAGAGAGACAATTTTTTTTATTGTTTCTAACACCAATCAGGTTAACCAATTTCATTAACAAATCTCCTTGACCATAACCTACATGGAAACATACATGCACTATATGCAATTACCAAGCTTCTATCTAAGGATTTTAAAACTTAGAATAAACGCACCCACCTCTCAAACCATCACTAAAACAGAGGTAATGATAATGAATAGTCAACAGTAAATTGGAAATAATGATTATGACGATCTCAGGAATATATGGTGTGGTGTAAAAAAGAAAATATATGAAAGTTTTAAATTGCAACATTAGAAAATACAAGAAACTGCTTGACACATAGAATTTGGAAAAATAAGTAAAACAAAAACACTGCCCATGATGAAATATTGTTGTGTTATTCTGATGAAATATTGGTGTGTTCATTTGATGAAATATTGGTGTGTTATTCTGATGAAATATTGGTGTGTTATTCTGATGAAATATTGGTGTGTTATTCTGATGAAATATTGGTGTGTTCATTTGATGAAATATTGGTGTGTTATTCTGATGAAATATTGGTGTGTTATTCTGATGAAATATTGGTGTGTTCATCTAATGAAATATTTGTGTGTTATTCTGATGAAATATTGGTGTGTTATTCTGATAACTCTTTGAAAGATTGATTTTGTTTCGCTTTTTAAACCAGAGTTGCTGATTTATTCACATTTACATACACACTTGTATCTACTGATTATAATATGGAAAGTTTGCAGTAGTATTTAGTATAAAAATTCCAATCCCATTATTCAAAATCTACAACTTAGAGAAGTCTATAGACTTGTGAGGAGCAGAATAAGTTGAATAAAATTATAGGAATGAGGTACATTTTCTCACACTGATCTTTGTATTTTATAATGATGGACTTATTGGAGTTAATATGGTGTCTTTTTATTTACAGTGCCTTGTACAACTGAAGTTATTTATTTCTTAGTCTGCAACACTTTTCATAAATAATACTTCCAAAAAAACTAAGCCTAACGATGTTCGCCACTTTTTCTAGAGAACAATGTTTTAGTCTGATTAATTACATTGATTGTTTAACTCCCTTTCCATATAATATTTAAAAAAAACACTCTTCTTTTAGTAGGCAATAATGGAGATTAATAAAGGACTAGATTGAAACACAAGAGGCAAGCATGTAGGCCTTGAGTTTCATGTCAAAAAAAACAAACAAACATGTAGTCCTTGAGTTTTACGCCAAAAACCAACAACAAAAAAACATATAGGTCTTGAGTTTCATGCCGAAGTGTAATCTAATAAAGGTAAACTTTCATCTGGGTCGTTAGACCTAATAAAAACACAAGAAATCTTCAGTCAGAAACCTAGAACCCAAGTATTTACTTTCATGCACAATGTTCAATATGAAAATATTATTTTCTCATTAGATTCTTTTGCTAATATTTTTTTTTTGTCTTTATTACAGTTTATCCTATATTATGATAACCGTATTAAAGTAATTACATTTTGATAAAAGTCACTTTATCTTGATTAGTTATTATTTGATTTATTTTTGGGCTACACTTTATAATTGACACTTCCCTTGATGGTAAGACATGCTTCATATTAGCTGCTTTAGCTTCATGCCTATGTTACTTTTGAATCCTGCCTTATGTACTTTTGATTCCTACCTTAGCTACTTTGGCATTTCTGATAGTAATAAGTTGTTGAGCAATAACAGATAAAACTTCAATATTGATTCGGTTGAACTCATCAAAACAGCACCAGGCCCCTGACTGTGCTAGCCCAGAGAAGAATCCTCCCATCATCTGGAAGAATACAATGGAAATTGAAACTATCAGTTATGTTAAAATAACATAAAATTTTAACATCTAATAATTGCTCAATAAAACAGTATTTAATATAGCTGAAGAAGTCAAACCATAGAGCAGTGATGCCCAACCTAATTCGACCTGCAGGCCATTTTAATTTCCGACACTCGTGTCGCAGGCCACATAAACGAAAAAGTAACAAAAATAAATGCAGAAATGAAATTGACATTAAACTAATTTTATGAGAAACCCATGGATGTAGTACTTACATTAACTAATGGGATATTTGAATTTTTTTTTCACACATCGAAAAATGGGTTTATTTCTCTACTTCAAATGTGAGCAACATTTTAGCTTTTCCCACCGACCCATTTTCTTGTCTCTTTGTGTTAAATATTCCCATCAATACCGCTATATTTGTTTCATAATGCTGTTCAAATGCTTGTTTTTTTTTTTTGTTAAACAGCCACACTTTCTTTATAAAACAAATATGTTGGCTTATTATCATGTTCCGAACAAAAAAAGTAAAGATCTGTTCACTTTTTCTGTTACATTTTACATCTAAGTGTTAAATGTCATGGTACCAATCCATTAGAAAAAAGAGAGAGCCCTAACGTAGGTAAAGTTACATTTTTCAACCTTTTTTTTGGGGCAGAAGGTATGGGTGATTATCTTAATTTGGTTTGGCGTTTCAGCGGGCCGGATAGAACCACGTCATCTGGCCCGCGGGCCGTACTTTGGGCATCACTGCCATAGAGTAATTATTATCATCATTGACAGACCTCTGTCCTAAGATGACTATGGCTATCCCATAGAGCCTTCCTTGTTAGGGCTATAGCGCCAATGCATACTATGTAGAACCTGGTAGTTCCAGTCTTTTCCATTTAACTGGCTAGGTCAGCTGAGATCATTACTACATCATTGCTGCATTGCTGCTACATCATTGCTGCTACATCATTGCTGCATTGCTGCTACATGGCTGTTCATTGAGTGTCTCTCTACCACTTCTCTACACATGGTGAAGTCTAGATCTATGTCCATGTCTTCCCAAGCATTTATATGCTCTTCTATTCGTTATTGTTACGATCTCTCCTCTACTGCCCAGGCTCACTTCAAACTGCACCACACGACACAACAAACTCAAAGAACCTCACAACTCATCAGGGCTCCAAAGTAACAGTAGCAATTTAATTTCAAATACATTAGAAATACTGTACGGTTGGCAACAACATCACACTAACTGTCCAAAACCTAGCCTAGCTCCGCCTGACTTCACATACCGTCTGTCTCTAACTTCGCCTCGTCTGGTCACATTGTGAGGTAACGTGAAGTGCAGTCTTTCTAACACACTCACTCTTATATAGTCTCTACCGGCCTTCTAGAATGGGATGGAACGTTCTTGGTCACTCAGAATGATCACAATCACCATGACTTGCGTGCGTAATATTTACACACAGGTCGTTGCCGAACTGGCGTGTACTGTCACTGGTCACAGTTGACCGCTCATCCTGCACTGGACTGTGGCGATTTGAGTAGGCTAAAAACACACAGCACTACCCCCAACTGTGTCACCACCAGGTTTACAACAATATGATTTGATGCATTCTGAAAGCTTCATTTGTACATGATGATCACACCTTTATCATCAAGATAGTTAAGCAACTATTTTCTTTTTAAATGTAGGGATCACCACAAAAGTTGTTTTTTTTTTTCCTTTTGATCACATCCACTTGGCAGAGGTGGGGACTTGTTTCACATACATTGACCATGTTTTGTACTCAGAACGCATGTATTGTAGACTTGCATCTTTTTGGGGTGAGTTTTAGTTTTATCAGACTTGTGAGCCTAATCTAATGAAAATGGAAGCAGCCTTCCCTTCCAATAGCATATTAAGAAATACATGAAGTTTAGAACACTAGAGCATCGCCAATAAAAACACACACAAAAATATAAATCTAGAGAGGATTAATTTACTTCTGTTATAGAATTTATTTATCTTAAAATATATTGTGTTATATAATTATCTAAGTCACTGAGCCTTGTGGAGTTATATGTCATTCAGTTTTGTAGTGTTTATGTCACCCAGTCTCATGTCTGTATGTAAGCCATTAGCCATGGTGTTTTTCAATGAAAGTAAGCTTCTCTATGGTTTGTCTGCCCCTCAGCCATGGTGTCTCTGCCTAAAGGCAGCACGGAAAACCAACTCCTAGATACCCCCTCCCCCCCACCGGTCCACAAATGAGATTGGACCAAAAGCGCTCTGAGCATGCTATAAGCATGAAAGTAGCGCTATATAAAAGCTATAATAATAATAATAAGTCAATGAACAATTTGAACTAAATATTCAATATTCACTAATTCAAATAAAGTCTTTATAAAAGAAACATAATTATATTTAAGGTCCTAATCACCTTATAATCCAAGCTGTCTGAACAATTAAACACTACACACCATATAGCCAAAGCTTTAGCCAAATCTTTAGTTGTTTCAGTCTTTCCAGTACCAGCTGGACCTACAGGTGCTCCACCTAGATCAAGTTGTAGGGCTCCCATAAGGCAGAGATAGCATCTGTCCTATGAATGAGCAATGTGGCATGAATAGAAAACTAAAGATAGAGATGGTTGCTGTTTTAATGCATAAACTAGAAAGATGAAACTTATCCTTCTAGGAGGGAGAAAATTTTTTGTCAATGTCTCTATGATTGTGCTTATAACTATTTGTCAAAAAGTAACATCTGGCATCACTTACAGATTTTGAGCTCCCATTCTACTAGATTACTAATGAATAAGGTACTAATATGTTAATCATAAAATCTTCAGGCTAGTTAAGCAACTGAGAATTTACAATTTAAAAGTAGGGATCTACACAAAAGTGGTAGCTGTTTTTTTTTAAACTAAAAGCATTGCTATTAAGTTTATTTAAAACTAAAGAATTTATTAGCAATTAATTCTGTTGTGTTCAGTAAATTTGTTAAACGTGTTTGCCCAGTTAATAATCATTGATGAAATGGATATGTCAACTTAGTTATTCAAATATTTTATTTTTTTAATTCAATAGAAATATCCACTTGAATCCTCAAATAGTCAGGTAGGCATGTTCTGAAAATTAGTCAGGTCATGTCATATTATTCAAATGTTTTATCCTGACATTAATTCATATGTTTTATCCTATCAATTGATCAAACAAATATGCCTGTCACTTGGAAAAATATAAATAATCCAACGATACCCATATCAATAAACTTACAGTCAGAGGTGTAATCACTAGTCTAGGACAGGCTCCAAGGTACTCATAGCCATAGGTGTAGACAGCAATTGACATTCAGACAACACAGTTGTCCACTTCCATATTCCAATAATATCTGAGTTGTTTTTGCCAGTCAAAACTTAAAAGTTCTGATACCTGTTAACACAAGTTTTGTTGTTTCTTCATTTAACAAACAAATGAAAGAAGGCCAGATTCATGAATCTAGTAGATCAAAAGAAATGCCACACCAAAAAACTTGGCTAAAGAGATTTTAAAACTGCCAGCAGCTACAACTTACAACTTGAAATATATATAAGATATATTTCCTCTAGATTGTAAATGTTTTGAATGCACATGCAATGTTTCCATTCATGTGCAGAAAAGAAAATGTTTTTGTTTTGTTCCTAGCATTATACTGATCCCCAGAAAGATTTTTTATTTATATGCAGATGATAATGACACAGACCTAAAGAGACTAAAATGAGTCCTATAGTTACAAATGTAAAAGAGGTAAAGCACTGTGCTACATTTCATCACCATTACCAAAACTATTCTTTATTTTTAAAAACAAAAAATTTTCCCAAAACACAGTTTGTAAAAGCGAAAGAATGAAACTGTAACTTGTGATTTTCCTTTCTATCTTTTTAAAAAGAAGATCTTGTGTTTATTTAAACGATGTTTTTCTAAATGCTCTTTTTTTTTTTGACCATGAAGAATTGAGTGCTGATTAATATAGGCATAATTAACCACATTTGGGACAATTAGGATTTTGTCTTTTTTACAATGGATTACCATTTTTAAAATTCCATTTGACTGATTAATTTGTAAAGCTTTGATTTTTTTTCAGACATACTATTTGTAAGATATTAGCTATAGATATTACATTCTAATACAAGATTTTAAAGCTTTTGGTAATCTCAGGGCTGCATGTAAAACATTTCTGTTACCTAAAGGGTCACACATAATGGTCTTTCTTTTTGCACAGCATGGAGGGATAGATAGGGTACTTGGGGCACTATAAGGTGTTGTCATTACAGATTTTACAATGAATACATTTCATTTAAAAATATTTTTAATGCACATTTCACCAGTCATCTTTTAAGAAGAGGTCTTAGTTGCATGAAGCAATATGTATTTTCTAATGATGTCAAAAAAATTGATTTAGCCATCAAATGGAATTTAATAATATTAGGAAGATGAAAAAGTTCAATGTCAAAAAATGTCTGACCTGTTTTTTCACCATTTCTGAAATTATGTCCCGTGCATGAACATTGATTGTAATAAGAGCGCAGAGTGTAGCTCATGCCAGTTTAGGAAGTTCTCCTCTCACTGCCCCAGCTAGAAGATTTAACTCCTGTTGATAGAAAGTGATTTTGAAAGTACTGATATATTTTAAGTGCTGATACATAACGGTAGAAAAGATAAGTTTTGTGAAATATAAAATCAAATAAAAATTTTTACTGTAAAGCTTCTTTGTTCGAAGTCCCTCATTCCCCTGATAACTGTTCGAGAGTCTCTAAGAATAGCTGTGACATCACGGGTCCACATCATTTGACATATTGTTAGAACAACCTAAGAACAGAATTGATGTTGAAGAACAATGATAAAAATGGTTAGCTCTATCATATACAAAAGTCTGAGATCAATATGTGTCTGAACTCCAACATAGCAGCAAATGAATTCATTAAGTTTTTCCAAAGCGTAGGACAAATACAAATTAATGAAAGTAGAAATAAAGATGTAAACTCAGAAATCCAAGATAAAATTAAAGAAAACAATCCAGCTTACTCCTTGGGAATGACCACTAATCTTAAAATGAAGGAACTAGATGAATCCCTAAAAGTCCTCAAACCAAAACAAGCCCCGGGCCCAGAATAATTATCAAATGACATGCTTCTTCACTTGGGTCCTCAAGCCAAAAGAAAACTGCTACAAATATTCAATGCTAGCTGGAAATCTGGCAGAATTCCAAACATCTGGAAAAAAGCCATTATGATCCCTATAATAAAGCACGGCAAACCAAGAAATAAACTGGATAGCTACAGTCCCATCAGCCTAACTAGCTGTACTTGCAAACTGATGGAAAGAGTGATAAATAGAAGGCTGACATGGATCCTTGAGTCAAATAACCTACTCACTGAAGCCCAGGCTGGCTTTAGAAAAGGCAGATCAACAGAAGATCAAATTGCCTTCATCACACAAGAAATAGAAGACGGCTTTCAAGAAAAGAAACCAACAACAATTGTGTGGGTTGACTTAGAAAAAGCATTTGACAAAGTCTGGGAACAAGGTCTCTTGCTCAAGCTAATCCAGCATCACATATCCCACAGAATATACAACTGGATAAAGGAATACCTAAATAACAGAAAAGCCTTAGTTTGCATGCAAGGACAAAGAAGCCACACAGTGGGTATAAAAAATGGCGTCCCCCAAAGAGGAGTCCTATCCCCAACAATTTTTCTAATATTCATAAACGATCTAAATCAAAACCTACCCAAAAAAGTTAAAAGCAGCATGTATGCAGATGACCTTGCCTTAATTAGCACAGAAGAATATGTAGGAACATCGAAATTTCGATTACAAGATGCTCTTGATAAACTCAATAATTGGTCCAAAGACTGACAAAAAAGAGAACATATACCATATTCTCACTGTCAACAAAACAACAAACAATAAAATTAACATTAGATAAGGAAGCTTTAGAAAAAAATGACAGCCCTACTTATCTTGGAGTCACCTAGGACCAGAGACTAACCTGGAAAAACCAAATAGATAAAACACAGAGTAAAGGCATCCAGAGACTATCCCTCTTGAAAAAATTAGCTGGCACAGATTGGGGAGCTAATCACAACATCCTGAAAAAGACCTATACCAGTTATGTAAGACCTGTACTAGAATATGGTGCCACAGCATGGGGCTCAGCAGCCCAAACCAACCTAAGAAAAATAGACAAGGTTCAAAATATTGGTTTAAGGATAATGACAGGAGCAATCAAAACAACACCCATTAGAGCTATGGAGGAAACCACTGCCCTGATCTCTCTGGATGAAAGAAGAGAAATAAAAATCCTTTCCCAATTCACTAAATTGGAAACCTTTGAAAGGCACCCACTCAGAACAAAAATCCACAAAACTGGCACAAAAAACATCTCAAAAGGACCAATTTCATACAGGAATCTCTAAACCTAAAAAAGAAACACCAACTTGAAAAAATTACTCTGGAATCCTCGATACACTATAACGAATTTCCACCCTGGGACGAAAGCCCTCTTCCTACTATAAGGGACCATATTGAAAACATAAAAAGAAAATCTGATAACAGACCAACAGAGCTCAAGGAAATAGTGAACTGTTTTCAACATACCAATTACCCTAGCAATCAGTGGATCAGAGTTTACACGGATGGCTCATCCCATAAAGCCACCACAAATGGAGGAGCTGGAATACTTATCGAATGGCCAGATGGAGGAAAACTAGAAAAATCCATTGCAACTGGAGAGCTCTCTGACAGTCACAGAGCAGAAAGGGAAGAACTAGCACTAGCTGCTACCATGCTAGCAAATCATCCAAGTTCCCCTCACAATCAGATTGTCTTGCTAACCGATGCAAAAACAACCCTCCAAAGCTTGCAAAACTCTGATTCCTCTTATATTAAAAACCTCAGAACAGCACTTACAAAGCTCAACAACAAGAGCAAAAAAACTGTTATTCAATGGATATTAGCCCATATACAACTAGAAGGAAATGAGAAGGCTGACACACTCGCCAAGAGTGGGAGAACTAACTCTCAAATAAACTCTGCACTCTATCCAGAAGAAATGAAGAAATTAATTGTAAACAAAATAAATGAGAAATGGACGAGCTCTCATCCAAATCACAAGAAAGATGAAGCTTACTATAAGCTATCCCGACAAAACCAACGTCTAATCTTTCTCAGGACCGGACACAACAGAATGCGACAACACATGCACCGGAAGCTCAAAATTGGAGCCAGTGAAATCTGCCCATGTGGAGTATCACCAGAGAATGCCGACCATATTGAAAACATAAAAAGAAAATCTGATAACAGACCAACAGAGCTCAAGGAAATAGTGAACTGTTTTCAACATACCAATTTAATGCTGAGGTTGACTGAAAGAAAAATCCAAGTCTTTGAGAGAACAGAACAGAAAAATGCAGGGTATCAAATACCAGGAAAAGAAGACTGGCTGGCAAAAAGGAGGAGCTCCTCAATACTGTGAAGAGATGAAAGCTGATGAGCTGGTTTGGTCATATTGTAAAACATGACTCATTGCCTAAAATCCTTCTTCAAGGTACAGTGGAGGGAACATGAAGAAAGGGTCAATCTGGCTGGATAACATAAAATAATGGATCTTAATATCCTGCTAAGAACACCTGCTGATGAGGTAAAGTGGAAGCATTTGGTTATGTGAGCTGTCAAAGTACCCCTAGACCAAAAGTCAAGGGACAAATGAAACGAAGTGATAGGGAAAAATGAATGACTAGATTAAAGCACAAATAGAACAAATAAACAACTAGATTAACACATTAATAGTAACTACCAATACGTCTATAAATAACAAGAAACAGGATCAGTTACTGATAATACTTTAGATACTGTACCTCCAAATACTTCCAGTCATGTAACAGACCAATGGGAAATGAGCTAATGTATCCAGGAACAAAGCGTCAGGCCTGAAACATTTAAAAAAAAACAAAAGGCTATTATTAAAATATTCACTTTATTAAAAAAATGCTAAAAAATTTTGATAGACAATACTAATTCAAGATATTTCTTTATAAACCCATACTAGTAAAAACAACTAAAAATGAAAACAAATGGCAAATAAACAGAGGTCACAGACCTGGAAGAAGATGGACCTCCAGCTTGAAGGTTTAAGATGGGCAAGACATGGGAGGGGGAGTCAGTGGCTGAATAGTTAAGTGCTTAGCTTCAAAACCTGGGGATTTTTAGGGCACCCCGGAGTCCACCCAACTCTAATGGGTACCTGAATTTAGTTGGGGAAAGTAAAGGTGGTTGGTAATTGTGCTAGCCACATGACACCTTTCTTATTAATTGTTGGCCAAAGAAACAGATGACCTTAACATCATATGCATCAAGGTCTGAAATGGGAACTTTACCTATTTTTTTTAAGACATGAGAGCAGTTGGAGAGACTCGCCCAGAACTGAGACTCCTAAAGGAAGATGGTTGGTAGCCTATGCCACAGACAAGACAACAGGCAGAGATGAGATGATGAGACCTAGGAATTTTTTTTATTTCATTGCCTATACTTATAAAAATATTTTATTATACTTACTGGTCTTCAAGTAACACAACTATTGGACTGAAAGCATATGGGTCAATGGAAGAAAATCACAAGGGAATGATAAAGTTGAATATTCCTCCTGAAGCATGCTCTGCCAAGAGTTTAACTAACTGGTTAAATCACCTGGTGGCATTCTTGTAAGCACAATGTGGAAAGACCTGACAAATGAAACACAATGATTGGATAACAAAAGTACATTATAACATTGATGTGTAAGTTGTTCAGAAACTGAACTTTATATGTAGTGTAGACCAAAGTTACTGCCCTTTGATAAGTTTAATTTTTTTTCAATCAAGAATTCAACATTGTTATCCAAAAACATCACAGAGATAGATGAACCAGTATTTCTTCTTCTTCTAGCCAACTTTAGTGCTGCTGAGCTGTGAGCTCTTTTGCAGACTGTGCCAAGGAAAAAAAAAGTGTGTTTTCTTCAGTTGTTCAGCACTGCCGTACATGGTGTTGGTTTTATTGGGCTGTAGTGGAAGTAGGGTCTGCCTAAGGTGGATTAGGGAGGGGCATTCAAAGAGGATATGGTTTACGGTTTCAAAGGGGTGGGCACAATGTCTGCAAAGGGGTAGTTGTGTGGAGTTCATTTTGCTCAGGTGGTAATTTAATAGTGGTGTGTGTCCTGTTCTTAGTTGGAAGATTGTAGATTGTTCTTTGCGGGGGAGGAAGTTAACACTGTCCAGTTTGTTAGGAGTAGTCATTTCTCTGTACATGGCTCTGCCTGTGTTTCCTGATGCCCATTGGTTGAGCCACTCCTCTTTGTGATTGTTGACTAACATTGACCTTAGGGTGAGGTAGTTAACAGGTCTATCTGGTTGTTCCATAGATGAACCTGCCTTTGATAGCTTATATGCCTTTTCATTTCCCATGATGTCAATGTGTCCAGGGATCCACTGTAGTGTAATATTGATATTTAATTTTGATATCATCTGGTGGATTATCACAATGAGTGTTGTCAATTCTCTTGAGCTGTTTGAGGTGCTGCTGTTAAGTGCTTGCAGAGTAGATTGGGAGTCTGTAAAGACAACAATATCTGATGGTGGTTGCACTCCTTCATATAATTTGTTTTCCCCTGTCTGGAGTGCTATGGTCATTGCCTCAATTTCGGCTTGGAAGTTTGAGCAGTAATCACCACAGGGTGCGCTTATCTCAAAGTGTTTATTTTTAGGGAAGACCAGGAAGGCACCAAGACCAGCATTGATGGTAGCTTTGAAAGCCGATCCGTCTGTATAAATATGGATAGCTGTTTTTTGATAGCTTTCGATTGTTTCAAGCGTGCCTACTTTGAGCTCCAGTGGATTTGATTCTTTTGTTAAGGTGTTATTTAGTAAATGTGTTTTGATGGTTGGTTGTTTGTAGTTTAGTCCGGGTGTAATGTTTGAAAACCTGGTAATTTTTTCTCTTTTATTGGGTAGGTGGTGTTTTAGGGCTAGTTCGTCAGTAAGTTGGATCAGAGTCCTTTGCTTTTTTTGGTTGTTTTTCCTATTTCTCTGTGTTAGTAATTTATTAGGATGATCATCCTCCAACCTTCTGTATCTCTCAATAGCTTCTAATGCTGCTCTGTTGCGCCTTAACTTAAGAGGTTCAATATTGGAGTCTATTTCACAGGCTGCTGTGGGAGTAGTTCTCATACCTCCACTAATTAGCCGCAAGGCTTGGTTTTGGATTGTATCTAATGATGATTG
Source organism: Biomphalaria glabrata (assembly GCF_947242115.1). Lineage (NCBI taxonomy): Eukaryota > Metazoa > Mollusca > Gastropoda > Planorbidae > Biomphalaria > Biomphalaria glabrata. The sequence goes on from NC_074716.1 coordinate 237,164, forward strand.
ATAGGTTTTGTTGGCAGCTACTTGTATGGAGAGACAGTTATCCATTACAGATCTGACATATCCAGTGTATAACTGTCTTAAGGTTTTCTTTTCAGCTCCCCAGGATATTCCTGCTAGGTGTTTTATTATGTTTAATCTTTGTGATGCCTTTTCTTTTAAATCTGCCATAAAGTGTTTTAGAGACAGTCTTTGGTCTAGTTTTACACCAAGATATGTTGGATTTTCTTCTTTATTTATTGGCTGAGAGTCTATTTTTAGGATGTAGTTTCGTTTTGCTGTTTTGTTGCTGTGGCTAAAGATTCTTCTTCTTCTTCATCGTTCTCATTGTTATGTTGGAGTGTTCATATGACTAGACCAATACATGAGATGAACTGCGCAGTGGTTTCCAAATCAGGGAGCTCTCCATATAGTTTTCTTTCTATTGGGGTGATTTGGGGCCAATGTCTTATACGGGCCTCTTGGTAGAGAGAGCAGTTTTGGAGGACGTGGTCGGCATTTTCTGGTGATACTCCACATGGGCAGATTTCACTGGTTCCAATTTTGAGCTTCCGGAACATGTGTTGTCGCATTCTGTTGTGTCCGGTCCTGAGTCGAAAGATTAGACGTTGGTCTTGTCGGGATAGCTTATAGTAAGCATCATCTTTCTTGTGATTTGGATGGGAGCTCGTCCATTTCTCATTTATTTTATCTACAATTAATTTCTTCATTTCTTCTGGATAGAGAGCAGAGTTTACTTGTGAGTTTGTTCTCCCACTCTTGGCGAGTGTGTCAGCCTTCTCATTTCCTGCTAGTTGTATGAATATGTGGAGATAGTTGTGAGGGCTCTATTTAGTTTGGATCTAGTCAGCACTGGATATTTCTCTGTAGTCCAAATTAAAAGGTCATCTGCATAAAGTGCCTTATTGACCGAAATGAAGTCCGGGAGGTCATTCATGAAGATTAGAAAGAGAGTGCAGCTAAGGCCTGAACCTTGTGGTAGTCCTTCTTCCAAACTTTTTTTTACTAGAGATGGCACCTTCGAGTCGGGTTTGAATGGTTCTGTTTTTTAAGAATGCCCTGATCCAGCTGTACATTTTTCCATGGATGCCCATTTTTTTCATCTTCAAAAATAGACCTTTTCTCCACACTTTATCATAGGCTTGCTGCAAATCTATAAATACTGCTGTAGTGTGCTTTTTTTCATGAAACCCTTCCACTGTGTCCTGGATAAAATGAAAGAGGTGGTCTTCTGTTCTACTTGCTTTCCTGAAGCCAGCTTGTGCATTGTGGAGTGAGCAAGTACTTTCTAGCCACCAATAAAGTCGGTTATTGATAATTTTTTCTGCCATTTTGCCAATGTTGGATGTTAGAGATATTGGTCTATAACTTTTTGAGTCTCCAGGTGGTTTATTTTTCTTTAAAATGGGTATTATGTTTGCGGTTCTCCATTCCTGTGGTATGTTCCAGTTTTCCATGTATGGTTGATAAAGTTAAGTATACAGTTTTGGGCCTGTGGTCCTAGTCCCCGAATCATTTCATTTGTTATTTTATCGGGTCCAGGGGATTTTCTTGACTTGAGGCTTTTTAGGGCAGTATTGAGCTCATGTAGAGTGAAGGGAGTGTCAAAGATCTGACAGTTGACTGTTGGAGCTTTTTCTTCTTTCTTTAAGATATTACTGAAGGCCTGGTCCAGTTGTTTTCTTGGCTTTGACTTGTTAATGCTGGCAAAATATTTATTGAAGGTTTCAGCCTTTTTAAGGTTTTCTGTTATTATGTCGTCAGTGCCTTTTATAGGTTGGGGGTTTGTTATTTGTATGAACCAGTATATGACACATTGTTAGCAGGAAAAACATGTTTTGTTATTTTACAGTATTTTTTTAGACCTACTATTATTTGACATATTATTTATATTTGCATTCTTACTGTACTATCTTATGCCCTACAAATCCAGAATTTCTCTATCTTTATTAGACAGAGGTTTGTTGGAGTATGCATTCTAATACATCCTAATTATCTTGGCCATAAAGTATGTTATTAGAGACATAAGGTTATATTATAAGTGTGCTTAGAAAAATTGAAGCTTTCGTCAGAGTATTCATTTTATATGACAGAGTTGTTAGCCCTGCGCACAACCGTCTGGGGGAGTGAGCCTTTTGCCCCTATCAATAGCTGCCTTTTATTTTTGTGTAAGCTGCTCTAACCCATTGTAGATACCTCCACTTCCTGCAAGGCAGCAAGTTTGATTTTGCTTCACCAAGGGTATGTTATATTATGAGAGTGCTAAGAAAAATTGAATTTTTCAAAATAACAACTAAGATCTAAGTTTACCTTTCCCAATTTCCCCATTCTAAGCAGCACAAAGATCTTGGTTCTAGCCTGATGTGAAAGTTTGTTTTGCCAAAACCTGATGACATTGTCATGGGGGGATGTCAATTGTTAATCTGAAAAAAAATATTAAAAATATATATAAATAAATATGAAAATAGAGACTTTATTGTACAGATGTCCTTGTTGGAATGAAAAATGTGGAATGCAAAATATACACGCATTAATTGTCTGTCATTACAACAATGAAATAAAGAAGGCTACATTTAGACACCATATTGTTGCTAAGAACTTATTGTATTTGCCTATGATTTTGTCTACCCTGACATAATCTAACCCTTAGTCCCAGCTGTTTCATGTCTTTGAAAAATGTTTGTTGTGAGTTTGCCAAAGACTAGTGATGCTCAGTTTCCATCATCATCGTCACTCCTTTGAGTTCCTCATGGAACATAGGGCCTTGACAAAAACATGCCACTCTCCATAGTCTTGTTTGAGATGTGAGGAGATTTCCAGGTTGGTTTTAACTGTATAAATATCTGACGCGCTAGATGCACACCTGATGCACATACCTTGCCGTGGTGTGACAGCTTGAGTGCCTCAATGACCCTCAGAGCTATACCGGCGGGAGCTCATCACTCCTGGCAGGTACTACCAAGCCAGACAGGTCTGCTAGGAAAGAGGCCAGACAAAAGGTGCATCCCCCTTCCCAGGACACAGGGATTGTTTGATAGGCTAACAACCTGTCCATTGAAAAAATAGTGTTATAGAAACCAGAACAAAAACACAAACACTAAACATTGTCAGAGGCGAAAGTAGACCTCCACAAAGGAGACTTATGAAGCTATGCAGGGAAAGTCGAACGAATCCTGTGAGGCCGACCACTCTACTTAAACCAATGAAAAAGAAACACTTACTTATTCAGAAGGCAGCATTTAACTTGGGAACATGGAATGTCCGTACTTTACTAGAACCAGGTAGATGTGCACAAATTGCAAAGGAAATGGCCAACTACAAACTACAGATCCTGGGAATGAGTGAAGTTCGATGGAACACATTCGGTGAAACAAGACTGCAATTAGGAGAAACTCTTCTCTTCTCTGGAAAGGTAAAAGAAGATGACTTACATGAAAATGGTGTAGCACTACTACTAAACAAGGAAGCTTTCAAAAGTCTCAGTTTCAGAACGAATAATTAGAGCAAAATTTTTGTCTAAGTTCAAAAATGTTCATAATCATTATGTGCTATGCTCCCACCAACCTTGCAAGTGATACCGACAAAAATACATTTTATGACCAACTGCAAAGTATAGTTAACAAAATACCTACAAGAGATGTTTTGATCCTCATGGGAGACTCGAATGCCAAAGTGGGAAGTGACACAGAGAGAGAGAGAAAAGTTTGGGCACCCTGGGACTTGCCATCATAAATGAAAATGAAGAAATGTTTGCAGACTTCTTCACATTTAATGAATTAGTTATAGGAGTCAGCATTTCCCCCCACAAAAAATGCCACAAAGTGACATGGGTTTCACCAGACAATAAAACAGAAAATCACATCGACCACGTTACCATACGGCGGAACTGGAGAAGCACATTACTAGACTTTACCGCTTAGCCACCGTGCCTTCAGCTGAGGCTTGTGGGAAGTTTTTTGTGTTAGGGTGAATAGATTGTGCAGGTTTTCCCTTATAACCCTCCACATCATACTGTGGAAGTCATGACCACCCGCAACCCTGCCATATCCTAGAGGCCTCTGAAGTTTTGTGGGAGAAAGACGAAAAAAAACCTGCATGTCATTTGCCAACATAACCCATGATTAAAGATTACTTACCTCAAGCCTTTCTTTATCATGTGGTAGTCTAACTATTCATTTGTGTTTGTTTTGTTATAAGTTCTATGCCATGAGAATCAAAGCGAAATAGCTGACAAAATTAAACTATTTTGTTATTCAATTTTAAAAAATTTAGCCACATCTCTTTGCAAGTTGATATGATTCAATCTTCTGTAAAATGACTCCCAAGCTGAGGTTACCTCATCAAATCTGTAGTAGTTTTGTTATTTTATAAGAGGCTTAAAGTACAACTCTTTTAAAGTGCTATTAATGGTCCTATATTTAAGCAATGGCCTCACCTCTAAGTTAGGATTACCATAAAACTCATTCAGGAAGTCTATCAGGCTGTCAAGAGATAATGTTGTAGAACAGACAATCACATGCTTCTTGATCTTAGATAGACCCAAACTGTAGTCTCCACCACAGTTAACTCTTTCCATGTATGTGGCTAAGATTCCTTGAATCTAGAATGGATTTATAACAATGAACCAGTTAGAAGAAATGAGTTAAAATGTTTAAGTTCCATTGGAATGTTTGTAGTAAAGTAAAGTATCCCTTTACTTAGCTAGATTGGGAGACTTGAGTATGATTACATGGCTAGGTATAAAAACAAAGGCCAGGGTAATGGTTAGAATCATAAAGAGTTGGCCCAGCCAAATGTCAGGGGAAAATTCTCCATATCCAACAGTGGAGAACATGACAACAACAAAACAGACTCAAAAATTGTGAAGTTTGTGCTGCTGCTTCCTCTCTGAATGTGTTGAATAGTGCAGTATACTTAAGGGAAGGAAATCAAGGAGAAAACTCAAGTGTCAACTTATTTATATTTATGTTTATTTTATTACTGACAGAAAATAAGGCAAGCTATTGACTCTAGAAACTGGGTCAGAGAATACATGGTCACTTAATTTTAACTAATCATATATTCAAATAAACTCATGTAACTCTATCAAAAACTAAATTTATAGTGCAATTTCTAGGCTATATTTTACATTCTGTAGCACTATATGGCTATACAGTACATATATTTCACAGTATACAGCACAATACCTAGGCTATATCTAGGCTACAAAGCACAATAATTAAATATTAGTATATAAATCTATATATAAATATATATATATATATATCTATTGAATTAGATACTAGTAATGCAGATGAATGCCTGCTGTTCATGTGGTCATTGATCATGCTGTTTGTTGCTTTTACATGTTTCTGATATTCCTTCAGATTTGAAAATTTATTACATCCTAACACAAACCTCCTAAGAATTGCAAGAGATGATGACAGGGGATAGTGAATTCTCAAGTGAAGCAGTATGAGTCCAGAATAGATAGAGAGTTTAGTATGGCAGTACAGCAATTTAGAGTTTAGTAAAGCATTTTTAGCCAGTGTATCCTGTAGCCAATTGTGCAGTACTGGATGTGATTTGTTTGTTATTAAGAACCACATTATTTTGGAACTCTTGTTGTCAAGTTCTTGAGTTGGATGTGTTGTGTTGATCTGTGTTTTACAGAAGGCCTGTTGGAGAGAATCATTACAATATATAAAACCAAACAAATAAATTTATTTCCAAAAAATATTGAGAGAGGATTTGTTTTTCAGTAGCCTCACATGCTAAATAAAAAAACAAGTGATGTTGACAAACAGTAGCACCATCTGCTAAAGTAATGTCACTGACATAGTTTGGTTTGTTAGGTGGAGATCATTATGCCAGAAAATTATTGTGTTATTTCATTAGTGTGATGGTCTGGAGAATCAAAGGGAACCTTATGATACTTTTATTTTTTTTAAGACAAAGATCATTGTCTCAGAATGTATTAAAAAAAATGAACTAATTGGTTCATTATTAAGAGTTGCAGACACAGGAGAATAATAATAAAACTTCCTTTGCTAAGCAGATCTTAAAATAGCCTATTGGCTGAAATAAAAGGAATGACTAGCAGCAGGCTACAAGCATTTTATAGCACCCAGCACATACTTAGAAGCAAAAGTAAAGTGTATATCAATGAAAAGAAAAAAAAAGTATATATAAACATCATAAGACCAGTAGCCATGTATGCAAGTGAGACCTGGGCACTGACAAAAACTACAGAAACTCTGCTAAATACTTGGAGATAACAAATCCTTAGAAAAATGTATAAAAAAGAGCAGATTACATTGGGAAGATTTGCCCAAAAGAATGTCAGAGAACAGAGGAGCAAAAAAAGTATACCAACAAAAAACAAAGGGCAGAACATAAATAAAATGGATTGAAGATATAGCGACAGATCTACAACAACTTAGAGTTTCGGCATAGAGATAAAAAGCTAAAGAGAGATCTGAATGGAAAGATTTTACTAAACTCTAAACTACATACTAAATTTAAAGCAACGATATTTTAAGAATATTATAGACTCATGATTCTTGTTCTTGAAAAGCCTACTCTCTGAAGAAGCTGAAAGGAGAAGGTGACAACAACAAAGACAGTTGACAGCCATTCTCTGATTCTGAGACTAAGAATAAGACTACTTAAGTTAAAGATCTAGATAGATTCAAGTCATATCAAAGTTATCATAGTAATCTTTATTGTTAGATCTATAGGATATAGATGTAGTGATAAACCTAGTTATGAGGACATCATATATGTGATAATATAATGTGATCATCATATAGATTATACATAATGTCATAAATCGTACAGACTTAGTCATAGGTCAGACTAAATTTCTAGATGCATTAAGATTCTACATCATGCAACAATACAGCATTACACTTTACAGGCAGCACTTTCACTTTCTTAGTAAGTGTTATTGTAATACTAGAATACCTAGATCTAGTACTAAGTAGTAGGGACCACATTGATCTAGATTTCTATATATAAAGAATATCTGTGTGGCATTTTACGTCTCGAGAGACGATCTTTTCCCTTTGCAACTTCTTGTGTGACTAAAGAGGCCAATCCTTGATACACAGCTGCGATTGCAGGTTGGGCATATATAATCACCAGGCGCCGTTGCATTTTCACCCTTCTTTCTGCTTCTGTTGTGTATGACATCTGCAATCTGTGACCCTTCCTTTATGCTCTCTCTCCATGTGGATCTGTCCAGTGCCACCTCTTCCCAGTTGCCAGTGTCGATTTTGAAGAGCTTCATGTCGCGTTTGCATACATCCGTATAACGTAAAAGTGGGCGACCAACGGCTCTCCTGCCTTCTATTAGATCGCCATACAGGATGTCCAGTGGAAGTCGACCTACTGGCATTCTACGAACGTGGCCAAGCCAGCCAAGGCGTCTGCTGCTGATAACAGCGGATGTCCTGGCATCCTGCTCTATGTAGCACCTCCTCATTGGTTATCTTATCTTGTCACCTTATTTTAAAGATCCGCCTTAGGCATCGGAGGTGGAAGACATTCAGCTTTTTTTCCTGCCATGAGTAGGTTGACTATGTTTCACTTCCGTACAGCAAGGTGCTCAACACACAGGTCCGGTAGACTAGGGCTTTGGTACTGCTAGTCAGCAATATGTTGTCCCAGACTCTTTTCTGCAACCGTGACATGGTGGCCATTGCCTTGGCTATCCTGTTGTTTATGTCTTTATCCAGTAGAGTGTTGTTGGATATGATGGAGCCAAGGTAACAAAAGTGATCAACAACTGCTAGTGGTTGGCCATTAATGCTTACTTGAGGTGCAGTGTTTGTGTTTTGGACAAGTATCTTAGTCTTGCTTTGACTGATGTTTAAGCCGAACTTCTGGCAAGCAGCAGATAGTTTGTCAACCATGGACTGTAGCTGAATATCAGAATCAGCCACAATAGCTGCATCATCAGCATACAGGGGTTCCCTGACGAGTAGCTTCCTAACCTTGGTTTTTGCCCACAGCCTTGATACATTAAATAGTTTTCCAGAGGATCTTGTATGGAGAAACACACCTTTGTTTAGATATATAGAATATAGACTTATAGATTCTATCTAGATCTATATCATAGACTAGTGTTGGCGTGGGTGTGTGAGTTACTGTGAGACTGAACTCTTAATCTGTGACTGTGACTCACTGTACTGTAAGTGTTACTCACTGATGTCAGTGTCGTCAGTGATGAGTGTGAGTAAGAGACTGTCTCTGACTCTTAACTTAACTCAGACTGTCACTGTGAGTCACTGTAGTTACTATAGTAGTTTATTTATTTCGGACATTACATGAATTCGGACATTCGCTGTTTTTTGTGGTCATTAAATAATTATTTTAAAATGTATTATAAAACTAGCGCGCTGTATAATGTGCTATTCCAATTTCCTTCCATTTAGCTGTCTTTTTATGTAAGAAAAACGAATTTCAAATTAGTTAGTCAGATTGTTGTTTTTTCCTGTTACCCGGATGACTTTACCTCTTCCTAGAGTTAAGACTATATTTTTTTATTGGTTAAGTCTATACTAATGAGCCCGGCAATATTTATTCTGTTTTTGGAGCTAATTTATTTGATTCATAAGCCAAGTTTTCTAATTCCATACCAAAAAAAAATTAATATGGTGTCCGAATTAAATTACGATTTTCTTACCAAAATTTATTTCGGACAGCCAGTTTTGGACATCAATAAAAATGATCTTATATTATATTTGTTCATTTGTTGTTGTTTTTTTAAATAGAGAATCAATGGGCAAATGTTTGGAGTGAGCTTGGTACATTGAATGAAGTTAAATTCTTAGATCTAGACCAGTGGTTCCCAAACTTTTTTCTCTCGTAGACCCCTTGCCTTGTTTTCTGGTTTTCGGTAGACCCCCTGTTTAACTTACAAATTTTTTCAAATTCAACAACATTGTTTTACAACTAATTTCTATCTGTAGTGAGTTGAAAAGTGAAAAAGTAATTTAAAGCTACATATTAAATTATAGAGATCTATCTTTTTTTTTTTTATTGATAAAATTCAAATTGAAACAAATTAAAATAAAAATTAATATGTACTGCAGGAATCACCAAACAAACTGGAAATGTCTTTTTGCAGGTTTATCATCCGTTGCTACAGATGTGTTTCAAACAGGAATTTGTTGTTCAATGAAGTAGTGCTTCAAACATTAAATATTAATTATTTAATAAAGTTTTCGCAAAGAGCAGTTTCTGGCGTATTTCTTGATCTTTCAAGTGTTGCTCATATATTGAGTCCGCAAACATGTTATCACTATCAGGAGAAGGGGCGAAGCCAGTAAGCGTCAAGCATGAAGGGCTCATTAGCCTTGGCTGGCTACCCACCTAGCCGAAGTAATGAATTCAAAACTCTCCTGCCTTGCAACTAAATTCAAACATGGGAAAGGTTTTGTGGGTCAATCCTGAGTAAAAAAAAGAAAGGAGCCGGCGACTCTAATGCAGTTTGCAACACACATCACTACACCCTGTCATAGCCTGTGACACCGCTGATCCCAAACTGTATATATGTCGTTTGCAAATAATAATAAGCTTTTAATTTTATAACTCATGCCACTGACGTGTCCTTGAACTGTAGTGTTGCTTAAAGCAGTTCTTTTAATAATACCAGGTGTAGGTTTGTGTGTTTACAACTACAACGGCTGGTAAAATCAATGTTTTACCTTTAATGTTTTACGTGTTTTGTCATAAAAAAGTGAAGTTTCCCTTTCAGATCTTGTGATGGTGTTAAGATTATCTGTTTCTTTGGCCAACGGTTAACGAGCATGGTGTCATGTGGCCAGCACAACGACCAACCGCCTTTACTTTTCCTAACATAAGTCAGGTACCCATTAGAGTTGGGTGGGCTCAGGGGAGCCTTAAAAATCATGAAATTAAAAATTCAGAGATTCGAATCCAGGAGCCCAGGTTCAGTAGCCAAGCACCTATTTTGCTATAAGTAAACAGATAGTGTAAGACACCCACAAACCATGATCTTCTTTATATGATGTTGAAGAGATTTTGTGGGTCTAAGTTTTTCTAATTTTTTTTTGTCAGGGTGACATTGTCTCAGTTGATTCTCAAGCGTAATTAGTTTAATATCGCCATAAAAAGGCAATTGGCATGTTTGATAAGGAAGGAATGAACAATTTTAAATAATCAACGCTATACAGTTTACATTTCTTTTTGCTAAACATTACTTACATGTAGACACAATTAAGTTACTTAAATAATTATTGAAATTAAATACAACAATTTTTCGTTTGAATAGCAGGATAAATATTTGAAGGATTAACTTATGCACACATTATATGTTAGTGTGAAGAATTAAATTAATAGGATGTAAATATTAATGTCACAACGTGCTTAAATGAAATCTATTATCGTAGACCCCCGTGGACATCTCATAGACCCCCAATTTGTTTTTTCACTTTCGTAGACCCCTTGGAAGTCTTCATAGACCCCTGGGGGTCTATATAGACCACTTTGGGAATAACTGATCTAGACCTACTAGATAGATCTAGATTTATATAGAGAGAATATAGAGGATTCAGTTAGGCCTACTATACTACAAAAGATCATCTGTATTAGAAATTTATTAAATTAATAAACAAAAAAACATAAACATTCAACACACATCTAATCATGCAAAACCCCAAACATTCAACACACATAAAATAAACAAACATAAAATAATTCCAGAAGTCGGTGCAGAAATCATTATTCCAGTGACCTAATTTTGGTAGAATAAGTGTGTTCATATTTTTATTTTTTGTGTTCGTATTAATGCATAGTTTGAAAACATCGTAATGATTTCATGTGAGGGGCTATGCCTGGGGATCTTAAAATTTAGTTAATGTTAATATAGAATTAAAATCTGAGTTTATTGATGCCTAAATATAGAGACTGTCCGAAATAAATTATGGTGTCCGGAATCAAATAATGTGGGTCAAATGTGTCCAAATTAAATGAAAACACACTGCCTCTTTGACCTTAAATATAATAACAAATATAGGTTAGGGGAACAAATATAAGTAGTCATCCTTATTCTCCTTTAAGTTTAAAGACCAACTGAAGAGGTTTTTATCGAAATTGAGATAACTATTGATTATGATAGTAGATGGTATCAAATATAGTTCCTAAAAATTTGAGTTAAAAGAAATACATATTTATACTAGAAGAAGTCATTTGAAAGTGTCAAAAAAATAACGAGATTTGAAATGGCTTTGTCATGGCCGAAAGCGGAAGTGACGTTATAGTATGGAAATCACGGAAAAATGTCGAGCTCAAGACACTAGATCTAGCTAGACCGCCTAGAGGATTCTAGATCTTGTTTTTTTGTTATTAAGACCAGCTTAACGTAGACAATTTGGTCTTATTACTAGATTGTAACTAGATATGGATTTAGATATCTAATAATAGATTTTTAGCTACATAGATCTATTTTTTTTTTTTTACTAGTCTTAGTTTAGATGTAGATCTAGGAATTCTAGTCGTAGATCTAATTTAGTATAAATAAATTACTATAAAAAATAAATACAAAAAAACAATAATATAGGAATATAAAAATATAGTCTTATGACTTATATAGTGACTAGCCTAGGCTATAGGGCTAGGTCACTTCACTAGTGTTCTTTAATATATAGATTCTATGTCCTGGGGAAGGTTCTGTCTAAATCTTTAGTTGGTCTGTAAAAATAAGTCTATTCTTGTTTTGTAGTAGGGCCTACTACAAGATTTAGAAGACTATTATCACTTATAGTCACTATAGTGTCTATAGTAACAATAGTTTTTAGAAAGCATATAATTTTTACATATCATTCTTAAGGAAGGTATAGATCTAGATTTATAAATTAATAAAATCTAGACTTATTAAACTCTTTCATCATTAGACTCCAAGAATTATAAGAATTAAGATAGATCTACTATAGACCTTTATAGTATATAATCTATTTATATTTTAGTAAAGTAGCACTTCCTCTAGGCTGATATTAATGTTCATATTCATTTAATATTACTTAATTTTTCATTTATGTGTGTATCTATTACTAAATAAATATATAAATATATTTTTTTTTTATTTATTGTAGAAACCTGACATTGGCTAAAAGATGATCTGATGTGTCCAACAGTGGATGGCTGCCTGATTGTGTGTTATGCCAGCTGGACTGTTATTTTATAAGACTGTTGAGCATCTTTTACTTACAAATCTAAAAGCTGATGCTATGACACTCAATGGCTTAGAAGAAATTCTGTCAGTTTTATATGGTTATGACAATAATCTTTAATAAATAAGTCTTATACAAGGACAGTAAAGATTATTATTATTATTATCATATTTTCAGTTGTTTTGTTTTAAGCTAACGTTGTCTTAAATTTTTAGAATTAACAAATTTGTTACATTTTCTTTATAAATACTCAAAAATGAAAAAATATTCTTTTGGATAAATTTCAACTTTGTGGGACATGCCCTTTATATTTAATGCAAGCATAAAGTTATAAGGCATTATCTTCGATTCCGAAGATTAAGGATGAATGCAGCATTTCTCTTGATCATACGAACCCAATTGCAACTTGTATATTTTGTCATATCTAATTCATTATACAGACAAACCAGTGGTTTCTATGGCATATAGGAAAGCAGATTGTCTTTGAAAGAAACAGCTGAAAAGCTCTGACGAGCTTGCTAAAGACAGACGCAGACGATGAAAAAAAATTAAATTATTACAAATGCGGAATGCATAGTTTGTTTATATTTATAAATTAGTTAATGAAATGTAAATATTTCCAGTAAGACACTGTTTACAAAGATATTTTAAAGAAAATTTAGCACCCAAAAGTTATTTAGCCAGATAAATAATTTAATATTAGAACTTGAAATATTTAATAGCTTGAACCTAACTGATCAAATATATTACCTCAGCTGTTTCTGCTCTTATTATCTTATTTAAATTAAAGTATTCTGATAATATTCTAATAGTTATAATGTTTTTTGTTTGGACAATAAAGATTATTATTATTATTATTATTATTACTTTGAAAATATGTTAATATAAGAAAAAGTAAAAGTGAACTATTAGTTAGCAATTCTGCTTTATAACAGCATTAGGAAAAACAAATTGAGCTCTTCATTGCTATCAGCTTTTCATTGAGCTAACTGCTTCCAATATGGGGATTACTCATAAATTTTTAGATCATATAAGTTAAGGAAGCTGAATTTGTACTTAGTGTGTAAGTAACTATCTAGCTTTGACTTGTTTCTCCCCACCCCATCTCTACACACAATTACACATTATCATTCCAAGGCCATTTGAATAAGTGAATTCCATTAGTCAAGGAGCTGTTTCTGCAACCATAGTTTCTAGCATATAGATCTATTTTACTATCATCGTTATCAGAACAAAAAATACCGGTAATTGAAAGAATTGGTGATAAAAAAAAATTGCAACTGTACTGCACGATATGGTGGACAGAAACACTGTGTTGTGGTCAAATACTGGGTACGCATGAATGGATCTAAGTTAAACCGGCTTGCTAATTGTGATTAGCTTACACTCATAGTCATACAAAACCACACGTGGACTGTAACAAGAGGTATAGTAGACTGATCCACGTTGTACGGTGGACTAAAACTCGATACTAGTACGCTTGATTGGATCTAGGCTAATCCGGCGAACATTAATTCGCTTACCTCTAAATTTAGTAGCGTGACCTAGTTTCCAAACTATGACGTCACGGACCAGTGTAGTGAGGGAGAAAGACATCTCGAATGGCTACGAGACTAAGACTTTTTAGTGTCCCTAAAACCCACATTAAAATGCTAATATCTCGTTAACGTCTGAAAAGTTATAGAAAATATTTTGCATACACGTTTTTTAAAGCATTATATTACAGAAAACAAGTATTAAAACGGTTTCTGTGATTGACCCCAAAACCTCTTCAGTTGGTCTTTAAGTAAAGAAGATTTTGATATACGTCATTTTCTTTTCTATGTCAAATCATTGTAAAATAATGCGCTGTCAGAGTTAAACTTTCAAATTTGGGCCTATAGGTGTCCGAATAGCATAAACTACTATAGTAACTTACAACTTTTGAACTTATATTGAACTTACACTCATTACAGTTACACTAACTTAAAGTTACACTGTACCACTCGCGGCTGAGTGAGTGTACCTGGGCTGTGGTCTTCATCGCCATCGTATGAAATTTATGAATAATTCAGAAAATACTAGAGTAGATTCTAGATCTAGTAACTATAAAGATCTAGATTACCGTGATGAAATATCTAGCGTCTATATACCAGACTGTAAATTAAAGTCTAATAGTCAATAGAGCTAGCTAGTCATGTTAGTTTCAGACGTCAATAATAAAAACGTGTTGCGGAAGTCATCTTTTTTTATAGATCTAATGGGAGCATCCATTGTCTTCTAAGACATGGGGAGCCATCATTTATAATTTTAAGTCCTCACTTTCTGGTCTTCGCTTTTTCTTTTTTAAACTTTAAATACTCTAAATTTTAGATGATCTCGAATTAAGTAATTTTAGATCGATCTAAATAAGAAGGAATACTATCAAAACAAATATAGATCAATTGTCATTCATTGTTTGAATGGCTGCCTGGTCGAGGATGGCTGCCTGGTCGTGCGGTTTGCACGCTGGACTGTCGTTCAGATTCATCGAGGGTCCCGGATTCAAACCCTGCCCGCTCCCATCCCCCGTCGTCCTGCGGGAGGTTTGGACTAGCAATTAATTATCTTCAACTCCTGAAGGAACATACGAAACATATAAAACATTTTACGAATGTAGAATGTGTGTACGTTGTTAACTTCCCCACCTCTTAACATGTTCAGATGATTCATTTAATTGAACAAGCCATTGTGATAGCTAATTTAAAAAATAAAAAAAAAACAGGAATTTAAGTTTGTAGTGTACTTGTTGCTTTTCTGAATAGATTTTTGAATGATCTTACTCCTATCCAGCAATGCAAATAACCTGGAACAAAAAGGTCTTTCAGAAGTACTGGATACACAATCTGGACACGAATAGGAACAAGAAAAAGGCAAAATATAGAAATACTTTAAAAAAAAAACTTTTATAGGAGGAAGAACTCCACCTTCGCAACAATAAATTTCAATATTGTAGAAGCTATTTTAATTTTTCCATATCAAAATAATTGATAACCAATATATAATGGACCTCATTCACGAATCGTAAACAAACAACATTTAGCCACGTGGTTTTCTATCTCTTCTATATAATTAACGATCTCGTGTTTAATTCATGTTGGTTGCCACGTGAAAGTTTTTTCCGTTGTTTTATCAATAAAATCACGTGACTAAATGTTGTTTGTTTACAATTGGTGAATGAGGTCCATTGGCAAATTGGTTAACTTTTAATTGATTCATGTTTTTTTTAGGTACAAAAAAAATTAATGTTTAAAGTTTCAACTTGATCCGAAAATAGATGTGGGAGAAATAACGTGTACAATTATCTATGGGGACGAAACCCTACATTACATATTTAGCATATCTGTGACTGTTAAATGATTAATTTCCTTTGTTGGCATTAAACAAAATATTTAATTACCAGTACTTAAAAATTGATTAATTGGTTAATTTTTTTTGTTATCGATTCATGTATTTACTTCACCGAGGAATAATTGTGCAAAATTTAAGCAGGATCCAAGAATGGGTATGAGAGAAATAACGTGTTAAAACTTTAGACCAGACAGAGTGAGTTGATCTAAGCTGTGTAAAGACAGGTTGATTGTGTAAGTGATCTCCCAATTTAAAGTTTTGTTTTTTCAAGTTTCGTACACTTATTTTGAAATGAAGATAATTCATTCCAGACCAAACCTCATGCGTGACGTCAGGGGATGACGTCATTGACGACTAGCATTAAAACGCAAATCACTCGAACAGGCGGCCACACATTTTTTTTTTACTAAGCGTATATCAACTCTCTCTGTCTGTCTGGTAAAAAGTTTGTACAGTTTTTTTCTAAAAGTATTTTTTAATATTTTCTTTTTCATATACTAATTTTTTAGACGGGAGGGTATTTCAAGTCACTGTCCACTGAGAGCAAACCTAGATAAAAGTCGGCGCTATAGCATGAGCAACTAAACGTGTGTCACTAGAACAGTGTTTCACAAACTGTTTCCTTAAAGCAGGGGTCTCAAACACGTGGCCCGCGGACACTTCCGTAAATTAAAAAAAAAATAGATAAAATTTACAATGACCACATATCAGCCGTGAAATGATTTACAACTCCACAAATCAGTAAATGAGGTGTCACTGTCGCCCACCGACCGCTTAGGCTTTCAGAAGAAACTGGGTGAACGGTGGCCTGATTCTAACCGCTGGCCGCTAGCGAGTCAGCGACAAATGTTCAACAGCAACTGATTGCCGCTGCAAAAGACTTTGTAGCATATTCCATTGCACTGGACGAGTCTACTGGTGTAACAGACACCGCATACTGTGCTGTATTTATTCGTGGGGTCGACGAAAACTTGAACATTGTTGAAGAGCTATTGGACTTACTACCCATGAAAGGAAAGACGACTGGACGAGACGTGTTTCAAGATTTGGAAGCTTGTATTGACAGCTGTGGGCTACCGTGAGAAAAACTTGTTTCAGTGGCTACGGACGGTGCACCAGCAATGTGTTCAGAGAAGGTTGGTGTTGTTGGATTAATTGTAGAGAAACGGAATCAGCTCACCTTGGCGGGACCTTTTGCAGCCATACATTGCATTCAGCACCAAGAAGCACTCTGTGGCAAAAGTCTACGAATGAAGAACGTGATGGATGTTGTCGTAAAGACGGTGAACTTCATACGTGCACGGGGTCTCAACCACAGACAGTTTGTGTAATTTCTAGCTGATTTAGAAACGGAATACAGAGAGTTGCTGTATCGCAGTTGACGTGAAAAACGTTCCAGAGGAAGTCCAGATGGATCTACTGGACCTGCAGTGTGACACTGTTCTGAAGCAAAAATACGCGTTCCAGATTTTCTACCAGTTTCTTCCCAGAGAGAAGCTTCCAAACTTATTCTGCGCAGCTGCTAGAATTCTAGCGATGTTTGGGAGTACGTACGTTTGCGAACAGTTTTTCTCCAGAATGAAGATCAACAAAACAGCTGGACTATCGTTCGGATTTATCGATGGTCGAGGGTTCAAATCCTGCCCGCTCCCATCCCCCGTCGTCCTGCGGGAGGTTTGGACTAGGAAGTAGACTATCTTCAACTCTGAAGGAACATCCGAAACATGTAAAACATTTTACAAACAAACATTAATCACAAGTTGATTTTGTTTATATTATAATTAAAATGTTATTTAGTTTGTTCATAAAAGGAAGTTATTCAAGTTATTTGAAGTTTTTAAGTTAAGATGCATTACGCCTAACAACGGTTTAGTTGTCTTCCAGCAGTCTGGCGCTACAAGTCAACGACCGGTAACAACCGTGACTTTCGTGATATATCGAAGGCGCCGTAACAACAGGCCTACTAGTTAATTATTCTAGTAGTCCGCGGAACACCTATTCAGGCCTCGCGGAACCCTACAGTTCTGCGGAACACAGTTTCGGAAACACTAATCTAGAGAATGCTGACCACGTCCTTCAAAGCTGCCAACTTAATCAAGATGTCAAACAAGTTCATTCAGAATATTCAGATTATGTTATGTTTTCCCTTTTTCTTATTCCGAGTTCAGAATTTCAAATCGGGTATTTAATTTATGTGACATCAGTATATGTGAATATTAGAATATCTCAATATGCGTCCTTTGTTTGGGTTGGCTGCCTGGGCGTGTGGTATGCACACTCGAATGTCATTCGAAAGGTCTCATTGGTCCTTGGTTTATACCCTGCCCACTGCCATCCTGCGTTGACCTGCTCGATGTTTGAGCTCGGATAAAATTATCTTCAAATCTGAAAGAACATACGAACGTAAAACATTTTGCAAACCTTCAACTGAAGAAAACATGAAGACATTCGAACAGACGCGGCCTCGAGATTTATAGCAAACAAATATTCAGATCTGACTAGAGTAACGCCAATAGTCAAATCACGCAATTTATAGACACTTTAGCACAGAAGAATAACAATAAAGTAGCAATAATACATTGAACCATAACTTACAAATGCAAAAATACAACTCAATAAAAAAGAAACTCAGACACAACGATAAAGGTACATTTCTTATCCTTTATACTAGAACACATTTTTGCAAGTACTTCTTCTCCATAGTGCCATTAGAGCATAAAACAGATTGCCTGAATCAGCCAGGAAAACCAAAAAACCTGAGAGTTTAAGTTCCCAATTAACACGCGTGACTAGATTAACAAATGTATTCAATTAGGACGTAATTATCTTTTTGAGAAACATGTAATTTATAAACATCAGATAAGAAGTATTCTTATAGCAACCCAGTTCATTAGAGTAGAAGTAAACAAGAGATTGTTACGTAAGACTTGAGACTGATTTCGGTACTTTATTATATGGATATTTGTTTAAAAGATGTCCGGCTAAATTAGAGTTAGAATTAGGATTAGATTAGGTGGACGTAGGAGCGTTCTAAGAATCCACGTAGAATGCAATATTTCTGTTCTCTAAATGATTTGTGTATTTCTGGTCACACAAATGATTATAATTCAAAACCCATCTCCCATTCAATTCATCATTAGTGAGTGAGTTTAAGTGATTAAAGAAGAAGATGTAAAGGATTGATTTAGATGGCGTTATAATTTGGCTTTGTAGTATACAACAATTGAAAGCCGGACATTTTCACATTTTAGACCAGTGATGCCCAACCTAATTCGGTCCGTGGGCCATTTTAATTTTTAACACTCGTGTCGCGGGCCACACCACCAAAATGATCAAATAAAAAAGAAAGAAAGAAAATTGACTTGAAATCATTCTTATGTAATTATTCACACATTAATTGCTTGTTAGAAATTTATTCGAAAACATACTTCTGAATATCCAGCTGCATAGATGAGACACAAAGTCAGAGCACTGAATCCAGACTCTCGTCCGTGATACGATGATTTAATATTGGTTTCGCCTGTTTCATCACTGAAAAAGTTTGTGCTTGTAAACAAGGTGATCATCCTTAACTCTTGTTTCGGGGGATTTAGACAAGTTTCTGCAGGCACCACGGAGTAGAAATCAATTGTCTGCATGGTTAGAAATGTATCAAGAAGTGATGTCTGGCTTTGTAAGTCAATCAGTTCCAGTTACAGGGATGACAGGGCTCTTGACACATCAGCCGCTAATGGATTTTCGAAAAGACTTATTTCATTCTTTAAAAAATGTCAAAATCGATAAATCTTTCAGTGAATAATCCTTCATTGGCCTCAGAAATTAGATCGTTTTTTGATCTTTTTGGGATAGACATATTAAGCTGCTTGTATTTTTGTAGAGCGATACAGGCTAGAACTTGAAAAGATGCACCCCTTCCCATGCTGAATGAAGAGCTGCAATGTTGTTCGAAAGCGCTTATGTCAGCATAAGACATGCTAAGAGAAATCAAATTTTAGTTTGATATTGAGTTCATTCCGATGTGATGTAATGTCTCATCAAATAGCCAAATCCCACAACTTTGTGTGGTAGTTCAGTTGAGATACTTGCTTTGAATGCTCTGTCTCAAATATTGATTTTAAAAAAAAAAACGTTTTAGTACCTCATCATATGCTCCAGGTTTAAACCCTTGTCACAGAGGTTTAGTTGGTGAATAAAGCAATGAAGCTGCAGACACTTGGTTCCATTTGACTCGACAACCTTTCTAA
The DNA here is from genome assembly GCF_947242115.1 of Biomphalaria glabrata. Lineage (NCBI taxonomy): Eukaryota > Metazoa > Mollusca > Gastropoda > Planorbidae > Biomphalaria > Biomphalaria glabrata. Next base: position 256,950 of record NC_074716.1, read on the forward strand.
TAACTCTTGCTTCCAGTCCACAGTGGAATCCAACCATACTTTTAATTTAAGTCATTGGTTAATATGCATGACTAAATGCATGACGCGTAGGACGTAATCATCTTCTTTTTTGAAGTAACGTCTGTATTATATAAGATAAGATACTTCTGGCGCCATCAGAAGTCACTCTCATAACTTTCTCCCAAGAAAAATATCCTTTATGATGGTTGAAACCTTTTTGAACAGATCTTTGCGTGATGGTCCCATGCATCCTCCTTATAGCTATTAACTCCTCTATTATTGCAATATTGCTGCTTATACCGTAAATACCAAGAGTTAAGCGGTACCAGATATGCCTGTTTCATTATGTTTTTGTTTTTTAAAACATCCACAGTATCTTATCAAACAAATATGTTGACTCACTATCATGTTCCTAAAAAAAAAAGTAAAGGTCGTTCACTTTTCCAGGAAGATTTCAAATTGAAGTTTAAAAGGTCATGGTACCAATCTATCTATGAAAGCGTGACTGTCCTAACATGGGGAAAAATACATTTTCATCTTTTATTTTCGGAAGGGGGAAGATTTTCTAAGCTCTGTGCTGACGTTTCGGCGGGCCGGATGGAACGACGTTGCGAGCCGGATCTGGCCCGAGGGCCGTATTTTGGGCATCACTGTTTTACACTATCACCCAGTCACACCCCTAAAATGAAGTCTCTTTAGTTGGCTACCCGGTAAACGGTTGCCTAAATAAACATGATTAAATATAGATTGACCGGAAGTGTGTTTGTTCTCAGAGGGTGATTAGACAGAGCCCAGCTTGTGTGATATGCCGTAAAGATCATTAAAGTTTATGTATTTGATCTAGTGATTTAATTGTTTTATTTCGTTAACTACAGCTGAACCAGGGACACATAGAGACGTATCGAGACTTAAGGTAGATTCTATCGAGTTATAAGTAGATAGTTATATAATAGGAAAGCTGTGACATATTTTGGAGGCTCGTTTATCTAGTTACTTGACTTAGTCTTGGAAGACAGGCAGAACTGCGGTTTGCCATTGTGAAAAGGTCAAGGACCAAGAAGGCCGTGAAGTGTGTGCGCTCACGTGCAACGGCGGAAGAAAAAAACTAAGTCAATCAGCCGAGACGAAACTAGGTCAGACACAGTGATAAAATAATTTGTTTTGTTTATATTTGATGCTACACACATAAACAAGAATGGCAGACAAATTATTACAGATAATAGCCGCTGGAAAAGAGATGGGATTGACTGGAACCGCTTTACAAAAGTGGGTAGAAAAAAAAAGAAGAGAAGACAAAGATCGAGATGAAAGAGCTAAAGAGAGGAAAGTGAGAGCTAAAGAGAAAGAAGCTGATGTAGAAATACACAAATTGAGAGTAAGAGAGTTGGAGCTTAGGGAGACGAAAGGAGAACTTAAAGAGCATATAAAACCTGTATGGAAACCAAAGTTGCCACCTTTTAATGAGAACGTGGATCAAATGGATGCATATTTGGCGAGATTTGAAGTACATGCTCAAGCTACAGAAAGACCTAAAACTCAGTGGGGAAGTCATCTATACACATTGTCACAGGGAAAGGCACTGCAAGCTTGTATCCACTTTTCTAAGAAAGATTTAGAGGAATAAGCAAGTGAAGGAAGTACTTTCTAGATATGATGGTATATTGACGGATGTACCAGGGAGAACTGCAGCAATTAAACACGACATCATTCTCAAAGACTCTGAACCGGTGAAACAGAAACCGTATCCAGTACCTTTAGGGTATATGAAGGAAGTGGAAGAAGAGATTCAGTTGATGCTGAAATTAGACATTATATCACCAACAGAGGCACCTTACACAGCACCTATGGTGGTAGTTAGGAAAAAATCAGGCGCAGTAACACGACATCAAATTAGACATTATATCACCAACAGAGGCACCTTACACAGCACCTATGGTGGTAGTTAGGAAAAAATCAGGCGCAGTAACACGACATCATTCTCAAAGACTCTGAACCGGTGAAACAGAAACCGTATCCAGTACCTTTAGGGTATATGAAGGAAGTGGAAGAAGAGATTCAGTTGATGCTGAAATTAGACATTATATCACCAACAGAGGCACCTTACACAGCACCTATGGTGGTAGTTAGGAAAAAATCAGGCGCAGTAAGAATATGTGTTGACTACAGGAAGCTTAACAAAGTTACTGTGCTTGATTCGGAACCATTACCCAATCCTGAAGACTTGTTACCTCAAATGGCAGACGCAGCATTTTTTACAAAGCTAGACCTGACCCGTGGGTATTGGCAGATACCTTTGGTAGATAAAGCTAAACCACTTACAGCGTTTAGTAGTCCTTTTGGTTTATTTCAATTTAATGTCATGAGTTTCAGGCTAGTCAACGCACCAGCAATGTTCAGCAGAATGATGAGAAAGGTATTGCAATAATCTACCCCATGTACTGTGCTACCTAGACGACATCTGTATTCATGACATTACTTGGTCAGATCACCTACAACATCTAGAAATGGTTCTAGATACATTGAGGAGAAATGGTTTAACCGTGAGACTATCTAAAGTGGAGATTGGTTGCAAGAACATTTCCTTTCTAGGATATGTAATTGGAGGACACTCACTGAAACCGCAACCTGAACTACGACAACGGATTATGAATCTTCGTCAGCCAACAACCAAGAGACAGGTCCGTAGTTTATTAGGACTCTGCAACTTCTATCGAAGATTTATAGCAGATTTTGCGGAGATGACTGAGCCACTCACAAACCTGACCAGAAAGGGAACACCCAATGTGATCAGATGGTCACATGACTGTGAAATATCGCTGCAGAAGATAAGAAGATAAAGAAGGCGTTTGCTGAGGAACCGATCCTGCGTCTACCTGAATGTCAGAAGGAATTCATACTAGCTACTGATGCATCTGCTGTTGCTATCGGGGGATGCCTAGCACAGGAATCACAGGGCATTCTACATCCCGTTATGTACGTCAGTAGAAAGTTGTCTTCAGCAGAACAACGATACAGCACCGTAAAAAGAGAGTGCTTGGCAGTTGTTTGGGCAGTAACCAAGTTGGCCAGGTACCTGTTAGGCAGAACATTCGTACTCCGCACAGATCACGCACCCTTACGTTGTTTAAACACAAGTAAGTCGGTGAATTCCAGGGTAACTCGCTGGGCCCTGATGCTTCAGGACTTTCAGTTCGAAGTGCAGCATATTCCAGGTAAAGGAAACGTGGTAGCGGACATTCTGTCACGCTTATCATGAATATAAGCCTACGTGGCTTCTTACAAGCATGTGTTGCCTGATCAAAGACTGTGTGTCATCAACTAAGACTGTGTGTCATCAACTAAGACTGTGTGTCTTCATCTTCTAAGACTGTGTCTCTTTATCTTCTAAGACTGTGTGTCTTTATCTTCTAAGACTGTGGTTCTTATACTAAGACTGTGTGTCTTAAATATAGACTGTGTGCCTATTACATTGAAGTCTGTGTGACTACATTGAAATCTTTGTGACTATGTTTAAGTCTGAATGACTTCATAACCGCCTGTGTGGCATATTCAGAGCCTTTGTGGCCTATCGAACGAACATTTTTGTTGTATTGTGGTGTAATGTTTACTATTTGTTTTATAATCGTTATATTTAGTAATCTTTGTAAAAATCGATTATAATTTTAGGAGGGGCGAGATGTCACGGCTGAATGTGTGTATGTATGTAATTCTAATCTATTTTTACACTCTGCGCGATTGACCGGAAGTGTGTTTGTTCTCAGAGGGTGATTAGACAGAGCCCAGCTTGTGTGATATGCCGTAAAGATCATTAAAGTTTATGCATTTGATCTAGTGATTTAATTGTTTTATTTCGTTAACTACATCTGAACCAGGGACACATAGAAACGTAGCGAGATCTATGGTAGATTCTATCGAGTAATAAGTAGATAGAGTTATATAATAGGAAAGCTGTGACAACTACCATATGCCAAAGGCAATATTTTTTTAGTGAGCTGAAAGGTGGTCGAAATAACCCCCCTCCCCCTTTTTTTTTCCCCGAAACGCTTTAAAGGTCAGCTTGCTTTAAATGACATAGAAGAGAGCACCTGGCAGCAGGTGACTTACACATAAAACACCAAAATTTACAATGTTTGAAATGTTCAGTTGAAACTGGAACATTCCAAAAACTAAAGCGGCCAAGACCTTCGAACATTTGTTTTAACCAAACAGGATGAATAATAAAAAGAGAGGGAAACAAACGCTTTTGTAACGTTTAGACGTAAAATCAAGAAATTCGCCCCCCCCCCCTCTCCCTTTTTAAGGCCTACTAAAATACTTTGATAAACGCAGAAGATAGATTTCTTATGATTTCTTATCATGAAGAGCGTGACATGTGACCCTATATCTATGCATCAGTCAAGCAGAAGACAGTGAAAAAAATCCGTGGCCTGGAGTGGGAACAATGTCTCCGTTATCTTCATTATTAGATTTACATGATGGGAAGTGAAAGAAGATAAAATTGCAGCACTGTCATGAGAAGAATGAATCTTCGGTTACATTAACAGTTTATTTCTTTTTGAGCTCATTCGGAGGGGCCTGCTGAGTGGTATAGCGCTTGGCTTCCGAACCGGGCGTCACGGGTTGAAATCCTGGTAAAGACTGGGATTCTTAATTTCGGGAAGGGTACCTGACATTAGTTTTGGAAACGTAAAGGCGGTTGGTCGTTGTGCTGGCCACATGACACCCTCGTTAATCGTAGGCCACAGAAACAGATGACCATTACATCGATCTGCCCTATAGATCGCAAGGTCTGAAAGGGGAACTGTACTAGTTCATAGGGCGAGTGAATGGGGGATATCTGGATTCCGGAGATACTAATTATGGCAGTGATGCCTAGCTTACCGGCCTCTAGAATCTCAGCTTACAGGCCTCTAGAATCTCCGGCACGTAAAAGGACCCCATATCTCAAATAGATCAGGGACTTTTCAATTCTAAACACGGCACTGAGGTTGGATAACTATTGACTTATGGGAAGTTTGAAACCTCTTTATGTAAATGCTCTCGTGTCGTTTTAAGGTGTGAAGTTACGCTATCAATTGATGGAATGGGTGATTCAATGGTGAGATGAATGGTTAATGTATTAATAGTTACATAGCAAGTGACCTAGCTAGGGCGGGGGGCGGAGGTAACTCACCAGGTGACATCCGTCAGTGCTGACACCACAGTGAATAAATTTAACTTTTGCAAAAGAAAGCTACAAATATTTTTTTAAAATTTATTCATACTTAATGTTCAAATAACAGAATGAACTGAACATTCCTATTAGTCATTGTGCAAACAAAAAAAGTGAAACAAAGGCCATTATGTAATCAAACCCACGACATTTTTGTTATTAGCGCTATGCTCGATCAACTTAGCTATCCAGCTGTCACAATCCGCCTATACACGGGAGGTTACCCCTGCTGGATGTGAAAGTCGTTTAGAGGGTTGGATCACTGGCGAGAAACTCCAAACCCTAGTTCAGTCTCTTGACGACTGGAACATCTTATGTAATAGTGGAGGATTAACATACTCTACAAAGATACACAACTCAGAACTTTATAGTTAATGAAACACTTTATTGACTATACACATTGTTTGCTAGTACGTTTGTGGATCATCAGATCAATGGAGCTCATTCACCAATCGTAAACAAACAACATTTAGCCACGTGGTGCTCTGTCTCTTCTATATAATTTACGATCTCATGTTTAATTCATGATGGTTGTCACGAGACAGTTTTTTTCGTTGTTTTATCAATAAGATCACATGACTAAATGTTGTTTGTTTACGATTGGTGAATGAGGTCCATTCAACAAAAATACATCGTCCAACATGGACTATCTACGATAGGAAAAAACTTTTCTACTCTCAAAACTCTCCACTAACTCTCTCTCTAACTTTAGTCTGCGACTCTGACAATATCCGTACTCTCACTCTCTCGGAGCCCAGTCACCAACTAACTTAAAAATTCCTACATCTCATCTCTCCCTACACACATTCACGTGGATCTGTTGATCACAATCTCACTATCTCGTGCAAGCCATAGTAGAGTAAAACTATACATTTATCCCTACCATTACAATAAGCAAACACAGTTTGCAACATCAGCAATACTTTTATTTGCGAAATTTGAGCTTGAAATACTTGTACCTTTTACCTCGTTCCAACTTTTGACCTCCCTCCACATTTTATTGACAATAAAAATAAATAAATAAAAAGAAGTATAAAAACAGGCATCTCAAATATTTTTTAATACTAATAAATGGACCGGCCTCTCCCTTGATATCCTGCTAAGAACCACTGCTGACCTTAAAAAGTGGAGGGTTTTGTTATGCGAGCTGTCACAGCACCTCTACGACTAAATTCAAAGAACAGATGATGATGATTATAAATAGAATACTTAGATACTGTCCTTGCGAACGCCTGTATGGACAGTATAGAGAGACTTCTTATGGCCCGGCAGTTACGCTGGGTAGGGCACGTATCCTGTATGGGAGACGAACGTATGCCAAAGGCAGTCTTTTTTGGTGAGCTAAAAGGTGGTCTACGTAACAGAGGCGCCCCACGGAAACGCTTCAAAGACCAGCTTAGGCGTCAACTTTCCTTGGCTGACATAGAAGAGAGCACCTGGTTGCATGCGCCTCAGAACGAGACAGCTGGAGGTCACTCACGAAGGCCGCGGGATACACATTTGAGACCAAAAGAAAATCCGCTGCCGAGGAAAAACGCAGACAACAATAAGAAAATCTAAATCGACCACCTACGGACAATGGTTATGCTTGCCTTGAATGTGGCAAAATATGTAGGTCACAGCTAGGGCTGCGCAGCCACTTGAAATACTGCACACCTCACTAATCTTCGGACTCGAAGACAAGCCTTATTATTATTAGATACTTATATCTTAGTTCCTTGTGTTCAAATATACGGGTAGACACTGAAAAAAAGAAGCAGCAGGACTATTGCCAAACGTCTTTTTACAAAACTTATATTTATATTAACTCACTCCGTCTGTCTGTCTGGAAGAATTATTTTACGATTTTCTCCCTTTTCCCATTCTCGAATCAAGTGGCACATTTGCACAATTGTTGTTAGTAATGTTGATCGAAGACAATACATGAATCAATTAAAAAATAATAACCAGTTAGTTTATCAATTAGTGGTAAGTAATAAATTTTGTTTTATATTGAAAATGGATAGGCAAGCCTTGCAGTTTTGATAGATGTAGCAGTGATTGTGCAGTGCTTCCTCTAAGTAAATTTTTTAAAAGTATTTTTTAAATTAGTTTGTTTGTTTTACAAAAGCTAGAGACGCTTCAACATGTATCTCGATGAAAAAGATGAGACCTTAGATCCAAATGCTTATAAGAGGTCTCTCTCCATATCAAAACAACGTGATATTTTTGCTGAAACATTGCCGAAACAAAATATCAGAAGCGCAGACGCCAGGTACCTTAGTTAATAGACAAGGGAACAAAAGATGTATTAGACTATGGTGAATAGATTGTTTTTATACACTGGGTAGAAAGAAGAGTGAAAGTGCTCAAGCGTCTGGTGACTACAGATGCTCAACTTGTGAACTTGTGACCGCGTATTAAGGATTGGCAAAGGGTGAACACTACCTATCGAGACGTAAAATGCCACAGATAAATCAGACAACGTATTCTGAATAGGCCTACTGTTTCCCTTAGCAGCTCATTAAAGAATAATAAGCAAAACATGTTTCTGGTCGCGTAAACTTCGTACTGTCACCTAGGTGGTCCGTGTCGCCCGCCGCCATGAGAGAATTTGGGGCTAGGATGTAATATATTTTTTATTCTAAAGAAACATTCGATAAATATTTGTAAAACAAAATTGTAATGGCAATTATGAATATGATTAAAATTTCATAAACAACTAATGTTTTTTAAAATAGAATCGTTTACATTTCTTTGTTTTGTACCTATCTATCAATGTAGTAATTAGCTCTTGTATTGGGGTTCAACAACGACTTTAACACCTATCTTTTTTTTTATTGAGCTATAGACTCACCTAACGGCACATGTGTAGAGTTGCCGTAAGTCATAAATACGTGCTTCTCTGTCATTGCTATGAAAAGATCTTCTGCGATGTTCTACACATTTACTAACACATCGTACGTTGTATTTGCATAAAAGCCTATATATACTTATTGGGCGCAATGGTTACATGGAAAGAGTGAGAGTCTCGACCTTGAGTGACATGCCCCTAATTCATTCAATAAATGAATAAGTTTATAATAAAAACACATATGAACCAGAGTACGAAGCTAAGAGCATAGCCACCCGATGATAACAAATTTTGCAATCTTTCCAGTTTCTCCTCTCTCTCTGAAGCTCACCTCCATCAAATGACTAAACTAATATCTTCTTTAAATTTCCTTTTATTGAAACTCGAGTCTTATGTTCATTTCCGTGTTTGTCTTTTTTTTAAATAATTGTTTATTATTTATAACTTTATAAAATTCTCTGCTTAAAATCCATGATAGAAGTTTTCATTGAAAAATTAAAGAAAATTGATATAAGCACGTTTCATTTTCCCAATTTATTTGTATTGTTTTTTTTAAGGGGGGGGGGGGCTGCCATGTTTGACATTAATGTTTTACATGTTTCGGATGTTCCTCCAAAATTGAAAATAATTCTAGTCCTAACCTCTCGCAGGACGATGGGGGATGGGAGCTAGCAGTGTATGAACCTGAGACCATCGACAAGTCCGAACAACAGTCTAGCGCGCATAGCGCGCGACCATGCAGCCATCCTACATGTATGCTAAGAATCGTTGTTTGTTTTTAAGCCAAGGATAAGAGGTCAGTTGGGGTCAACATTTCAAAGTCAGGACAGGACTGTATTTGACCAGTTGTTCTGCTACACATCCACACATACGAGTGTGTGTACACGTTGTTTTGTTTTATTTATTTTATTGTCACGTGACCAGGAGACCTGGTCCCAAAAGAGGCAGGATTGCCTGGGTACTTATGTTATATAATACAGACGTTACTTCAACAAATAACATGATCACGTCCTACGCGTCATGCATTCAGTCATGCATATTAACCAATGACTTACATTCTGCCAAGTCACTGGTTATCCTGGCTAGCTTAGGCAACCCATTCCATGCTCTAATAGCGCTAGGGAAGAAGGAGCATTTATACAAATTTGTCCTAGCATATGGGACGAGGAATGTGCATTTATCTTTGTGTCATTCTGAGTATTTTATTAAATTTGTTTTTGTATTTGAAGATTATGGTTCAGTGTTTTATGTATAATTGCTGCTTTATTTTAGGGAGAAAGCATAGTAAAGTTCCTCTTTCAGACCCTGTAGTCTATGGGGCAGATGATGTAAAGGTCATCTGTTTCTGAGGCCTCCGGTTAACTAGGGTGTCGTGTAGCCAGCACAACAACCAACCGCCTTTACTTTTCCCCAACTAATGTAAGGTGCCCATTAGAGCTGGATGGACTCAGAGGCACACGAAAATTTCGAAATTTAAAATCCCAGCCTTCAGCTGGAATCGAACAAAAAGCAGTTATTTCCCTTTTACGAACGTTCGGCGTTACACAGTCATAAATAAATATATTTATAATGCCTAGTTTTTGTATTGATTGATTGGACCTGATATATTAGATTTCAGAACTGGCAAGAAGAACGAAAGGTCAACTTTGTAGAGGAGCTAATTAGTCGAGAGAAGTGAAGATGTTACTTATAAATGAGTACTCATTTTATTTTGGAAACTATAGAATCGTGTCGCTACAGGTAACTTTGGTGCATATATACTGCCCTACAGCTGAGATTCAATGTGGTAGAACAGGGGTTCTCAACCTGTGCATCGCGAAACCCTTGGGGGTCGATTGACAATTTGCCAGGGGTCACCAAAGACCATTGAAAAAATGGATTGTTATTGTCTATTCTTCAATTGCTGTGTGTGTGCGGGGGAGGGGGGGAGTCGCGGCTAAGTGGGGGATTGTAAAAAGGGGTCGCTGAGCATAAAAGGTTGAGAACCGCTGTGGTAGAATCTCCCACCATTTCCAGGGCTGTTAAGTTGCCACTTTGATCTGCCAAGAGAAATCTGCTCTCCGTATCTAAAACAAAATTCGTAAAACCAAGTGTTATTTCTACAAGTTAGAGATGTATCTTCAACACAGAAAATATATATGTCTTACATATATCCATGTGTTAATCGACCAAAGTATGTGGGAGGAGACAGCCCAAGACCAAGGTCCCCCCCCTCTCTCTCTCTTACACAATTTCAAGGGTTTTATTTTCTATTTCACTCAAATTTTGAAATTGCCTGTCTTAATTGGTACAAATACATTTGTTTTGTGTGTGTGTGAGAGTGTGTGAGTGAGTGTGTGTGTGTGTGTGAGTGTGTTTGTGTGTGAGTGTGTGTGTGAGTGTGTGTGAGTGAGTGTGTGTGAGAGAGTGTGTGTGAGTGAGTGTGTGAGTGAGTGAGTGTGTGAGTGAGTGTGAGTGTGAGTGAGTGTGTGTGTGTGAGAGTGTGTGTGAGTGTGTGTGTGAGTGAGTGTGAGTGAGTGAGTGAGTGAGAGAGAGAGAGAGAGAACCTATTTGTGGATCCTTTCAAAGCGAGACATTGCCGATAATAATTCATTCTATAAAGGATTGCTTAGGCTGCTTTTCGAAATCATGCATTCTTTAATGCGTTGCATATATATTGTTTTCTTTTAAAGAGCATTATATTCGTGTCTTTTCAGAATTAATATTCCCATGATCTTTTACTCCTTTTGTACCTCTACTGTCTTTTTTATTTATTTATTCCTAAATGGACCGATAGTTTCAGAATATAGTGACTCGAAACACAAAAGCCTTTGACGGTGGGCCGTTTTCAACTTTTCGTAAACTAATGATAATGATTATCACGATTGTATTTTGGAGAGATGTGCATTTTGTCCACAAATCATCTAACATACGCTGGATTCGGAAGTGCCTATAAATTTGTCAAACACACCTCTAGGACAAAATGAAGCAACTCAGTGTTGAATATTTTTCTTCAATTGATATAAAACTGAGTAACTTAAATGTAAGCCCTTACTTACAAGAATGGGTTCTAAACTTTTTAACCCAACGGCCCAGTATGTTAAAGTCAACAACACCAAATCCCCAACTCGAGTACTATGTACGGGTGCTCCACAAGGTTGTGTACTTTCTCCTGTACTATACACTCTTTACACTAATGACATAAGAAGCATCTATGACTCAATTTAAACTCATGAAATTCGCTGATGATACTGCCATAGTCAGTTTTATTTCAGGAGACGAAACTCAGTATCGAAACTCGATAGAAGAGTTTACAAACTGGTGCACCGACAACTTTCTAGAACTGAATGTAACAAAAACTAAAGAACTAATAGATTTTAGAAAGAAAAAAACAAACTATACGTGAACTGCAAATAAACACTACATCTATAGAACAAGTAAAGGCATATAAATATCTAGGCGTTATCATCAACAACAAGCTTTCATGGGAAGACCACCTTGGAACTCTGACAAAGAAAACAGCCCATCGACTCTTTTTTTCGATACAAACTCAATAGCTTTAAACTAAACAAGAAGATCCTTGAGACTTTTTACGGCGCGACTATACAAAATCTGCTAACATACGGAATAACTTGTTGGCAAGACAACGCCTCATCTAAACTGTTGCGACGTCTAGAAAACATCATTAAAAAAGCATCAAAAATTACACTCACAACATTACCACATTTTGAACAAAAGTGCCTAAGAAAAATCGAAAAAATCTTGGAAGACAACGGCCACCCGCTCCCTCAGAACTACGTCAGGTCCCTGCGAAGTGAGCGACTGCTGTCAATCAAAACAAGAACGGAGCGGTACAAAAACTCGTTCGTACCTCACTCGGTCCGGCGCCTTCGACACGGAGGTCACGCTCGGTCAGACTCTATCACCGCCCCTCATTGATCAGGGAACATGAAATGCACCAAGATACCTGTGTGTAGTCGTTGAATGAACTCTTTATGTTGTCTGTTGTATTTATGTGTATTTTTCTGTTGTGTTGTCTTTATATGAGAAAAGAGTCCTTGTAATCACAACAAATTTCCGTAAGGATCAATAAAGCAGTCTTAGTCTTAAAATAAATAATCCTAAGTACAAGTCATTATACATTGACTTGAAATAGGCCTAAAGCAGGTTAAGGCATTTCCTGGTGGCGACCCGTACATGATAAAATTTACGTTCGAGACTCTCTTAGAAGCTGGGGACCTAGAGGAGTGATGTAGGCTCCCGCAGTAGGTCCGTGAGAAAAAAGTTGGTCATAAGTAAAACGCAAATAAGTTTCACTTTTCATTTTTACTAATTTAACGCTATGTTTAGAATCCAAAATTACATTGGGCCTAATGAAATTTTACTAAAACGAGTTCGTTGTCTTTAGTGTTTTTTTTTTATAGTGTTGGCTACATAATTTTAAGCGTTGTATAAAGTTCTTACTGGAGATAGAATTGAACACTCGGCGGGTTTCTGCTCAAGCCGGCAAGCGGTCTGATTTCGAGGCCAGGTCCCGGCGCTCAGCGTATTGTGGTGTTAACAGCTTCAGAAATTCTTTCTCCTTGTTTTTACACCTTTTTTTTCGTAATAAGAAGAAAGAATATAAAAAAAGGTCAATATTAATGAGTTTTCTTTTACAACGCACTATTCATCTCAGTAAAACAAAATAATCTAGTAATAAAGAGGCAGCCATGGTTAATAGTATAATTCGAGGAACATTCCAGGTCAAAAGTACAGGGGCGGACTGGCTATATGGGCAAACGGGCAAATGCCCGGAGGGCCGGTACCAAATGGGCCGGTCTGGTCGCGACGAAAGGAAAAAAAATTCAATGCAGACAACTTTTTTAAAAAAAAGTGACAGCAGCAAGACACAAAGGCCCCAACACATTTTCTTTTTTTCTTATTACAATTAATTTTGTTTGAAATTCAACAAGAATATGAAAAACAAAACATTATAAACTGTACGTATTATCATTTGCAAAACGTTAGGCCGTACTTTCGTACTTTCTGCTACGCACGAACGGCATGGACTGCTTTGAAGTCTTCGAAGTTGTGTTTGGCCTAATCATTTTGCAGGTCGGCATGGGCCTTTGATGGCACTTCCATTTTTGTTCGCTCCTTCCCTCTCCCGTCTTTTAATGGTTCCAATGAAATTTAACCAAGAAGAGGGATGAGAGAGGTTAAATTAGAAAACATTGATATAACGCATCAAAAAAAATTAAATAAATAAATAAAGATAGGTGCGACAATTAGCTCTTTAACAATACTTAATAGAAATTAACTTTAACACATCCACACAGCCGCGAAATAGCAAACCACCCAACTTATTCACAGCTCAATATGGGTATAAAGCTCTACTTTCTGCGATTTGGAAAGAAAAAGAAAGTTTTTTTTTGTTTATTTTTAATAACATAGATCTACAAATACTACACTTAAGGCTTATAAAAAAATATTTAATTAAATAATAAATCTAGATCTAAATCAATTTTTATACTATTATAATTAATGGCAAACTTATGCTTAGTATGAAGTCATTAATGATGAAAATTATTACAATAATTACAATAATTTATATAACACTGTCACATCCGATATTTATTGAAAGGAGATTTATATTTTAAATAATGGGTCATGGTATATTCATATACAAATCGCGTTTTTGAGAATGCTAGGAGGAAGCAAGAGCTTTTCACATTAAGTAAGTGCCTCTCTAACCGTTCTGCTTTCTCTTATCTTTTAATGGAATGGGTTGCCTGAGTCAGCCAGGAAAACTCTTGATTTAGCATATTTTAAGTCACAGATCAACATGCATGACTATGCATCAATCCAGTTTTCGATGCGTTATCAAACTTTATATATTTTGTAGAGAATTAGGCTTACACCTATAATATAACACATGGGCGTAGCCGTGAGGGGAGGGTCTTCAAACCATCACTTGCCTCAGACCTCATTGTCTAAAAGAGAAACTTTACTTACTGCCCCAGTGCAGCCAACTTAAAGCAAACTACAGTTACCAAACTGAGCGTAACCAAAAGGGGTTTTGTGGTTTCCCTTCCCCCTCCTATACAAAAACTAAAGCATTTTACCATTTTCTACCAAACACTGGACTCCATTGAATAGCTGATTTGGTTTTTTATTTTTTTTTTTAGCAGAAGAGTAGCAGGCTAATTGCACTGTAGATACCTCAGAATATGCATTTTTTAAGGTTAAAATAACGGAAATAATGCTTCACCCCGGACCCCACTGGGGGGAGCTCACAGCGCTCCCCCGGACTCCCTAGCTGCCCTTTGGCGGTGTGTACTGTCTTTCCACTAATTATAGGAAGAGAGTATTCTAGGGTAGAAAAAACTTTGAAAGAATGAAAGATCATAATTTAATTAATTACATATACACACACCCTAATATATATATATATATATATATAAATTGCGGAGTGGGGTAAAAATCCCCCCCAACCGAAAATATATGACATGCCATTTGTGGGCCGGTTTATTTGGTAATGCCCGGGCCGATTTTGATACCCAGTCCGCCCCTGCAAAAGGTATATATAGCACACGGACGTCAGTAATGGGCGTGATATTTTTAAAGATCATCTTCGTGCTAAGTAAGACATCTCTGTCGCGGAGCATTTTTAAATATTTATATATAGATATTTATAAAGTAGTGAGGGGCGAGTCGATTGTTGCTGAAATTATCCTATTGGATAAACTGGCTTCTAGAAAAGAATTCATTTTAAATTATATACAGTTTTCATGTTGTGTGGAAATCCTTTCGTCATGCCGATTCTTGAGGTCCCCGGATACAGTATGAGAAACATTGAGTTAAGTGCTATGTGAACTAATAGAGCGTGACTAGTCACCTTTTTTTTTTTTTTAGAGTTTAATGAAGAACAACACAGCTAGTTTCTAAATACTAGCCACGCAGGTGAAACTCATAGGCCTATACTAAAATCTTAAGCTATAGCACATGATAATAAAAAAAACACGACCCAAAATACACGTGTCAACATAGCGACTTGAATTGAAACAGTTGATCGTATAGGATCATCATTCACATGCGCATAAACACAAATACACACACACACGCCGATACGAACACATGAAATTTATTTCCTATGAACATATTCGTGTTTTGGTTTTGTGGTGAAATAAGAGAAGCAGTACAGAAATTAATAATTGAAGAGACCAAGCACTACACGTACCCTAGACTGTTTAACCGTTGGGATACCACACATGATCTGTCGACCATCTTTCTCCATTCCTCTCTATCTTACAGGCCCGACTATTCATTTACGTTGTCCTCCCAGAGTCCCATCGCTTTCTCCGTCTGCCTATTCTTCTTTATTCTGGTGCTGTTTAATGAAGGAAGATCTTTGCAAGAAATGAGGCCTTGTGATTTGGCCATAAAGTTTTAGTTTGAGGTTTTTGACAGTTATTAGCAGGTCGTTTTGGGGTCCAATCTCGTTGTGATCTTAATGGACCTCATTCACCAATCGTAAACAAACAACATTTAGCCACGTGGTGCTTTATCTCTTCTATATAATTTACGATCTCATGTTTAATTCATGATGGTTGTCACGTGACAGTTTTTTTCATTGTTTTATCAATAAGATCACGTGACTAAATGTTATTTGTTTACGATTGGTGAATGAGGTCCATTCTTATCTGTTCCTTTGTGATGCTGACTTTGTATGGGATGTCTAGGACCCTCATATATTAAATATATATCATCTAAATTTCATTGCTAGAATCGTTCTCTCTAGTTCCAGAGTCATCGTCCACGATTCACACACATACGAATGTGGCAGTGACCAGGGAGCGCATCGGTCTGAATTTAGTGTCGAGGGTTATGGCTTTGTCTTTTCAGTTGTTTCAATTTTTTGCAGGTGCAGCTGTCATTTTTCTCCACAATCTTATCTCCACATTATTATATTCACATTCTCATATTAACATTCTTATCTCTACATTTTCATCTCTACATTCTCATCTTCACATTCTTCTTTCTATATTCGGTGTTTTAGTTTGTAATACATCAAATACAATGTGATTGAAAAGTTATTGACTTTTAATTTAATGTATTAACTGAACAAAATAAATAAGTATTTTAAAACATCATAAATAATGCAATGCAACGCGCATTCCGTTCAAACTCTTTCTGCATCCCTTGGGATTCGCGTAGGCTACCACACTTTGGAAAAACTGTGTTAGAAGAGACAATTAGCTGGCCGAGTCTAGATGAAACATTGTGGACTAAGGGAGCAATGGGTATGGCCATTTCAAAAAGTGTAACAATTACAAAGTTATTTTAAACAAGGTTACAAAGACAGTTGGTATGGAAACACAAACTCAAAATCAGCACCCGAAGTGGTCTACCCAGGCAGGTAAAAAGGCAGATTTCAATATTTTCAGAAAGAATATCAGAATAAAATTCTATCAAAAGCTAATGACAGAGAAGATTGGACAAAGAAAGTTGACAGATCCTGTGTGGTGCCCCAACGGTCCAGCAGACCAAGGAAAAAGGGAGAAGACGTTGACCTTAATATCCTGTAGACTAGACGTGTTATTGTCACGTGATTTAACCTGTGCTAAACGCGGGAAATAAGGAAGATGATGACATTGACCTAATTCATGTTGGAGTGGGAAAGTATCACATAACAAGAAAAAGAAAAAAAATATCACTTAAAAAAAATAAAGCTTATATTTAGAATAATTGTATCAATTGTTTTGTATTAGTTATGTAATCCAACTTGTAATAGATCTAGATTTTTTAGACTTAATATTAATAGGAAAAACAGTGACTTGGCAGAATTTAAGTCATGCATGACGCGTAGGACGTAATCATCTTCTTTTTTGAAGTTACGTCTGTATTATATAAGATAAGAAGATAATAATTGTGTGCGATTGGAAACATATGTGAGAAATAAAGTGTACAAAACATTTTACCAGGCAGACAGAGTGAGTTGATATAAGCTTTAAAAAAAAAGTTGACCTCCCATCTTTTAACAAAGACATCGAAGTGGCTGTACATTTTTTATCAACATTTGGTGCACTTGGTGATGGTCTTGGTACCCTCACTGACAGCGTGTTCGGCCAACTCACCAGGAAGAAGGAGACGGGCGGCAGTCTGAATCTCAGAGAAGTGATGGTGATGTGTTTGTTGTAGTGAGCTAAACTGTTAGCTTCAGTGGTGGTGATGTGTTTGTTGTAGTGAGCTAAACTGTTAGCTTCAGTGGTGGTGCGCCCAAAGAGTTCATTGGGTTCATGATAGAGATATGGCTTTTGAGGAGATACCTAGTGTCACAGTGCTCTTGTTTCAAAACTTTGGAAATGTAGATGCTATAGCTTACATAAGCTTTCCTTATCTTTTACCACCTTGCCGACTTTAATTCTTGGCTCCACACGACGATACTTTAAGTGACCTAGTTTTCAATCTGTGCGTGACAAAACTGAGAGTGACGACGAAGCGGTCCCTTGCGTGGAAATCGGGCGAGCACGCCACAGAAAACGAACGCGTCGAACCAATAGGAGTGCTGTTTTTTTATACTATTAATATATATAGATCAAAGCTCTTCGAAAGAACATACACTTTTTAAACCAGGTTGACACAAAATGAGTTAGTGTTGCTCCCATACGGTCTGCCTAGTGTGCAGTCGAACTACAAACCGTCATGGGCATATAATTGTGATGTTTCGTAGCACGCTTTACATTTATTATCGTTTATATGATTGATCCCTGAAAATTTCTTCTCATAATTAGCATAGAGGGTTTTATTTTTTTTTAATAAGACCTTTTAAAAAAAATCCTATTTCAGACCTTGCTTAAGAAAATTGATGTCAGCTGGGTGGACTCACCAGGATTCGAACCCCGGATCCGGTTCGGAAGCCAAGCGCTTTACCACTCAGCCACCACGCCTCCAAAATAAGACTTAAATCAAAATTATTTTTAGATACTAAGTAGATTTCAAATTAGATATACTGATATTGGGGCGATGTGGCTGATTATTTAAAGAAAAATTACGATGGTTTTTCAAATTCGGGCTATTGACATATTTAAATTCTGCGTAAAAAGTTGTGATAGTAAACATTTTTTTGTTGCTTCACTACTCGACCGGCGGCGTAGTATACGCCGCTATTTTGCAGTGTCGGCTTTAGGTGACCGCAGTGGGCTCCGAACCTTTGCGACAGCAGGGGGCCCCGCAATTTCATAGGACCCGCGCTAATTCTAGGTTTACGTTGTGACGTTGGGAGTTTTGATATTACTCTGAACCTTGATTCTTCATCGTCGGTGAACATTCGACCTGGCTAGAAGATACTAATGTTACCTTGAACAGTTTACAGAATCTTTGTCTTGAAATGGAATATTGATGAGGTCAATACTATTTCTATACAATACTATTTAAGAATTTAAATTGAACTATGCAAACGCGACATGAAGCTCTTAAAAATCGACACTAGCAGCTGAGAAAAAGTAGCAATGGATAGATCTACATGGAGAGAGAGCATAAAGGAAGGGTCTCGGATTGCAGATGCCATACACTACAGAAGCAGAAAGAAGGGTGATAACGCAACGGCGCCTGGTGATCACATATGCCCAACCTGCGATTGCAGCTGTGTATGAAGGATTGGCCTCTTTAGTCACACAAGAAGTTGAAAAGGGAAAAGATCGTCTCTCGAGACGTAAAATGCCACAGATTTAATTTGAACTATATCATTATATATATATATTCATTTATTATTATCATTAATCACATGTCATTTTCATTGTATAACTATTGTTATAAACCTGGTGGTGAGACAGATGGGGGTAGTGCTGTGTGTGTTTTGGACTACGCAAATCGCCCCAGGCCAGCGCTAGACGAGCGGTCCACCGCGAAGAAAAACAGTACACGCCAGTTTGGCAAAGACCCGTACACGTGTTGTAAATATTACGCACACAAGTCACGGCGATTGTGATCAACCAGAGGTCAAGCGACGTTCCATCCAATTCTAGAAAGCCTATGGACCCTATATAAGTGCGAGTGTGTTTGAGTCACGTAACCTCGCAATGTGACCAGTACGAGGCGAAGTCAGAAACAATCACCACACTGGAAATTCAACAACTCACTTTTAACAGACACAAATTACTTTAAAAACATAACAACTTTAATACAAAACACTTTCGACACAACAGACCCAAACACTAACACAGAAGACATTTGGCACTACTTAAACGAAGCCTAAAACAACAAACAATAATAATAGCCACTCAAAACACAAGCAGCGCACACAAGAAAAACATCTGAAAAGAAAAACTCCAAACACTACAGGAAGACTCAATCGACATCGAGACAACATAAGAACTACAAACACTATTAGACTATAAATACACAGGGGCACAAAAAAGATGCAGACAAAGAACCATAACAGAAGGGCCAACCAAAGCCTTCCTAACCATAGAACAGAATATACAAAGAAAACGCAACATAGATAAAAAAACAACACAAGAAGACAATAAAAATATAGCTGAGGCATTCAAACAACACTTCCAAAGCATTTACACGAAAGAACAAGGTTACAAAGACAGTTTGTGTGGAAACACAAACTCAAAATCGGCCCCCGAAAAGGTCCATCCAGGCAGGCTTCAATATTTTCAGAAAGAACATGCAAATGAAATTATATCAAAGACAAATGAGAGATAAGAATAGAGAAAGAAGGTTAACAGATCTTGTGTAGTGCCCCAACGGTCCCGGAGATCAAAGGATAGTTGAAAGTGAATGTAAAGTTAGATGTGAACCTGGCCTAACTAGTTCCCTTTTTAGACCTTGTGGTCTATAGGACAGATGATGTAAAGTTCATCTGTTTTTGTGGCCTACGATTAGCGAGGGTGTCATGTAGCCAGCACAACGACCAACCGCCTATACTTTTCCCCAACTAATGTCAGGTACCCATTAGAGCTGAGTGGACTCAGAGGCGCTCAAAGATTACAAAGCTGATAATCCCAGTCTTCACCAGGATTTGAACCCGGACCCCCAGTTCGGAAGCCAAGCGCTTTACCGCTCAGCCACCGCGTCTCCCTTGGCCTAACTGATGTCTTATAATCGATCCAATTGTTTTGAAAAGGCTCAATCTCTTATTCGAACCCTCAAAAAAAAATAATTTCCGCAATAAAAAAAATGTTCATACAAATGGAGTTTATAAGATTACTATTCATTTTAAATTAGGTCTAACTTATAATGCATACTAATTAGCCTTTTCTCTTTAAAAAAAACTGCTTGCATAACTGATTTTAAAAATTAGATTTTTCGCTTTCAGAAAAAAAAAGTAGCCGTTGCATCATAACTTTGAATGGTCTAAAATATTGTGATGTCGGATTTTCAATATCTTTTATAGTTTACGAGATCTAAACGGGACGGACGGACAGACGGTCAGACGGACAGACATTTCGCACAAAACGAATAGCGTCTTTTCCCCTTTCGGGGGCCGCTAAAAACAGACGCAGAGGCACAAAATGAAACACTAAAATTTTGCAAACAACTAAAAGAAGACAAAACCGCAATAGACACACTACTCACACTCCGTGACAGAGATTTTAGCAGTCAAAAGCCTTCAAAACGATAAAACATCCGGACCAGACGGCCTAACAGCCGAATTCTACAAAGCCTTTCTGCCCCTTATAGGCCCTATCATTTTAACAATTTTTAATAATGCACAAGAAAATGGCAAACTTCCGCATCTCTTCAGTGAGGCTTACATCACTGTGCTAGAGAAAGACAAAAACAACCCAAAATTAATAAACACCTACAGACCCATCTCCCTTCTCACACAGACTACAAAATCCTAGCCAAAACACTAGCGAACAAACTACACCCAAACCGACACTGCAGCACATCAGGAAGAAACATAGATACAATGAACCACCGCATACGCGACATCAGAACATACGCAGACATAAATAACACACAACTAGTAGTCTGACCATCGATCAGGAGAAGGCATTCGAATGAGTAGACAACTTCCTATTCAAAATTCTTGAAAACAAACAACACAGGAAACAAAATAATAAAGTGGGTTAAGCTAATGTACGCTGACCCACAGAGCAGCTTACTAGTGAACCACACCTTGTCTAACCCATTCCCAGTGGAGCGATCAGTTAGACAGGGCTGCCCCCTCTCCCCCACACTATACACATTATGTATAGAACCTCTCCTACAAAAGATTAGGGAGGACACAACAATAAAAGGCCTAGCAGTCCCGGGCGACCAAACCATCATCAAAATACAAGCATACGCAGACGACACCACTTTCCTCATAACACAC
Organism: Biomphalaria glabrata; assembly: GCF_947242115.1. Classification (NCBI taxonomy): domain Eukaryota; kingdom Metazoa; phylum Mollusca; class Gastropoda; family Planorbidae; genus Biomphalaria; species Biomphalaria glabrata. The sequence continues at coordinate 278,289 of NC_074716.1, forward strand.
ACAAACGACATAGCGAACATAATACAACATTTTAAAAAATAAGGCCAAGCCAGTGGTTCCAAAATAAATTTAGGGAAATCCGCCATAATGGGAGTAGGCAAATGGAAACACAGAAAAGATTTCCCCGAAGGCCTACAAAGCGGAAAGACCCTAAAGATATGCGGGATCACGAGGACGCCAAACCCCTACACAGTGAAACATGGGATACACTCATCCAAAGAGCACAAAAGACACTAGATAAATACAAACACATAGGTATGACAATCTTTGGTAGAGCCCACATATACAACACACTAATACTCCCCAAAGTCATCTATCAAGCAACCACAACAGAACCCCCACCACAGTTCATACAAACACTTAACAAAATCACTCGCAGCTTTATTTTTAAGAACACAATAGCAAACGTAAAACACACAGCACTAATACAACACAAACATAACAGCGGCATAGGACTGCAAGACCTTGCAACTAAGATTCGGGCTCTGAGGCTCAAGTACGTGGGGCAACTGGCCAAGGCACCGGAAAAGAACGGTTTTGCCATCTACCTAATCGGTCTACGTCTCCAGAAGCTGATACCAATACAGAACACTCACACACACTACTCAAACACATACACAACACCTTTTCACGAAGCAGTCATTAGGAGCATTAAAGACAACACCCAACACATACACAAAACAACAAAAGAAATATACACTCATACGGCAGCAAGCAACACCCCTCCAAAAACGCATTAAATGGCATAATGGAGACGTAGACTACCAGACGGCCTTCAGAAACCTGCACAACAAACACATCTCTCCGAGGTCACGGGAGGTCGCCTACCGTTTGATCCTCAACATGACCCCGACCTAGGAGAGAAAAGGCACAAAGAAAGGGTGCAAAATGTGCAGGACCGGAAAACTGGAAGATGAGGGGCACCTTTTCTTAAGATGCCCCGTCGTCCAAGCAGCAAAAAACAACCTGGGAAGGCTACTGTCCGGGAGCACTGGGGTGCCGGTGGACGTGGACAGGGCCATCACGACAAACCAGATTCCGGCAGCCAGGAGGAGGGAGGCGGACATCCTCGGCAACATAATTCCCGGTGGACGTGGACAGGGCCATCACGACAAACCAGATTCCGGCAGCCAGGAGGAGGGAGGCGGACATCCTCGGCAACATAATTGCCGCAACATACAGACAACTGGTGTGGATGACAAGGACAAAAGTCTGGATGAAAGGCAAAGAAAAGACGGCGGTGGAGAGACTAGAGGAGGAACTGAGAAATGTGGTCGACAACCATATCCAGAAAATTAAAATATAAGCCAAAAAAAAAAAAAAAAGCACGGCGACCCGTTTCTGGAACTCAAATAGAATCGAAACTCCTGGGGTGGCACAGGACGAAAGAATTAGGGGGAAAAAAAGTTTTAAATAGAGCCTAAACTAAGCTCTGTTTATTAAGGGAAGGAAACCGCTTGCTAGGCGGACAAAGAAACACCCTTAAGGGACACCCTTAAACTTCTCTAAAGGCGTTCAACATAGACCCAGCCACCTGGGAGACAAGAGGCACATGACATTTTGATCAGCCACATAAATCAACCTTGCAATATAACAATTTAAATTCTTAGCTCCACTAAATCCAAACTTGTTACACCCCATTTTGAGGTCAGAACCTCGTGGTTCCATCAAATTCTATTGCCATGTATTTTAAGACTGTTTTTATTTGGTAGATGTTATGGTGTGTGTGTTTATATGGTGATTGTAGGAAGAGATTAGTGATTGGTTGTGAATGATGCAACATAGGTGGCATTGCCATCCTTTGGTGTTAGTTAAGGGAGACGACTCCAGAACATGAGACTGAAAGATTGTGCTATTATAGTGAGCTAGTTTTTTTTAAAGATATTATTACTAAAGTCTACTAAATTTATTTCATTTGATCACAAGTTATTTTGTCTATATTAGAAATAAAGTTATATTTAGTTTTGTTCACAAAAGTTATTCAAGTTATTTGAAGTTTTATTAGTTAAGATATATTACTCCTACAATGGTTTAGTTGTCTACCAGCAGTATGGTGCTACATGTCAACGACCAGTAGGAACATCTTTAATTTAACATAACATTAGCATATGTAACCATGGCGCAGATGATGTAAAGGTCACTCATTTTTATGTCAGATAATTAAGGAGAGTGTTATGTGACAAGCGCAACTTCCTTTGATTTCTTCATCTAAATTCTAAAGTCAAGTAGACATTAGAATTCGGTGAAATAAAGATCAATTCCAAAATCCTGAAATTAAAAAATCCCACTCTTGATTCACAGTAAAGTTAACCTTTCAAACTTTGGGGCACGCAATGTAAAGGTCATCTGATTTTGTGGCCCACGGTTAACGAGGGTGTCATGTAACCAGCACAACAACCAAGTACCTTTACTTTTCCCAAACTAATGTCAGGTACCCATTAGAGCTGGGTAGACTATGGGGCACCCAAAAAATCCTGAAATTCAAAATCCCAGAGCTCCCTGATTTGGAAACCACTGCGCAGTTCATCTCATGTATTGGTCTAGTCATCTGAACACTCAACATAACAATGAGAAAGAAGAAGAAGAATAAAAAATCCCAGTCTTCACAGAGATTTGAACCCAGGACCACAGGTTCAGAAGCCGAGCACTTAACCACTCAGCCACTGCGCCCCCATCAGTAATATGTGTTTGCAGTTATTTTTTTTAAAAAAGGAATTCAATTACTTACTTCCTACAGCATCTACTTCATCAAAGACAAGCTTTTTTAGCTATAGCCATTTCGAAAAATTCTCTGATTATTCCGGCACCCAGAAAGTATTACATAAAGAAGTAAAAAGTAAAGGTACCCATTTCGGATCTTGCATATTTTGGACACAGATGATGTCTATGGCCATTGGTTAATGAGTCATGTTGCCAGCACAAAGACCAACTGTCTTTACTTCCCCAGCAAAAGTACCCATTAGAGTTTGGTATATTCAGGGGCATCTTAAAAAATCCTGATCTTCAAATCCTAATTTTCACCAGGATTGGAACTCTAGACCTGTTGCTTGTTGCCATGTGCTTTACTACTCATACTACACCCCATACAAGAATAAGCTAGTCAAAATTTAATAAATACCAACATTTTTTACAAACAAAAATAAAATAGAATTGAATGCATATCATGAAAACTGATTTGACATGGCAGTTGATTTTTGTGCTGGCCACGATACCCTCATTTATCGTGGACTACAGAAACTGATGACCTTAACATCATCTGCTCTATAGACACATGATCTGAAAAGGGAACTACTTTACTTTTTACTTTAATCTATGGGGTGTGGTGGTAAAGAGAGTGTAAAACAGACTAAGAACAGATCAACAATGTCAAATTAAGAGAGGCTGTAAAAACATATAGTTTTTTTTTTCAAGAATTCTTTCATTAAATTTTGAAAATACAGACACAATTCTGACAGTAATTAGCAGCCTTGTTTACAACATAAATAAATGTGTGACATCACAAGCAATGAAGAGTCACATCTAGAATAATGTTATATATCTGTGTATTTTCCCAATACCATCCTCTACGTTCATAGTGTAAAGTAGTCATTAAATGAATAAGACACCGGTCCCAAAAACCACTATAGGGCCCTATATAGAGCAAAAACTATTAGGAGAGCTACCAGATCTGAAAACCATTGCACAGTTCATCCTAGGTATGGGGTTACTTGTCTGAAACCTCCAACATATAAATGAGAACAGAGAAGTCATTGAATGTACAATTATAACTTTTTTTTTCACTGAAACTACCAGATGAAAAACTTAATAAAGAGTCTAGCTATGCTAAAGAAACTCAGGCTTTTCTTCCACCTGAAATACACAAAATCAACTCGAATATAAACTATAACAGATATTTTCACATTACTATCTGTAATAGACAAACATCATAATCATTGTAATAAGGACATCCCTCTGCATTTTGTTTTTCTTTGCCGCCTTTGTTCTAAACAGCTTACTTTATGAATATGGATGTGTGGCTAAATGGCATAAACCACTAGGCTACCTATTAAGGGGACTTGATTTAAAAACCCAACTCAATCTGGGTTGTGTTTGCTGAGCATCTAAAGGCAGCTCAAAAAGATCCTCCTCACACAGATCCAAAAAAAAAAGGAAAAAAGATTAGACCATAGCCCCCTGAGCATGCAATAAACATGAACAATGTGCTACACAAAAGCAATTTTTAAAAAGTTATGACCTGCTTTCTTCATTAATGAAGTATGTATTAAGCAAAGGAAAAAAACAAACTTTATTAGAATTAGTTCAAGATAAATATTTTCTGCACTATGTAACAACTTTTTTTCTATTATTGTTGTAATGAAAAGATTTTTTAAAATTTATGTTAAAACACAAATTTATAGAACATGGGAGGACACCTGGTGTATCCAAGCAATCATTATCTTCAAGAAAATGATGTGAAAAAAAATATCAAAAGATATAAATAGAACTCCATTTAAGTTTATATACAATTCATGATAGTTTAGAACATAATATTAAAAACAATTTATTCTTTGGCATCTAGCCAGTTTTTTGTTGCTGATCTGTTCTTCTCAATTTTTCTGCACTACTAAACAAAATGTTGGTTATCCAAGATGTTACATGCGCATAATAGTGTGAAAGTGAAATGGTACAAATGTGTGTTGAAAAAGGAAAGATAAGAGATGGATCAAAAAATGGAGTAAATGTAAACGAGATGTAACATATTATTATTTGTTGAACAAGATTAAAATTCTATTGATGGCTCTATTTGGTGTATACTTAAGAGTCTCAGATGCTCGTAACAATAGTTTTTGATGTGATGGGGGTCTGACTGGATAACTTGTAGAACTTAGCTTTAAAGAGTTGACAGGCTACACAAAGTGAAACAAGGACTGTCTGGATAACTTGTAGAAGAAATACACTCTATAGAATGAATCAACTAGTTTATAATCTCTGATCAGGATATGTGGAGTCCCTTGGTAGCGGTCACTATAGGACATGTATCAACAATTATGTGAATGGGTAAAATCCAGAATCTAAGCCACTATAAATGAATACTTGTCCAGTACAGTGTAGCACAGGTGTAATGATTATTGTTTGTTTTTTTTACATGTTTGGAATGTTCCTTCAAATTTGTAGATTATTACATCCTAGCCCAAAACTCCAGAAGTCTGGTGGGGGATGTCATTGGGCAGGGTTCAACCCTGTGACCCATCAAACTACCTTCTAGAGTGCAAACCACATGCTGGCAGGATCTTTAAAACTTTTTTTACTTTATTTAATTACTATATTAGGGATACTTTATTAAATCAGGTTAACATAATTATCTACTTTGTCAACCTTTCTTGTAATTGTCTTAGTCTATTTAGCAATCTTTAACCCTGTGTGTTTCATTAAAATGTTTCTAAGTATCATTAAAGCTATTATTAACCTCATTTAGCCAACTTTTAAATCAGCATTATATAATCATGTTTGATGAACAGCTGTGCTTTTTGTTTATAATACTATTTTCATTTTATGATAAGAAAGTGAAGAAAAGAAAGGCCTTTAAAACTCACTAATTTTAAAGCATATATTTTACAGTGGTTTTTTTTTATAAACATTAAAATTAATTATTTCATTCTGGTATTTTTCTATCACATTCATAAAATTACATAGTTTTTTTAATACAATCAAACATCCACATGTACAAACTAGAGATGGGAATCGAACCTAACTTTTAAAGTTCTGGTTCCATTCTTTCAGATGTAAGTTTGGGTTCGGTTCGGTATGATGATAAGGATAGTTCAGATTGGTTCAGTCAGGTCTAAAGTTCGGGTTCGGTTTGATGTTATGAAATTAGGTAATAGTAAAATTAGGTACATGTAATGATGTTTAATTAAATTAATGATTAGATAAAACAGCTATGTGAAACCTTATTCAGCCAGTGGGCCTTTTTAATTTCCAACACTCATTTCGCGGGCCAAATAACAGAAAAGATTTTAAAAAAAAACATCAAATAAAAATAAAGCACTTTTATTATAAACCTGTGGACATAGTTTAAAAAATGTTCCCTTTCAGACCTTATGATCTATAGGGCAGATGTTGTAAAGGTCATCTATTTCTGTGGTCAACGGTTATCGAGGGTGTCATGTAACCATCACAATGACCAACCGCCTTTACTTTTCCCAAACTAATGTCAGGTACCCAATAGAGCTTGGTGAACTCAGAGACTACCACCTTAAGATGCAGGATTCAAACCTGGGACCCCCTTGGATCGCAAGTCAAGCTCTTTACCACCTAGTCACAGCACCTCCCACATGAATATAATATTTACACTTATTCATGGGATGTAGGATGTTTATCCAAAACCAACTTTTAAATATCACACTGTATTGATGAGACACCAAGATGAAGCAGTATGGTAATAGCAAAATTAGGTATATGTAATAATGTTTAATTCAGTTAATAATTAGATAAAACAATCTTCTGATTTCTAGATGTTTCTTAGCAATTTTTTTTTTTGTGGCTCAAACTAAGAATGCTGCAATATTTGTTGTTGTTTTTTTATATGATAATGCTGTTAATGTTGTGTTCTTTAAAAAAAGCTACAAACATCTATATACCAATAAAAAATATTGACTTATTTTCATACTCCATAAAAAGACAAAGATCTGTCCACTTTTCTTGGTAGTTTCTACATTCTGAGTCTACTTTTAGTTTCTTCGATTCTCCCATTTCATTAAAGCACAAATGTTAAATGTTACAGTACATTGGCTGTGAATCAAAAGAAGACAATCCAAAATGATCCAGCTGAGTTATCCAAAAATTAAAAATAACTGTCCAATCCTCTCACTGATACTAAGTTTTTATCTTTTCTTACTAAAAAATATTGCAAAAATCTTTGATTCAGTTCGGTGAAGGTAAGGACAGTTGGTTAAGTTCAGTTCAGACCGATCAGTCTTAAAGTTCGGGTTCAGTTCAGTTGTAAGTGAGGTTTGAGTTCAATTTGTTTGGTTCAGGTTCGATTCATTTCCCATCTCTAGTACAAGCACATGTAACATCATTAAAAGATATTGTTAAATAGATAATAAAAAAAATAATATATTAAATACAAATCATAAGGGATGGGTATTATTATTTTTAGATTTAATACTCTTGTTTTTAAAGGAGTAAACATTCTTATTTATAGATATCTTAAATATTTCTTGACAGTTGAGATATATATATATATTCATTATTAAATTATGAGTGAGTCTGTTGTAAATATATAAATTGATTTTCTATAGTTAGAATGTTTTGTTTGGTGTAATGCATAATTGTAAGACTAATCTCCTTATGGATAATAAAGATTATTATTATTAATATCTTTAAAAAATAATATGTAAATGTTTAAATATATGCTAAATTATGAATGGCACTATTTAAATTTTGAATGTTAGAACACATAAAAGAAAAAATTTAAAAAATCAAGTTGAACAAAGACTATAGAACCCATGAAAGTTGTAAAAGTGTTAAAGTACTTGCATCATAGTGACCTGCTGGGAAGATATAGAGCAATGTAGATTCAATATTTGTTTCTGTCTGTTTGTTTGTTTTATATGTTTTGGATGTTCCTTCACAGTTGAAGATAGTTTACTTCCTAGTTCAAACCTCCTGCAGGACAATGGGGGATGGGACTGGGCAGGGTTTGAACCCAAGACCTTCAATAAATCCAAATAACAGTCCAGCATGCAAACAGCACGACCAGGCAGCCATCCAACTGTCAACTCTGTGCAGACCAAAAAGCAACTTGTTATAAACAAGAGACTCATTATTAAAACAACACACAATTTCTAATTGAAGAATAAAAAGAAAATTAAAAATAATACATAAAACATTGAACCATTATTTATTTACAAATAGAAAAACAAAACTTAATTAAATACTCAGAAAGACATATTCTTGGACAAATTCATTGCCTAGTGCCATTATAGATTGGAAGGTGATGTTTTGTTATTAATGCTTTTAACAAAATCAAACAAAAGTTGTAGAATAATCTGTTTAAGCTGTTGGTGGATGTGACTAAAAATATGAACCTTAGACTTAAACCAGACATATCGATTGGCAAGGAAACTTGAGAAAATGCCAAAAGTATAGAGTGATTAGTCTGATCAGTCACCCAAGTAAGATAATGCTAAGAATAATTCTCACTAGACTCAATAAAAATCTGGAGAGGTCCTTTCTGAAGAATAGGCAGGCTTCAAAGCAGGTAAAAGGACTGTTGAACATATATTTTACATGATCTTACTTTGATCTACTTCTTTGACTACTCATTAGACATAAGTTGATACATTAATAATAACAATGGCAGCATATGATAAAATCTTAGAGCTTGTGAAAGTGATGGAACTAGAAGGTGATAAAAATAGACAATTTATAGAAAGGGAATTAGCAAAGGCAGAACAAGAAAAAAGGGAGGAAAGAGATAGGGCTGAAAAGGATAAAGATAGGGAAGAAAGAGCTGCAGAAAGAGCTCATCAGAAAGAACTAAAAGAACTAGAGACTAAACAAAAAGAGTTAGAGGCAAAACAAAAAAAAAGTCAGGACAAAGTAGAGTTGGCTAAATTAGAAGCAGCAAAAATCAACCCCAACATTATGACCCAGCAAACCAGTAACAAACCATTTATCTCCAAATGTCATAAATTTAACATTAAGGAGGAAACATTAGAAAATTACCTAGTTCAGTTTGAACATATCTCATCTACTTACAATCTAAACAATGAGGATATGGCAAAACATCTGCTAGCAAATTTATCAGGAGAACCCCTAAACATAATAAGCACACTCACAACTGAACAAAAGAAAGATTACATAGCTGTTAAAACTAGACTCTTGGAACATTTTGGGAAAAGCGAAGACTATTATAGAAAACTCTTTAAAAAGATTAAACTAAACAAGGATGGAGACTTCAACAGAATAATTTTTGACATGAAGGCAAATATGCTTAAATGGTTAGAGCTAGCTAAATGTGATATAAAAGATCCTAATCAAATTTTAGACATGATCCTAATTGACAATGTACTATCTAATGTCACAGATTTAGTGTTCACTTTTCTTAAAGAAAAGAAAGTAAAGACAGAAACTGATCTCATTACTAATTTAAACCTTTTTAAAGATAGCCATCCTGGGCACACTATGGACAAAAGAGAGCTACATCAATTGGCCGCCACAGTTAATACAGCTAATAATAGCAATAGTAATGATAGATTTAAATTTTCTAATTCAAAAACTTGCTTTAATTGTGGGAAGAAGGGCCATGTTAAAAGCCAATGCAGACAAACTAGCACTAGCAACTTCAGATATAGAAGTTACACCAATTACCACAACCCTAGCAACTACAATCAAAATAATTACAACAATCATAGTAACTATAGCAACCAATATAGAAACTACAGATCCAACCAGAGTGCAAGCCCCAGAGAAAGAAGGAGCCTTAGGAATAACAACTCCTATTACAATAACTATAATACTAATAGACAATCAAGGAGGGACACATACAACCATCAGTCCAACTACAACAACTATCAAAACAGGAATAGAAATAGAGGCAATACCAATAACAATACACAAAGAGAAGAGAATGTAGCCTACTTACAAACAGACATGTCTAAGGTAAATGTTTTTCCCTCATATGTAAACTCAGTAGAAATTAAAGCAGTGAGAGATACTGGTGCAACAACATCAATAGTAAGATCCAATCTAGTCAAACCAGAACAATATTTAGAAGAAACTGTTAAGGTCATTTATGCCAACATACAAAAATTTGATATATGTAAAACCGCCAAGGTCTGGATTGAATCTCCCTGGATCACAGGCGAGATAAAAGTAGTAGTAATGGATACACCCGCCCAAGACCTCATAATAGGGAACTCACATGGTGTCAAAGACTTAACAATAACTCAGCTAGATTCATGGATAAAAAACAGACAAAGAAATTGGTATCTAGACCAACATCATATATTAGCTGTTCAAACTAGATCACACAAAAATATAGTGCCAGAAATTGAATTACCAAATACTTTGTTCAATGAAATAGGAACCACCAGACAAGAATTAATCAAAATGCAAAACAGTGACCCTATAATACAAGATTTGTTAAATAAAGACTATAACAAAATAAATTTAAACAACCATCATCTTTTAGCCAACAACCTAGCCATTAGATGTAACAGAAACAAAGATAGCACAAGAATTCAAATTATAATTCTAGAAAGTCTACAACCCAAAATATTGAAAATGGCCCATGATGACCCAACAGCAGGCCACTTTGGAAAAAAGAAAACATATGCTAAAATCTCACAAAAATTCTTTTGGCCTAAGATGAAGACTCAAATTAAAGACTATATAGATTCCTGTGCAGAATGTACTAAACAAAAACTCATACTCAAGACTCAAGGCACCTCTACAAAAATCAGATAAAGCCCATTGTTTCTGGGACAAGATAGCCATTGATATTATGGGCCCATTAAATACAAGTACCAAGGGAAATAAATATATATTAGGGATCATAGACATAGCAACCAGGTGGGCAGAAGCTTTTCCTCTTAGGGATATCAGGGCCGAAGATATATGCACCTCACTAAGAACAATATTCCTAAAGTTCGGATTCCCAAACAAAATCTTATCAGATAATGCATCTAACTTTAGATCAAACTTAAATAAACCTTTCGGAGCTATGACTAACATAAAACTAGTGCATAGTACAGTTTATTCACCACAGTCAAACGGTGTGATTGAGAGATGGAACAAGACAATCAAAGAGATAATCTATAAATTAGAAACAGAAGCAATGACTACTTGGGATCAGACTTTCAATTATGCTATCTTCGCTTACAACACTACTACTCATGAAACAACAAAATTCAGTCCATATGAATTAGTTTTTGATAGGAAACCTAAAGGACCACTAGAACTATGGGCTGATAATATGTTAGAGCTAGAGAACTATGAAGAATACCATCCATGGATAACACAAACAAAACAAAATTTAAGACAGGGAATAAAATTAGCTGATATAAACATGGATAAAAACTTAAAGAGACATAGAGATATAAAAAATAAGAACAGAAAATTAAGGACATTGAACATAGGAGACCAAGTGTTTGTAAAAATAGAAAATAAGTATAGTAAAAACAAAAATGAAGGCCCATATGACATAGTAGGAAAAATAAATAACAAAGTGTACAAAGTAGACAGAAATGGCAAGGAATGTAAGCTGAGCATAGATAAATTAGTAAAATTTCCCAAAAGAAAAGTTGAAGAGATAGAAGTTATTGATAGGGATACAGATTCAATAGTAACTATGCAAGAATATGCTGCAAATACTATATCCATTCATACTACCACCCAAGACTACAGTAATGATAGAACTAATATAGATAACTTGATAGAAAAATACAATGATGTCATTACATTGAAACTAGGCTGCACTGATCTAATTCAGCATTCAATACATTTAAATAAGACACTACCATCTAAAACAAAGGCATATAACATCCCAAAGGCCTATGAGGAATTAGTAAAAGTAGAACTAAAGAAATTACTAAGTGAAAACAAGATAGAAAAATCAGATGTTTGTTCTTACCTATGGTGATTGTCAAAAAAAAAGATAACAGTGTGAGAATCTGTTGTGACTATAGAGAGCTAAACAATTGTACTATCATAGATCCTGAACCTCTACCTGATACAGAAACTATAATTAATATGCTAAGCAGAGCCTCACTATTTACCACCATGGATCTAAATAGAGGATTCTGGCAAATAAAAATGGAAGAAAAGTCTAAACAATATACTGCTTTCAAATGTATACTACCCGGGTTTGAAGGGATATATGTATGGAATGTCATGCCATTTGGATTAGTTAATAGCACAGCCACATTTCAAAAATGTATGAGCAAACTATTAGCAGGCATTGACAATGTAATCTCATATGTTGATGACATTTGTGTTTTCACTAAATCAGAAAAGGAACATCTAGACACACTAGAACAAATATTTGCTAGTTTAAAACAACATAGAATGACAATTGCTCCCAATAAATTAAATCTTGTAAAGAATGAAATTCAATTTTTAGGCTACAACATCACTAACAGTAAAATAACTCCTACCAAAGCAAACATCTGTAAAATAAGAAATATTAAGGAACCTAAAACAAAAAAGGATGTCAGAGCACTATTAGGCTTGTGCAACTTTTATAGAAAATTCATACCCAACTATGCCCAACTAATTCAGCCCTTAGTAGAATTCACTAAGAAGAAACACTCAAATATAATAAACTTAGATGATAGCAGCAGAGAGGCACTAACTAGACTAAAGGATAAGTTTAATGAGAAATTAGAGTTAGGGAGTATTGATCCTATCTCACAACTCCTACTGTACACTGATGCATCCAATAATGGTATAGGAGCATGCCTACTGCAACAGAAAGAGTCAGATCTAAAACCCATAGTCCATATAAGTAGAACATTATCTAAAGCAGAAAGAAAATATTCAATTATAGAAAAAGAACTATTAGCTATAGTATGGAGCATAGTCAAACTAAAACACTATTTGCTAGGAAGATTCTTTACAATTAAATGTGACCATAAACCGCTGTTAGCACTTAAAAGAAAGGAACTAAAGAATAATAGGATAAATAGGTGGTCATTAATTTTGTCTGATTACAAGTTTGACCTACAAAGTATACCTGGTCATGAAAATATATTAGCTGATTTTTTATCAAGGCAGGTAGATCATGAAACAGATACAAATGAGGACAATGATATTGTACATATCAGTCAAAGTATTTTAACTGAGTAACCTCACAATATAATCTTTCTAAAGCAGAAAGAAAATATTCAATTATAGAAAAAGAACTATTAGCTATAGTATGGAGCATAGTCAAACTAAAACATTATTTGCTAGGAAGATTCTTTACAATTAAATGTGACCATAAACCGCTGTTAGCACTTAAAAGAAAAGAACTAAAGAATAATAGGATAAATAGGTGGTCATTAATTTAATTAATTAGGGCAGATGATGTAAAGGTCATCTGTTTCTGTGGCCTACAGTTAACAAGGGTGTCATGTGGCCAGCACAATGACCAACCACCTTTACTTTTCCCTAACTTATGTCAGGTACCCATTAGAGCTGGGTGGACTCAGAGACGTCTGAAAATCCCGAAATTAAAAATCCCAGTCTTCACCAGGATTCGAACTCCGGTCCTGGGTTCAGAAGTCAAGCGCTTTACCGCTCAGCCACCACGCCTCCAAGATATGCAAACACTGGAAATATTTTATCACATTTGAAAGAATTCAGATTTTAATCTTTCAGACCATTCTTGGCCGAGTCAGCAATGAATGCTTTGGCATCCTCAATACCTCAATAATCACTAATAACAAAAATATTTAAGATTTTTTTTCAGACATAATCCTAATTAGTCATTTGAACTTGTTTGTAATTAAGAAGCTGGGCTAATGAGTCTGCTGAATAGATAAACTCCCTAGCTATTGCATTCTGGGTTGTCTTGATGGTCTTGGGCTCATACCCTCCCTGTTGCCGTTTCCTTTCATCCTGCCATAGGTTTAAAAGGGGTAGTAAGTAGATTATAATCCTCAGCTCTGAAAGAGCATCTCAAAATTTAAACAATCAATTTGATTCTCTTTGTCCTGCTAAGAAAGATATTATGCTCAACCACCAATTCTGACAATGTAACCTTTGCCCTTCTCACTTTCATCTCAAAAGAACTCTCTCCTGAATATAGTGGCTTAAAAAAATCTAGAATGTAAATCTAGTCCTAGACACTATGCTATTAGAGCATGGAATGGGTTGTCTGAGCTAGCCAGGAAAACCAGTGACTTGGGAGAATTTAAGTCAATGGTTAATATGCATGACTGAATGAATGGCTCGTAGGATGTAATCATCTTCTTTTCTGAAGTAACATCAGTATTATATAAGATATATAAATGCAGTTTCATTACCAGTTGTTCGGTTTCAGTCTATAGGCTTTTTAAATGTATTTTAAAAATCAAAAGCAACAGTACTGTTCTGAATGTGAAATACTAGCTCAGCCAATTTTGCCCCTATTTTATTTTAGATTCTGTAAAGAATAATAAAGCACATCAATAAATCTCTTTGTAAGATGACAGGAATAGCTGCTTTTAAGTACACCTAACTCTATATCTAATAGGTCTAGATTCCTAGAGCAACTACTAGAAACTATTATAGTAGTAGCCTAGTGCTACTACACCTAGTCAGTAGTTTCTATAGTAATGGACATAATCATCTTTTTTTAAGTAACATCTGCATATATAAGATAAGATATAATATAATAAGATCTTAATTGATTTAGCTCTAGAATAATTTTATATCTAAGTCTAGTACACACCTAGTTGACCTAGTCAGATCTGGAATCTAGACTAGACTATAAGTATAAAGTATTAGTATAATAGTTCTAAAAATAGATCTAGATCTGGATTTATTTTATTTTTTAGATCCTAGTTCTAGATCTAGACTAGATCTAGTTCCAAATCAAGTTACATAAAATGAGTGAGGTTGAGATCGTAAAACGCATTATGATCTCAATGTCAATATAATCAATATAAATTTATAAAATATCTAGATTTAGATTTAGCTAGACTTAGTCTAGCAAGACTGTATAAAAGTCCAATGAAGTCCAATGGTTATATAGTAATATAGTTATTTAAAAAACAGACAAAGATTCTTCTGTTCCCCTGGCAATCTAATCATTGAATAGAATTTAATCGTTCCATCTGATTACTGAATGATTGTGATACTCACTGATACTACTGTTACTTGATTATTATGAACGAATAATAACAAGACTCTGGATATAACAGGAACGTATAAGAAATGAAATCAGCTGTTTAATCTAACGCCATACTGTTTGACAACCACAGTTACAAGGGATGTTACTCCCAAATACAGATTGGTGCAACCTATATAAAACACACATCAACATCCTTCACTTTCTATAGCTAACAAAATACATATCAGAAATATTTGCAATTAAAATAACAAACATTAATAACTCATCTTATTTTATAAATATTGTAACAACTAAACATAAAAATAAATTTCAATTGAGAGTGTGACACATATAGAATAAATATTTCAACATGCATATTAATATTGTCATAAAAATTCTTAGTACATATCATATTCCCTATGCCACACAGGTCTATTTGTTTCTCGAGTGCTAATTCTTGCTGGCATATTTCTATCGCAATTATTGTGTGGTACATGAGAAACTACTCCAGACTGTGCTGCATGTTGAGAACAAATATCAGCAAAATCTGGCCTTTCATTATCTTCATCATCATCATCCAAGACATTCCCATCATAGACATCAGTGTCTTTCAAAATAGTTTTCCTTTGCCTAATATGAAATCTGTTACGTATGTAGAATCCTCCATTATCCTCCTTGATCTTATAAGATCTTGGAGATGGTTGTTCCCTGATTATTTCAGGATACCACCCAGTTTGACCTGGGTTTTGGTAATAAATAGTTTGCCCTAGATGGAGTTTTGTTAAATCCCGAGCTTGCTTATCATATTGTCTTTTTACTTGTTGTTTATAATTCTCTTTCTTCTCAGCTACAACATGTTCACTTAAACACTTTGAAGTGTTGGGAATGTCCGAGGACTTCTTTTGAGGCACATTTCAGCTGGGCTAAATCCAGTACATTGCCGAGGTATATTTCTGAGTTCCAGTAAAGCTTCATATGGATCATCACCATTATGTTTAGTTTTCTTATCTTATCTTATATAATACAGACGTTACTTCAAAAAAGAAGATGATTACGTCCTACGCGTAATGCATTTAGTCATGCATATTAACCAATGACTTAAATTCTGCCAAGTCACCGGTTTTCCTGGCTAGCTCAGGCAACCCATTCCATGCTCTAATAGCACCGGGAAAGAAGAAGTATTTCTATTTTTCAGTATTAAATTCTTCATTATCTTTACAGCAGCTTCCGCCTTCCCATTTGGTCTCGGATAACCAGGATCTGATCTGATGTGATTGATGTTCCATCGCCTTGTGAATCTCAAAAACTCATTTGAACTAAATTGTGGACCCCCATCTGTTATTAACATTTTTGGAGCACCAAAACGAGCAAATTGTCCTTTCAATTTTCTAATCACATCTTGTGATGTTGTTGTTGAAATATTATGGTGGCAGCGGTAACAAGTGTAAGTGGAGAAATATTCCAGAAGAAGTTAACAGAAGCATTGTTAGGATTAGAAGGATGCATTAATGTGGCTGATGATATCGTGATTGTGGGATGTGGTCAGTCCAAAGAAGAAGCAGAAAAAGATCACTCTGACAAACTGAAAATAATTAAAATTACAGTTCCCATTTGATTTTTTATAATGCTTGATCTCTAAATTAAACCATCTATAATTAGTGTTGCTCCACAGACCTATATTATTTGTCTAGAGTGGAAACGGTCCGATTTCGTAACAGAGCTTTATGTAATCGTTACGTAATTATTTTTTTTTCAAGTTGTAGGCCAAAGGAATTCGCACTATGAATCTTGGAAATTGTTATTCTGTCTCAGAAAAGTAATGATTTTCTGTTTTCAAAGTTTATCTTATCTTCTTATCTTATCTAATACAGACGTTACTTCAAAAAAGAAGATGCTACAGAAAGATCTTCCGCATCACTTACCTTATCTTATGTTATTTGATACAGACGTTACTTCAGAAAAAAAGATGATTACGTCCAACGCGTCATGCATTCAGTCATGCATATTAACCAATGACTTAAATACTGCCAAGTCACTGGTTTTTATGGCTAGCTCAGGCAACCCATTCCATGCTCTAATAGCACTAGGGAAGAAGGCGTATTTGTACAAATTTGTCCTAGTATATAGAACGAGGGGATTTTAAATAGTAATAATCCAATAATATTAGGGCAATAGATAGCTATCAATCTATGTGATTCTAGATCTAGCCTCAATCTCTTTGATTAAGATGAGTTGCTACCTGCATTTCAAATAGAAAATTAATCTTAAAAATTGCATTCCCATAAAAATAATTAATATAAGGCCTATATAAGTCAAGCCTTTTATTATTATATGTTATATAGGTTAGGTTTGTGTAGTGTTTAGAGCAGGGGTCTCAAACACGTATTTTGTGTGGCCCGCGACCACGTCCGCGAATTTAAAAAAAATAGATAAAATTTACAATGACCACATATAAGCCGTGAAATGATTTACAACTGCACAAAGTAAATGTGGTGTTACTGTCGCCCACCGACCGCTTTCAGCTGGGTGAACGGTGGCCTGATTCTTACCGCTGGCCGATAGCGGCTAGAATCTGGTCACCATTATATCACTGCTCCGACCGAAACAGGAGAAAGAAAGGGAGATGGGGAGGGATGGGGTACATGTGTCAAGATTCTGTGAAAGCAAGCTTTGTTGTTAGCGAGATGATAGCAAAGGCATCACGACCATTCACTGAAGGCCAGTTTATAAAAGAGTGTATGCTACAGGCGTGTGTAATTATCTGCCCCGAGAAAAAGAAGCCCTTCGAAGGCATAAGTTTGTCTGCGAACACAGTTGCAAGCAGGATCACCGAGTCAGCGACAAATGTTCAACAGTAACTGAGTGCCGCTGCAAAAGACTTTGTAGCATATTCCATTGTACTGGACGAGTCTACTGGTGTAACAGACACCGCATACTGTGCTGTATTTATTCGTGGGGTCGACGAAAACTTGAACATTGTTGAAGAGCAATTGGACGCTGTGAAAGGAACGACGACTGGACGCGACGTGTTTCAAGAACTGGAAGCTTGTATTGACAGGTGTGTGGGCTACAGTGGGAAAAACTTATTGCAGAAGCTACGGATGGTGCACCAGCAATGTGTTCAGAGAAGGTTGGTGTTGTTGGATTAATGGTAGAGAAACGGAATCAGCTCAGATTGGCGGGATCTTTTGCAGCCATACATTGCATTCTTCACCAAGAAGCACTCTGTGGCAAAAGTCTATAAATGAAGAACGTGATGGATGTTGTCGTAAAGACGGCGAACTTCATACGTGCACGTGGTCTCAACCACAGACAGTTTGTGTCATGTCTAGCTGATTTGGAAACAGAATACGAAGAGTTGCTGTATCATACGGAAGTTGGTTGAGTAGTGGAAAAGTGCTGCAGAGATTTTTTAAAGGTAAAACTTTACATCGAAGGACCCTTTTGAAGAATGTTACGCAAGTGGCAGCACCGCGCTGTTTATCGCTACGGTAATCAGGTCACAAGGTCACTACCGGCTAGACGGTGTCGGTAGTATCATGTAGGCCTAATAGTTCGTGATAGATCTAGTCATTCGCTAATGATATGAAAACTCTGGATCTATATCATGTAATAAAAAAATATTAAAAAGGCTATAAAAAATAAATAATGAGAATGAATTAATCTTTATTTTTTTAATTTTGTTTTTTTTTTGTTTGTTTGTGTCACAAATGTATGGTACCGTTATCATATATATGTACGGGTTATAGGCCTATATTTATATATTTTTGCTGACACTATTTTTTTTTTCATTTGTAATGTTTTACAGACCTAAATTATTATTCTTTAATTTATTGATTTAATGTAATTTTACTTTAAAATTAAAGTAAACCATAGTCTATGAAGTAAACCAATCATACTGGGTTTCGTATATGTGCAACATATTCTTTATTTTATTTTCAAATTAAATTAAACTTGATGGGTTTCCTTATAAGTACAGATATTTATCTGAAATCCACGCATTTTCAATAACAGTAGCTAGATGGGTATACCGCTAGATGTTTATGAGGAGTAGTGTGTAGCCTAACATATGCTCGCCCCTCCTCCTTTCACATTCTGGACTTGGAACCAGACAACGGAGGAGTTACCGGCATTTTAACTAAAATGTAACTGGTTTTTTTTTTTATATTTATTAAAGCCGGTAGAGGAGACATGTGCTATACAATACAAAGGCTCAGTGCTGATGTAAATGAAATAAGTTGCAGTTGCATTTAAACCGTATAAACGAATATAGATATAAAAAATAAAAGAGATGAAAGCTAAGCCTAAACTAGAAGATGTTCAAATATAAGAATATTTGTGATTCAGTTCTAACGTGTGACCATGATGTCCACTTTTGTCTTCGGGAACCGATAATAAATGAGCGCTCGGTATTAATTTGGGATAGACATAGTTTCGAGCTACATCATTAATTGTATGTATGAAGAATGATATATTTAAACTATAGCGACTACTTTTATGTCCACATAGACTTCGCAAATGTCATAATTAAATTAAATACTTATTTCAGCTACACTAGAGTGAGACTAGAAGCAACTCTAAGGCTTTTACATAAAACCAGTGAAGTGAATTGATATCAACTGTATTAATAGATAATGATAACATATGTCTCCCCATTTTCTACACTGATGTTTAAGTGAATTACAGCTAGGTACCAATTTATGATCAAAGAAATATTTATAGAGACAAAGTCAAGTGACGTAAGTTTTAACTTCTAATGTAATAAAGTAAGCATTAAGTGAATAGGAAATTATGAAAAAAATAATCAGTTGGGAAAGTGAGAAGCAGATAAGCTAACGGAATCTATTAAATTATGTCATGACATGAAACTATATGAGACAACTAAAGAATTGAAAAGATTGAAACTCACACTGGGTTTTGTATCAAGCAGAAATAAAAAAGGGAAAGCGACGATGCGATGTTCACTGTTGGATAGCTTGATAATAAACTGCCCTAACTAAAATGTGGACATGTGACTTAAGACAAACAAACCAATCATGCAAATCTGTCGTGGGTTATCCAAATGTGTGTGATTTGACCATTTAAGTGAGGGTTACATGAAAAAACAGCAAGGGGGGTGATAGGAAGGGATGGGTGGATGTTGACAGTCTAGCATGTGGCGAGGGAGTTACGTAACATGTCCATCTGTCTTATATGGCCTGCGTGCTCATGATGTATTGTATGTATTGAGTATATAAACCTACATTTATTACTTAAAAAGATTAATGTATCTTCAACTGTATAGCTTTTAAAAAGAAACATTTTAGATATATAGATAGACAGAGATGAGGTAGAGAGATAAAGGATAGATAGATAGATGGATAGAGAGATAAATAGATAGATAGAGAGAGATAAGTTAGACAGAGAGAGGATAGATAGGTAGAGAGAGGGATAGATAGATAGAGAGATAAGTTAGACAGAGAGAGGATAGATAGGTAGAGAGAGAGAGGGATAGATAGAGAAAGTATAGATAGATAGAGAGGGATAGATAGAGAGAGAGGGATAGAGAGAGAGAGAGATAAGTTAGACAGAGAGAGGATAAATAAATGGTAGAGAGAGGGATAGAGAGAGAGAGGGATAGATAGATAGAGATAAGTTAGACAGAGAGAGGATAGATAGGTAGAGAGAGAGAGAGGGATAGATAGAGAAAGGATAGATAGATAGAGAGGGATAGATAGAGAGAGAGAGAGATAAGTTAGACAGAGAGAGGATAGATAAATGGATGCACAGAAAGAGAGATACGTAGATTTTGTTTATTTATTTAGCTAATTATTAGAATAATTAAATAAAAAGTGTGTTTATTTAAATAAGCTATATAAAAATCCCATTTGTATAGTTATTTGAAACATTTTCACCATTTCCTATTTATTTGCTACGCGTGCTTTACTGCCCCGTCGGCGTTGTGTCTTACCATAACCAACGTATAGGATCTCTGTTCTCCGGCGCAATAGTTCTTCTCACGTCTGCTATCAAACTCCCTAGACGGTCGGCCATAAAACACGGACATATTGACTCCCCCCCCCCCCACCCCCAAATAAAAAGTGGGGTCAATTAGCCTGGTAAGGGGATGGTATCAGCATCATACTTACTTCTATTCGGTAATATTTTTCCCAAAATTGAAAAAGGTGCCGGTACGCCGTATATACATTCTATTTACATACATGCGAATGTTTGCTCTTTCCCTACGGCTATGTGGCTATCGTCCTCTAATCTTAACATATCTATGCCATCCAGTAATTAAGGTCAATCCTCTTAATACCTACGTCGTTCCTTTCCTCCATTTCTCCCCATTGGACAGTTTGGCACATGACATTGCGCTAGACAGAATGGAGCCCCCCCCCAACCTACCAAACCCGACCCACCCTCACAGACACCTAAGTAATAATCTCATTTGTAAGTGATACATTTTGTTCAACAGGCCTGTTTGTAACTTTGTTTTGTTACAGAACTATAATTCCACTACACGCGACTTCAGGCATAACGTCGATGGTCTGGTCTCTGCCAGACGCTCTCAGCTGAGTGGACAGAAACATGAGTGACGAGCCATCTGCAGTAGGCATAGTAATTATAGTTTGTTTGTTTGTTTGTTGTTTTTTTTTGGGGGGACTACAGTTTCTGCTTTTTTTTTTTATTAGTGACAGAGGCAATGTCAACTTATTTTAGTAAACTAAACTGCCTGTGCATGTATAAACTACAATAAATGTAATTAATAATTATATAAAAACTTTATTTTAGCATTTAACTGCAGTGACAGTAGTGTTTGTAAAATTTAATGAAAAAGCATTCTCTTTTCGTGGTGTGGCCCGCTGACTTATTGTTACTTTCCACTGTGGCCCACATGCTGATATGAGTTTGAGACCCCTGGTTTAGAGTTTAGAGCAGGGGTGGGCAACCTTTTTGCATCGAGGGCCGCATTAAAAAAAAATGGGAATGGCGGGCCGCATATACGATTTAAAAAAAATTGAAGTTGTCTTTTTATAAAAACAATATCCCCGCAAATATGCAGTTGTACATATTGTGCAGTATTTTACTTTTTACACTCGTGCATAATGTTCCGGAACTGTGGAACTAGCTTACTAGTTGTTGCCCTTGTGACTGCTGTCAAATAACAGTCAGTCAACTTCGAGCAGTGATTATACCTGTTTAGGTTTTTGAAAAATGTTTATTCACTGAATGAGACAATATATGTTCCGAAAGTTAAATGTCGGGACGAGCTAAGCCTGTCATTGTTAAGCATCACCAGATTATGATGACCATGTCATTCAATTGTGCATACTAAAACAAGGAACCCGAACAGCACTCAGACCCCGAAACCCTTCCATATAACAAAACCTATTTGGAGAACTGCCAGATCTGGAAACCAGTACTATTACTATGTAAATTTTCCCAAATAGAAATTTGCAATTATATGCAGCTTTGTGCAAACTTTGCTGTTTAAAGTTTATGGTTGGGATATATACAAAATAATAATAAAACAACAACTATTTTTATATTCAAAGCACGAACTCCATCAGTTGTTACACTTGCCATCTTGTTTCAAGCATATTCAATATTTAACACATCTATTCATAGCATTTAATAAATACTAGCATGAGATTGTGTCTTTGACTGAGTGTATTGATGTATAGCCAATTAGCTTAATCTTAGTTTACTTAACACTTTTTATAATGAAACAGTTTCAATAATTTATATAGATATTATTTTTAATATATTTGCACTTTAATATGTATGTACTGTGGGCACACCTGATTTCTGTAGGTGTCGGCGGGCCGCATAAAACACTCCGGCGGGCCGCATGTGGCCCGCGGGCCGTAATTATCCCCTGGTTTAGAGGTATGCGAGTCCAGTGTAGATACTGAGATAGTGTGTGAATTACGCACAAAGTCGTATGCCCCTATAACAGGAACAATAAAAAAATTCAAGGCTTTAAAAGAAATTTCAAGTAAAAAGATTTGGGTGTACAAAAAATTATTAAATTTGCCTAAGCTTAATAGTTACTTTTTTTTTCTTTTGTTTTGTTTTAATTTTTACCGAAGTTTTTGTTATGATTGACAATACGTTTTTATATCAAAATTGTTATTTAATGAGCCCATAATCCTAATTAAGCCTAGACCCAAGTAGAATTTCAATTAAATATTTTGATATCAGTATTCAATAAGTACATAATAGGAACATGGAAGTCTGCGGTCGATCACAAAACAAAAAAAAACTATAAACAGTTACACCTCCATTAGATTTTTTAAAAATGATTGATCCCTTTAAAGAAAATAATTTAATGTAAAAAAAAAACAAGTTCCTTTTTTCTAACATTGCGATCTATAGCGCACATGATGTAAAAGTCATCTGTTTCTATTGGCACGGTTGACGAGATTGTCGTGTGGCCAGCACAAAGCATCTTTTGTAATATTTAATATACTTCTCTTAAAAATGTTAAAGGGAAACTCCGATGGGGTATGATCATGTTTTAGCTGGCGGCCGCCATATTAAAATGATGATAGCAACAGCTCCCAGGCAACCAATTGTTGAATTGTTGCCAGATGGATTTTGTTGGTTAAAATAAATAAAATGAGTTATAGTGTGCTGCCAACTATTACATGAATAAAATCTGAATACATTTAGATAAGAGGGAATGTAGACCTATTTATTTAAACAGGAAATAGATGTACATTTTACTAGTGTGAATCTATATTATTTCTCAATATTTTATTTTGTATGTGTTGGTGTAGATTGAGTTTGTTAAGAATACATGTTTTTGTGTTCTATTGAATCTGAAAAAAAAAAAAAAAAAAAAAATCGGTATTTTTTTTTGTTTTTTCACATAGATGTTCTTTTTTTTTTAATTTGATGATGCTTTATTTCATTATGTGTGTGTATGTACATATGTGTGTATATATGTGTATGTGTGTGCGTACGTACTTGCGCGTGTATTTTATATAAAATTATTGAGAGTTAAAAAATACTTAGCTTATCAAGTATCTTATTAATGGTAAAACAATTAATGAGACATATTAATTCCACCATCCCCTCCTTTCTCATTCTAGGCAGGGGACTAGACTAAGGTAGATTTATCAGTACCATCATTTTAGTACATTTTAGTTTAGAAAACGATTTTAAGGCGGTAGAGGAGACAAGTGCACGCTGACACAGTACCGCTAAAGCTTAAAATCCGTCAATGTGCACATTACTTGGCTAGTCTTTGGTTTGAGTTGGACATTAGAGTTGCATTAAAGAATAATCCATTTGGTTTATTGGCTTGACCACAAAACAGACGTTGTTACGGATAAACAGTATCCATGCCACAGCAACAATTGCGTGGGAGGGTCAACACAAACGTTACAAAGACACCCTTAAGAGTTCTCTCAAGGAGTGTGAGGGAAACGCTATAGCTCTGGGTCCTTTCTTATTGACTGCGGCCGTGAGTGTCGTGTTTCATGATATAACGCAAGGAGCTTGGTAATCAACAAAGAACGTAGATCTAAGATTAAAAAAAAAAAGGAAGGTGAGAAATAAAGCAGGCATATCTGCAGCAATCCATGCCATCTATGTGGTCGGCTTTTTAAAAGAAAAAATGGACTCCAAAGCCATCTTCAAATTCATAGAAAATGGGAAATAATCTCATCTTCAGCTACGAAGGAGGAGCCATATATTTAAGCTAGCTAATCTGCTCATTAACTGATTAGCTACAGGTTACGTTAATGTGCAAAAATCGACATTTTTCCTCTAGATATAGGCCTACTGTTTAGGTACCGTTAATGTTAGGGTTAGGATAGAGTTAGGTTTATCTAGGTATGCAAGCTCCTGCAAATAACTACAAAATAATAATTTAATTTATTAAGCGCTGTTAACAAAGCACTTTAAACCTTTGCAGAGCTGATTATTTTGTGTGTCAAAAGAGTTGAGTCAAAGATAATTACAACATAACGTAATACCCGGACAAGTGGATCCTGGTAGTTGGTGATAAATACGAAATTAGTCGTATTCTAATTCTGTTCTAAAGTTGCTGCTCGGCGGTCTGGAAGTTCAAAAGAAAACAGCGCCCACTTTCACTGCGCCAAATACCCATATTGTTCATATCTCACAACCATCAAAGACATACCTCACTTACTAGACGTCCCATATTTGACCACTGGAGCAATACACCACAGGTGCGTTATATAAGTCACACTCATACAATACGCCTCACACGCACACCAATTACCATTCACAGGAGGGGAGGGGAGTCATATATGGAAAATGAAAGAATGTCAAGAAGAGGGGAGGGAAGAGAAAGTGGCGAAAGAAAACTAAGTCTTACTGGGATGGGGGGGGACCGAAGTTAGCAAGACATCCAGGATGACATAACATCCAGACGATGGCGTTTTCGGCTAGCGGCTCATCGGTGTCCCTCTTTGCTTTAACAGTGATAAGGGGAGGGAAGCTAAACGACCTCTGTGACCCGAAGCTGAGTCTGCCTTGGTCCAATGAATGGAAAACGGTGTGTGTCTATGTACAGTAGATGGACTAGGTGACAAACTCAGCTCTGCTATTAACTATTAACATATGATTTTATTCTTTCTGACTCACAATCGACTGGTGTCTGGAAATATTTAAGCTACCAGTAATTTAAGCACCCGGGACCGGGAAATCGGGCACTTTTTGACAAGGCAGAAAATTAGGCACTCTTCAATAGAGACTTAATTTAGAAGATAATTGATTTTTTTAGCGCATGTTTTATTCCGAAAATACCAACAATAACTAATTTTCAACAGAATGTTCATGAATCAAAAGAAAAGCTGACAAACGGAAAAAAGTAGGCCTACAATCACAAGAATGCGGGGGAAAATCACATTATATAATTTAGGCCTGCATATCAAAGGATTCTGTGGAGGGGAGGTAGAGATGATTTCCCGCTTAATGCTTCACATCCACCACCAACCCTTTAGATTAATTGTTCCTATTATTTTTTTTTAAATATATATTATGTCGCTACCTCTCTCTAATGTAAAATTCAGCCACTCATAAGTCAGTAGTAAATGCAAAGTCAAGTTTGATGGTAGAGTATTGAATTTTACCATTTCAGCTCCCCCCCCCCTTTAAACGATAAAGCAAAAGATTCCGATGATAGATACAGAGTCGGATCGGGTGTGATGACGATAAATATAATCGCCTTATCCCCAACTACCTTAACCTTTAAGATGTGCTTGTGGAAGGGAAGGCAGAACAGAATGATAAATTTGTCAATTTCAGATAAATCTAACAAAAAAAATTACTAACCCTAACCCTAACCCTCGTATAAATCTAGCGCGTCAGACATTTACTGATTTACACAGCTAATACCAACCTGACTGTAAATCTCCTCACTTCTCAAACAAGACTAAACTAAGAATCTTTAACTCTATTGTCAAGGCTGTCCTATTGAATGATTCGGAAACATGGAGAACAACTGAAGTGACAACAAAAATAGTACAGACCTTCATCAACAGATGCCTGAGAAATATCCTAAAAATACACTGGTATGACAAAGTAGAAAACACCAAACTGTGGGAGATGAGTGGGCAGAAAAATATAGATCTTAGAGAGGAAGTGGAGATGGATTGGTCACAAGAGAAAATGCCGATAGAGATCTAAAGACTGTTTTTGACAGTAGAAGTTCCCTGTAAGCAAGCACTGATAGTTACTTTCATTGGCCTACAGTGACAGGATTGCGCAATGCATCTGGCCCTATTCGGCACCTTCGACACGCCCTATTACAGTAAGACCTGGACTTCATCATTCTCTGGTCAATCTGTTGTTTCCCGATCAAAGGATCCAGCTATACACACCCACCCCTCCCCTACCAGCCCCATACCGCAGTTTCACCCCTCCCCTGACCCCTCCCGCATTTTCACCCCACCCCCTGACCACCCTCCCAGTCTGCTCCCGCTGTTTAACCCCCACCCCTGACCCTCCCAGCCCGCTCCCAAAGTTTCAACAATTTCTTGAGCCAGTCAGTCAGTTTCAGTGACCTTGGTTACCTAGCCACATTCCTTGACTCTTGTTGAGGCTAGATTAGAGAAGACAGTCATTTTACCTGGGATATTTCTATTAAATGAATAAATATTTATATATGAAATTCTTTTCTATAAGGACATCAGTTGTTTATTGCATGTATCCTCAAGCACATTCTAGATACAATGCAACAAGTCTCATAACACACATTACACTAGACTAGTCCACTAGATTTAGGCTTAGATTTAGATCTATTTAAATTCAACATTCATTTCAGCTTTATTGAAAAATGTTACAAGCTGTCAGCACCTTAAATCTTTATCAAATCATTTAAAATATAACTTCATAGATCTATATAAATAATCCCATCATATATAGGGCAATATAGGCCTAAATCTATTTAAATTCAATTTCTTTAATTTCTATGAAAAAAAAAATAGGTACCTAAATTTACGCTTTATTAATGTCATTCCAATTTTAAATAATAATAATTTACTCCCCCTCCCCATTCCTTTTTTTAAAGTCCTACTTCTACTACAATAGTAAATATTCCTATTATTTCTATTTGTTTTATTTTCTCTCTCTTGCAATCCGCTATAAGCTGGCGATATTTATATAGGTCTGTGAGTCGGCTCTACAGCGCTATTAATTCGATTATTTCTAATATCAGGTGACCGAGCCTCGCTCGGATGAATAATTTGTTAAGGAAGGATATTTACCCGAAGTAATTACAAAAATGAACTATCGGGTAAAGACTATCAATCCGAAGAGTTGATTTTTAGTTCTTTCAGTTCTCAATGTAATTGTACATGGCGATTAGAATAGAAAGTCCCTCCAATAGTAGGCCTATAGAAAACCACAGCTCACGTCTTAACGTTTTACATTGCTTCTTTCATGTAGAACTATTGGGCTATTATAGGCTTGTAAGAAAGTCTTTGCAGTATAACTTCTAAAATGGTTACTTCATGACATTTAATACTGCAATTAGTATATTTATTATGGCTCTGAGACATGGACACTTTACAGAAAAAACTAAGACTTTTTGAGTGCTTTCACCAAAGATGCTTGCGCTCCATCATGGACATACGGTGGCAGGACAGCACTACATACAGCGATGTCCTTGCCAACGCCGGTATGGACAGTATAGTGGGACTTCTTATGGTCCGACAGTTGCACCGGGTAGGGCACGTATCCTGTATGGGAGACGAACGAATGCCAAAGGCAGTCTTTTTTTGTGAGCTAAAAGGTGGTCGACGTAACAGAGGCGCTCCACGGAAATTCTTCAAAGACCAGCCTAGTCGTCAACTTTCCTTGGCTGACATAGAAGAGAGCACCTGGTTGCATGCGGCCTCAGAACGAGACAGCTGGAGGTCTCTCACGAAGGCCGCGAGATACACATTTGAGACCAAAAGAAAATCTGCTGCCGAGAACAAACGCAGACGGCGAAAAGAAAATCTAAATCGGCCACCTGCGGACAATGGTTATGCTTGCCTGGATGTGGCAAAATATGTAGGTCACAGTTGGGGCTGCACAGCAAAGGGAAATACTGCATTCCTCACTTATCTTCGGACTCGAATTTCATACCATTTTGCAAGAATATCGCTGTTTGTATTGTGGTCATTGGTGAAGTCGTTCAAGAAGTCTTAGATGCTTTCTATAAAGTACTCATGTCTCAGATCCACATAGAGGGGTTGAGAGAATACTGGTTGACACTGATTTTTGTAGACAGGCGGAGCGATTTATTTCGCCACACTCTCGCTTGGAGGCGTCCAAAAGCACGACTATCCATGATCACATATCAACCTCTCTTTAAAGCAATGCGTCAATTGATAAAATGCTTCCCAGATAATGTGAAGTTATCTACCACTTTAAGGGATGTCTATGCGCAGTGATCTTTGGGCTGAGTAGGTTTTATTGGGTGACTTTTGGAACATGACTTCTGTTTTACCGAGGTTTATAGGTTAACAAATAAAAAAAAGGCAGCAGCGTGATGAAAATTCGTTGACCGCGAGCTGGATATCATCAGGGCCAGCCCTAGGCCTATGCTGTCACAGTGTTAAACTCCGAAGGTTCAAAAGCCCCGCGCTAATTCTAGGTGTAAATTATTAAATTAAACCATTATAATTTATAATAGGGTTCCCGTGGTCTCATTGTTTTCAAGGAGCTCCTGGAAATCTCCTGAAACTCATAAAAATGTCTTTAAAAAGACAAAATTGTCACTTTGGGGGTGTCAATCAATATGGTAAACGCCAGTCCTACGCGTGATATAAAAAAACGGCATCGTCAGCTTTCATTTAATAAAAATGTAATGCAAATACGAATTTTTTTCTAATACAAAATCTTTATTTTCACTTATTATCTTTATCTCTACCCTTACTGATCCGCGCGCAATCCTCACATTTCACATAGGGCCCCGCAAATGTTAGGGCCGGCCCTGATTGTGCAAGTAAGGCATAGATATGCTGTGTTATGACCATTTCCTATGTTTTGGTATTGGACAGCAGACTTCGAAGCTTAAACACATTGCAATAATTCACTAGCAAAATAATAACAAAGTAAAAGCTACCTACGGGTATAAGCAATTAAAGTGTAAACAACTTATAAAGCCTTTAAAACACAATAACTAATCTTACATTAAGATATTTAATTTCATTATTTTTCTTCCATAAATTCCTAATGGATCAATGTACAATAAGATGGTGCGCAAATGTTTAATTACGCCAATTGAATCATTAAAACTTGTTCTTGTTTGCGAAGAAATGTCTTAGTGTACTGCTGTGAGCCTAGTGACGTAAGCGGTGTCAAGTTTTTTTCCCATTGACGTCATACAGAAAATTTCATTCATAAAACATTCTAGCCAAAATTAATTTTTCGATAATGAGCCATTTTCAAACCGATATAACGGTCGACCTCGAGTTTTCCCGATGTGGCCAATGAGTTGAGAATTTTTTTCTCACTATTATGCACATACCATGAACTTTTAAAGAAAATCGTTAGAGCCGTTTTCGAAATAAAAATTTTTATATATATATATATATATATATATATATATATATATATATATATATATATATATATATATACATACAAGAATTGCTCGCTTAAGAGTATAGGATATGTTTTTATTTCCTCTCTCTTCGAGTATGGTTTCAGCTGGCGATATTAAAAATCAACTAGGTTATCTCCCCCTGAAAATAATTTTTTTTACAATCGATTCAACGCTGAGGCATCGCAAAAATCTGGCCAGTGGTTGCCAGGTGCTGCCTAGAGACGTAAATACGCCAGCTAAAAGCGGAAATTACCCTCCGATGGTTTTGACAATTTTTGATATAATATGTGTTTTGATGTACAGATAATGAATATATGATTCTTTTTTTTCCTTTGCAATAGTATTTGATGTTTTTCCGACGTAATTTTCCTGCGCATCCAAAACAGTCAGACTTTCACCGGGTTTCTATGTGACGCCACAAATGTGTTTTAATCTATTGACTTATTGTATAACAGAAGACCATAAAGCAAAGTTTACATTGTTGTAAAAGAAATATATCTTGGTCTATGCAGTTAGATCTAGATCTTGTAAGTAAAGAAAAAATGCGTATTAAATAGATTTACATGCTTGACTAACCACGGCAGTCTGTATTGTCTCGCCAGACCACTCAACACACAACAAACACTATCGCTTGGTTGTCTTGTCATGACCGACTACACGTAGTCTCGACTAGCCTTACACTGACCAGCTTATTCGAATCAGTCAGACACACGATCTATTTACTTCTTGGGACAGAGAAAGGCTTAGATAAAAAAAATGGTACTCTTTTTCTCGAGTTGATTATCCTAATGCTTTTAGATCTATCTATACATGTGTGTGTGTGTGTATATACACGATCTATTTACTTCTTGGGACAGAGAAAGGCTTAGATAAAAAAAATGGTACTCTTTTTCTCGAGTTGATTATCCTAATGCTTTTAGATCTATCTATACATGTGTGTGTGTGTATATACACGATCTATTTACTTCTTGGGACAGAGAAAGGCTTAGATAAAAAAAATGGTACTCTTTTTCTCGAGTTGATTATCCTAATGCTTTTAGATCTATCTATACATGTGTGTGTGTGTGTGTGTATATACACGATCTATTTACTTCTTGGGACAGAGAAAGGCTTAGATAAAAAAAAATGGTACTCTTTTTCTCGAGTTGATTATCCTAATGCTTTTAGATCTATCTATACATGTGTGTGTGTGTGTATATATACACGATCTATTTACTTCTTGGGACAGAGAAAGGCTTAGATAAAAAAAATGGTACTCTTTTTCTCGAGTTGATTATCCTAATGCTTTTAGATCTATCTATACATGTGTGTGTGTGTGTATATACACGATCTATTTACTTCTTGGGACAGAGAAAGGCTTAGATAAAAAAAATGGTACTCTTTTTCTCGAGTTGATTATCCTAATGCTTTTAGATCTATCTATACATGTGTGTGTGTGTGTGTGTGTATACACGATCTATTTACTTCTTGGGACAGAGAAAGGCTTAGATAAAAAAAAATGGTACTCTTTTTCTCGAGTTGATTATCCTAATGCTTTTAGATCTATCTATACATGTGTGTGTGTATATATATATATAACTGTATCATATCTCTGGACTAGCCCGTCACTAAGCCTAACAGCTACTGTACGAATGAAGCGATACGATTGGTCAAATCTAGTTTCTCTTTCAGTGTTGTTGATGGAAGTGACGTATGAACTAGCTTAAAACAAAATCTCATAGAACCCCGTTTTTTTTTTAGATGTCAAGAATTTACTAACTAATTTATTAAATATAAATGTTTCTAAGCATTTAAATAAAAAATGGTAAAATATTTACTATTACAACTTTTTTACGCAGAATTTAAATATGTCAATAACTCAAATTTGAAAAACCATCGGAGTTTCCCTTTAAAGTAAAAAGGTGTTCTTTTAAGATCAAGAGTTTAAGCATCCGGCGTTTAAACTGATCGTGAAATCGTTTTCGCGGGGCACTTGTTACTCCGACTTCCTTAAACAAAAAGATTGCCTTTGGCATACGGTAGTTTGATTCCGGAAACATTAAACTCAAGGAAAATATATTCTACTGCAGTAAATCATCAGTGTGTTGAAATAGAGGCACATCTGCTTATGTCAAGTCCATTTGTGAGACAATATTACATCCGAAAAACAGCTTGTGAAAACTATAATAAAGTATAGATGGTTAGCCAATACAATAATTGTTTTGTGCTAATATGTTGATATTACGTCATTGTTTGTTGTGAATGTTTATGTGAGAAAGTACTTGAAAGGATAATGTAATAAAAATGAGAGTCTTCAAAGTCTACTTATATCAACACAAAGTCTCTATTTATTAATTGTTATTATTAATGTCTACAGTAGGCCTATTGTTTTTATAACAAAACAGCAGAAAGTGTTTTCAGAGCACTGAAAGGTATTTTTGTTGGTCATGGCATAGCAGAAGAAATAGTGAGTCATTCAACATTCAATATGCCATTCGACAGCTATCAATATAGAGAGTTTGCTTCTGAATGGGGTTTCAAGAAAACAACATCAAGCCCCATTTACCCTCAATCAAATGGTCAAAGTGAGGTGTATGTATGTATCGTAAAGCAGATATTCAACAAAACATACAAAAGTGGAAAGGATCCATATCTCGCTATATTCGAGTATAGAAATACTCCGATAAGTGATGAGGGACATCATTCCAACAGATCCTAAACTATTAAAACCACCGGTAGCTGAAAATGCAGAGACATTACTCAAAGAACGACATATGAGAAACAAAGTGGAAAGGATCCATATCTCGCTATATTCGAGTATAGAAATACTCCGATAAGTGATGAGGGGCATCATTCCAACAGATCCTAAACTATTAAAACCATCGGTAGCTGAAAATGCAGAGACATTACTCAAAGAACGACATATGAGAAACAAAGTGGAAAGGATCCATATCTCGCTATATTCGAGTATAGAAATACTCCGATAAGTGATGAGGGGCATCATTCCAACAGATCCTAAACTATTAAAACCATCGGTAGCTGAAAATGCAGAGACATTACTCAAAGAACGACATATGAGAAACAAAGTGAAATACGATGTTCATGCAAGATTACTTTAAAATTACTCTGTAGGAGAGAAAGTGAGAATTCGTCTAGGACAACCATGGCAGAAAGCAGTTGTTAAAAAACATCATACAGATCTTACATCATAAAGACAAACGATGGAAAAACCTACAAACGAAATCAATGCTTTTTAAATACGTTTCGTAGAAGACATCTCTGGGTACTATGATACCGATGAAGACAACGAACAGCAAACTGTTGAACAAATAAAACAGACAGTTATAGATCAACGTCTACACAACTTGTGCCAGTCAAGACAACCCGAAGTGGTCGAGTTGTTAAAGTTCCTAGTAGATATCAATCTTAAGAAATTTAAAATGAAGGATGTGATAACAACCTTAACCCCTAAAACGCGTATGGCAGTTTAGCCTCTAAACATCAGAATTGTAATTCGATTTTGTTTGCACCCCACTGAAAAACAGCTCAGCACTTTAAGGGTTAAAAGGAAGGAAGAGTTAATATGTTTATATTACTTCATTGTTTGTTGTGAAGTTTATGTGAGAAATTACTTGAAAGGATGTGACGTAATAAAGATGAGAGTCTTCAGCCTATACAATAATTGTATAAACACTGGAAAAATCTTTTATTACGGCGATTGGACGCACGATCACATGCTAACTACTGTAAAAAAAAAAAAAAAACTAAAATTAGATGGCGATATTACAACGTCCTCATGGCTCGCAAAGGCTTTCCTTCAGGGAAAAAGAAGAAAAGGCAGACAGAGACAGATATGGAAAAAGAACATAAAGGAAAAGACGGGCCTATCATTAAGGGAGAATATGTAATAGACTAAAACAACACGAGCTTCAATAAACACAATGATTTTATTCGTCCTTATTTATGCTCTCTACTCCAGCCACTTGTTCTCTATACTCTGACTTCCTTTTACACACTCAAGCATGTACACTCAAGGTCCACTGGTCATTTCATACACAGGCACACACACTGCACTACCAGCCACGCAAAACACATACACTTACTATCACATCTCCCTCCTTAAAAGCTTTGAGATATCAATTGACTATACAAATGATTTCTGTCTCACTATAAACTAATGAGTAAAGTGAATACATCAATTGTTAATATTATCAATAGTAGCAATATAAATTATAAAATGTGTAGTAAAAAAAACAATAACAGTCTAGGTTTACAAATAGACATTAATTATATACAAATTGCATAATAATAAAAAGATATACATGTATCTAATTATCTGCGTCAGGGTAACGTACTGGTGGCCGAACTTGCCTACCATATCGAGTTATTACAGGCGGCGGATTGGTAGTGTTAGTCTGTTCCTGTTGCACATTTGTATCGCTCACGTTCTCTGGCTGTTTTGTTTGACCATTAATGACTGCCTCTGGGGTGTCCATTTCAAAAATATCAGGCATGACAATGGACCCTCATTTGCTTGTCAAGCATTTCTGAAATTTTCTAATTTTTTTCTTTTATAATAATTTGTAGTTTTCTACAACATAATAGTAAACAATATCAGGAAAACGGGAGACTACTCCACGGACTACGTCTATGTGCTACATCATATAACATGTAACATAGCGATCAACAAGAGTGCTTTAAAAAGACAAATTAATGTCAATCATATTTCTAAGGACGATGGCTCAAGTCCGATGGACCAAAAGTAAAACATACCTGTCAAAGATAAATCAAAGACGTTAATGTATTTTTTTTTAATTTTCTTAACAGGGGATGGACGTAGATGTTTAAAAAAAAAAATAAACATGGTTACCTTAGAAAAGAGAAGGCAACATTGGCCAGAGATGTTAGAGGGCTGAATAAAAAAATGTAAACAAGCAAATAAAAAAAGGCCACTTTAAAAAAACAACAAAGCATTGAGTGAAAGGAGAGTCTCTATCAATCGCGGCTATATCTCTCAATATTACAAGACTTATCTCTTCTTTTTCTATGTACAACAAAATTAATCAATTATCACTAATTGATTAACTAATTGGTAAAAATGTTTTATTAGCGGCCCCCGATAGGGGAAAAGACGCTATTAGTTTTGTGCGAAATGTCTGTCCGTCTGTCCCGTTTAGATCTCGTAAACTACAAAAGATATTGAAAATCCGACATCACAATATTTTAGACCATTTAAAGTTCTGATGCAACGGCTACTTTTTTTTTCTGAAAGCGAAAAATCTAATTTTTAAAATCAGTTATGCAAGCAGTTCAGTTTTTTTAAGGAGAAAAAGCTAATTAGTATGCATTATAAGTTAGACCAAATTGTAAGACAAATTTCCTTACGGATAATAAAGATTATTATTATTATTATTATTATTATCATTGAGACGAATAGTAATCTTGTAAACTTCATTTTCCTTAACTTTTTTTTTCTATTGCGGAAATTATTTTTTTTTGAGCATTCGAATAAGAGATTGATTGAGTAGCTAACACTTGAGGATTTATTCTGTGGATTACTTGTGTTTCTGTGGGTTTTTTTTGTGATTCTGTGGATTTTTGTGTTACTGTTTAGAGTGGACGGCGCGAGGGTTGTGTAGTAAAGTACTGTGTAGTTTGTAGTGTAGTTATCGTCTCTTTTCTGTCTCTGTACTTGTGATAAACCCTTATTGAAAAAAAGGACCTGGATGGTGGACCTGTCCACGCCCAGGTACATTGCTTCTAAAGCTGTCAGGCCAAGGGGCTGTTAAGGCCACTATGGCGAGCCTAATAGAGTGCCTGAAACTAACACCGGACGAAGTGAGTTCTCTATCGCTTCGAGAACCCCTTTGTCTGGTTCCTGGTCCCAACATCCGCCCGAGTGAGAACCCGTATACTAGGGAAATCATTTGGGAATGAGAAGGACTTCAAGGTAGATGTCTGTACCTTAAAAGACGAAAAAATCAGGGTTATCCTTCACTGGGTAGCACAAACCATAAACAAATCAAAGATAGGAGAAATCTTTGGAGCCTTTGCAGAAGAAGGCTCCAAGATAGAGCCAAGCAAGCTAGGCAACTCAGATAAGTGGGCGGCTTGGATAAAACTCCGCAAACAGACTGAACTCTCTGTGACGAAACGCGTCCCTTCTCAATACATAACTGACCAGTGCGAAACTAACCCCCCCCCCCCCTCTTAACCACTAGTTAGCATTGTATAGCCCCTTTTTACACTAAACCGACCAGTGTAGAAGACGAACATCCTATTACACCAAGGTTAGATCCAACCCCCAAATTATAGGCCATAAACACACATCCCAAGTTACACCCGAAACAAACGTACGCAGCCGTTAAGTTCAGGAACATTAAAATTGAAAGTTACGCCCCAAACGCCGAAACAAAAGCACGCAACCGTAGAGTCCAGGGACATTAAATTTTGGTGTCCACGTACATCCCTTTGAGTCGACACTCCTAACGCCCAGGGCTATTCAAATTGTTCCCATCCGCTGTACCATCGAGCGATAGTCCAGCCTGATAATTGTTGCATGGTTCCGCTTTCATCCTCCTTCGCCCCCCCCCCCCGGGTCGCGGGTTAAAGAAGTCATGTGAGTGAGCCCCAAATGAAAAGATTGGTCCAATTTAACAATTCTAAACTCAAAAGACTCGCTGGCCATTGGATCGTCACTACTCTTAACATACCGCTCGGGAACCTATAAAAGCCGGATTCGAAAGTTTCAGGTTAATGCCATTCTAGATCAGAATCACTGAGAAGTCAGAAGACTCTCAAGTCAACGATTCATTTGGGAACTTGTGTAAGGCAAAGCGGGTGAGTTGGAAAAACTTTATCATTATTATTTAGTGTGTCTTCGCCTGTAACATTTACGTTCATGTATCATTACCATGTTAACACTTGTTTGCTTCCAAATATTATATTTGTAAATCTCTATGAATATGTGCTCCTTAATAACTCGTCAATGTTGACTGTATTCCCAACGGTGGACATCCACCTTACAATTTAGTTAATCCTAATGTCTATTTATGCATTTGTTATTTATTCATATCCATATTCATCTGGACCTACTCGCGTCTAGATTATTTCCTTGCCTGTGCATATGTAACTGTATATGTGCATATATATATACATTATAATTATGCTTGTTTTTGCTATGCACATACTGTGCTGTTACCATGCATCCTTAGGCCCGAGAATCAGTCTCGCGTGTCTACCCCACCATTTTCGGCTTGTCAGCCTGCATAGTTATGTGCCCTTTTCTACCCCCCCCCCCTTTTCTTGTCACGACCCTCTGGTCAAGAGCGATCGTGCGGAGGTCACGGATCGTGGACTTGTTTACCTGTGGGTCAATGAGGTCACAGGGGCTACAACCCAGTAATACGGTCCCCCTGTTTCCCTCCTCATTTATGCCCCTGCCTTGTACATTAATATGTGTATTCGTAATATTGTTATTATATCATTTGTATAGTAATTATTATCAGACCTTGTGAACTGTCGTTAACATGTATCTTAGTTAGTCTGAGGGAGACGCTCCTATCAAGGATGCGCCCTTCGCCAACCAGCCTGTATGGTTTAATAATTCAGGCTCCTCTCATGTCTCATTTCATAGCCTCCTACACCAGGGCAGGCGTGTTTTGTTGCCTGAAGGCAGTCCTCAGCAGCTCTCCACACATTCCCGTTGAGGGTGAGTCACTCATCGCCCTCGACCAGAACTGAAGGCATTCCAGGCTGAAGTCCCAGGACCGGTCTGCAACTACCGCAGGAGTAAGCCCACCGCGTGGCATCCTCATATTCCTCACACTAGTGCCTGCCTACCTGCAGGCCACCAGCAACTGGCTGCCAGCACAACGGAGTTTCAACTTACCCCACCCCGAAGGAGAACCTGGAACAACAGATAAGTGAGAGACAGCCGAATAAGCAAACCATACACGAATCTTTATGAGCAACATCCCATTATATTCAGTTACGATACGAGGACGATCCGAGGACCTACAAGGTCCTCGTGACCATCCCAAGACGTAGACAACAGTGCTGGCATTGCGGACAGGATCAGCACTGGTCAAACCAGTGTCCAAATATAGCGAACCCCAGACGGGACCAAAACCCAACAGAATGTGCAAAGGGAAAATCTCCTATGCCATGGCCCTAAAAGGGGAGGGAGAGAAAAAGCAATCCGAGATTGATCAACAGCTAAAAAAGATGGCTTCACAATGGTTGAAAGCAGCAAAGGAGGGGGGAAAAAAACAAAAAGAAGCTATGGGAGCTACTCCAAGTGGTCTCCCCCCCCCCACCTAACAGCCCTGAAAACAAATCTAAGCAAAGTAAAAAAAAAATTAAAACATCCGGAGGGGCAAGTTCAGCACCCACCACCAAAAACCAAAATAACAAGAAAGAGGGCCCTCTATCTCTCTCTTCCTCATCAGAGGATCTAAACGAGGATCCCCGAGTAGAGGAGGAGAAAAGAGAGGAAGAACAGTTCAAGCTCGAGCTGAACTTTCCAGACTCCCCGTCAGTGCTAGTCATAGATGAGGGCGAGGACCCTAACACACATTCAAATACATAAACAACATAGCAACTCTTAAAGATAAAATGCATACACACACAATAGAATAACAAACACGCAAACCAATCTTACACAATCATGGCAGACATCAAAATTTTGACACTCAACATCAGAGGGATTAACAATAAACACACATACATAGCACACCTCACAAGGAAATAAAAGCCAGATTTTATCTTTCTGCAAGAGACCAACACACAGAGTACAAGGCCAAAAAAGCAGTCTCTCTTATGGGCCTCCAGGAGGGTTATTTTAGTTAAGGTAGAAAACCACGAGGAACAGCCATTTTACAAACATCCAATAGGTTTTCAATCACACACTCATATCAAGACAATAGCGGGAGGATAGTAATAATTAGGACAAGCTCACAAAAACACACATACACATTAGTCAACATTTTTGCACCCGCTCAAAAAAAAAAAGAGAAACACGAGTTTTTTGGAATGCTAAGTAACATTCTACACACTCAGTACGCAGGAGAAAATGTGATAGTAGGGGGTGATTTAAATTACATTGATTTCCAATTAGACAAGCAAAACACAAACACAGAGGGTCCTGCTCCTCATGTAACAATTAAAACGCATGACTATTTGGGGGGGAGTCATCAAGGCTTTCCGGTTAGTAGATGCCTATAGAGAAGTAGAGGTCACGGGCCGGGTCACCACGTTCAGGGACAAGGCACACCAAATAGAAACACGGATAGATAGAGTGTCAAGGGCGTGCGAAACAAATAGTGTAACACATCTCGTAGAGACGTTACAATATACAGACCATAAAGGAGTCTTAGTGGAACTGCTGAACCCAAAACTAAAACAGAAAAAACAAAAACACCGATTTGGAAACTTAACAACGACCTCCTAAATGACCCGCTCTATTTAAAAACAATCGCAAACCTCCTCAAATATATAATACATGACTCAAACACACCCCATTTCAAAGTCACACAAATATGGACGCTAATTAAAAGCTCCATTAAGCAGCAAAGCCAAATACTGGCCACACTAGTCAACTCAAAAAGGAAAAAAGAAGAGGAAAGACTTAAAAATTTACTAACACACGAAGAAGACGAAGCAGCCAAAACACATATACTAAAACAACTAGAAGAACTATTTAACTATCAATACAAAGGAGCGGAATTGAGGTGCAAAAGTAAAAAAATAACCGAAGGGCCTAACAAACTTTTTTAATCAGCAGAACAAAACATACAAATTGACAGAACTATTGACAACATTATTGATAGTAAAGGAGAAACTATACACGACCTGGACAAAATAACAGACCTATTTACGAAACACTTTACTAATTTGTATGACAAGGAACAACGGACGACAACGCACAAAAAGTATTTTTACAGAACTGCAAAGAAATTCCAATGACAGAACAGATAGAGATAGACGCTCCCTTTACGCTAGACCAGCGGTTCTCAACCTTTTAAGCACGGTGACTCCTTTTTACAATCTCCCACTCTGCCGCGACCCCACCTCACACACACACATACAGCAATAGAAGAATAGACAATAACAATCCATATTTTTTATGGTCTTAGACGACCCCTGGCAAATTGTCAATCGACCCCCAAGGGTTCGCGATCCACAGGTTGAGAACCCCTGCACTAGACGAACTGAGGGCTGCTTTAGATACAACACAAAACAACAAATCCCCTGGCCCAGACGGTCTGACGTTTGAATTTTACAAAGCCTTTTTTCCCCCAAATAGGACCCCTACTATAAACCAATACAGCGACATGTTAGTGACAGAACAGTTACCTAGAAATTTCAACTTAGCACACATCACACTTCTACCAAAAAAAAAAACAAGAAAACAACACCTCACCTAGCGACTTTCGACCTATCTCACTTCTAAACACCGACTACAAACTCCTGACGAAAATGATTTTTCTAAGACTAAAACCCCTCATACCACACTTAATAGGACAGGACCAATACTGTAGCAACCCAGACAAAAACATCGACGAACTTAACCATTTTTTAAGAGACATTATATATTACTGTAAAGACAAAGACTTGACCAGGAAAAGGCCTTTGACAGAATAGACCATGATAAATCAAAATACTAGACAAGGCGAAGACAGATGGAAGAAATACATAAAGCTAGTTTACACTGATGCCACAAGCAAACTCATAATAAACCAAACCCTTAGTGGCAGTATCCCTATTAGACGATCTGTTAAACAAGGGTGTCCCCTTTCACCTTTTTTATACACCCTTTGCATAGAACCCCTTTTAGAAACCATCAGGCTAGATAGTGGAATCACGGGGATAAGAATCCCAGGCCCACGCCCGTAGTTAAAGTTAAAGCATACGCTGATGACACCACCCTTTTTCCCTCTTCGGAAAAAGACATAGCCGCAATCACAGATAAGTTTATTCAATTTGGGAGGGCAAGCGGGTCAAAAATCAACATAAATAAATCTTGTATTATGGGATTGGGCAGGTGGGAAATCCCCTCAAACATCCCCTTTAACCTTAAAATAGAGAAGGAAATTAAAATATGCGGCATCACGTGGACAAGCAACCCAACATATTACCACACACAGCAGTGGGAAAATATTTTAAAGAAAACCAAAAACACACTTAAAAGATTTCATTATGCAGCAACTACTATATTTGGTAGAGCAATACTAGTAAACAACCTGGTCATCCCGAAGATAGTTTATTTAGCAAACATCACAGAACCTCCACCAACTTTTATACCAAGCATAAACACAATCATTAGGAATTTTATATTTAAAAGCACTATCAGAAACATTAAACACACAACACTTATACATAACAAAGAGGATGGAGGATAAACTTACAGGACATCAGAACCAAAAAACAAGCACTTAGATTTAAATACATAGGACAAATAGCCAAGAACCCAAACAATTTTCCATGAACATTATACTACTACGACCTAAGGTTAAATAAAATAATTCCAATAAAAAATGACAACCCACACCACTTTGATACAAACACACATCCATTTTACAGATCCATATCAAGAATACTCCCCGGCAATGAACATCTAATACACAGTAAATTAAAAGACACATACACAACACTTAAGAAACAATTACAAGAAAGATTATTCAATAGGATCAAATGGAGTAGAGAGTTAGGTGTAATACATTTCAGAGACACTTTTATAAATCTACACAGCAAACACATTACACCCAAAGCCAGAGAAATAACATACAGACTAATCTTCGGGATGACCCCTGTCGGAAGTAAGAAAAGAAATGTACACACGTGTTTTATGTCACACAGATAATGGTAACAATGAAAGCCATATGTTTTTAAAATGTAAAATATTTGATAATGTTAGATGCACTATGAAAGACATACTAGAGGCAAACTGTAACACCATTGTTAATCTTAACCTAGCTATTGTTTTAAATAAATTGCCTAAAATCAAAAGTAAGATGATTCATAAATTTAATCTAATAATAGTGAGTGAATACAGAAGTCTTGTGTGGCACAGTAGAATTAAAGTTGTTAATAACAATGTATCTTTAAATCATTATAATCTAGAGCAGTGATGCCAAAAGTATGGCCCGCGGGCCAGATCCGGCCCGCGACGTGAGTCCATCCGGCCCGCCGGAATGTCGGCACAAGGTGTAGAAAATCCCCCCTTTTTCCAAAAAAAAAATTGTAAAAATGTATCTTTACTTACGTTAGGGGCTTAGGGCCCTGAATTTCTCTCCTGATGATAAGTTCCTTGACATTTAACATTTGTGCGATTATGAAATAGGTATCTGAGTGTAGAATGTACGTTTTCTACCAGGAAAAGTGAACGGTTCTTTACTTGTTTGTGGAACATGATAATAAGCCAACATATTTGTTTTATAAAGAAAGTGTGGCTATTTAAAATAAAACAACAACATATAAACGACATTATGAAACAAATATGACGGCATTCTTGGTTTGAGCCGCGAATAAAAGATTGTTAAACTACGCCTAGAAATTGGAGGATTGATGGGAATATTTACCAAAAAGAGACAGGAAAATAATAATAATAATAATAATTTTATTTATAAAGCGCTGTTAACAAACAAAATGTAGGCTCAAGGCGCTGTAACAACATTACAAACAAAAACACGAGAGCTGAAATGACAGTTAATCTAAAAAAGTTTTAAACAGATAGGTCTTAATGTTCTTCTTAAAAGTGGTGTAGCATGTTGTCTGTCTGAGATCAATGGGGAGTGAGTTCCAAACCTTTGGTCCGTGAACTGAATGTAAAGCTAGCTACAATGTTGCTCATATTCTAAGCACAGAAATGAAGCCCAAACTTGCTGATATTTTAAGTAGAGAAATAAAGCCATCTTCTGACGCGGGGAAAAAAGATACATTTCAAATATCCCATTAATTAATGAAGCACAGGATCTACGGGTTTCAAGTTAATATCGTTTTTTAGGCCTACTTTTTTTTTCATGTGGCCCGCGACACGAGTGTCGGAAATAAAAGTGGCCCGCGGGTCGAATTAGGCAGGGCATCACTGATCTAGAGTTAATATTTAGAAAAAAAATTGAAGATAGAATTGATAACTATACTGGTTAGATAGAAATTGTAATTATTGTATAATTTATTGTCCCTGACTAAATTGTCAGGCCTCAGAGATAAAAATCTAAATACTGTAATCAATCTGTAAAGTTACTCTATTGGTATTATGTCAATTAGTTTAAGTGGTTATGCGAGTGTGTGAGAGTGTGTATGTACCTGGGTTAAAGAGAGTTTGGGCTGAGAGATGCGGGATAGGAATCAAGTTGAACTTTATTTATCTATGGAAAACTACTAAAGAACTGTCTTTTAAAGGGAAGTCAACACTTTTGAAGAATTATTTCTCCCTCGCGGTTACGTCCTCTTTGATCACATGATCGGAGAGCATGTCACAAGTCAACATCAAGTGTGTCTGTAGTACACTCACAGAACACGGCAAGCCCGTGGAAACGTAACAAGAACACTATGACAATGTCTATATCTTAGCGGCAGCCTCATCCTAGTTATACTGGGAAACAAAGGAATAAGAAAACAAGACGCAACTGAATGGAGCCTGCGAAGAGACTAGAAACAAAAATAACCAAAACCCATAATCCTAAAGAATATAGACAAGGGCAGACAATTGAAAGTCAAGAATCTTTTATGAATAATGTAATATTTTAAGACATTAACTATTTTTTTAAACCCCTCGTAATGAGAGAAAAAAGAATCCTTAATCGACACCCCTATCCTGAAATAATTTACACAGAACCCCGAACAATTGTGATACAGCAGTACGTTTGCTTGGTTAACTATCCCAAAATGACTAACAGACTCACGGGCCACCTTGATGATACCAGAGTAGCCCTCTTACATCTCAAGGAGACCCGTAAAAAATTGTCGTGAGAGGGATTAACCTGTTCCCTGACCAGTCTTTTTTAAATACAGGGCA
Organism: Biomphalaria glabrata; assembly: GCF_947242115.1. NCBI lineage: Eukaryota > Metazoa > Mollusca > Gastropoda > Planorbidae > Biomphalaria > Biomphalaria glabrata. The sequence continues at coordinate 322,125 of NC_074716.1, forward strand.
GCGGTATAAAACCCTATATTGGCTTGCCTTGTCTAATTACTTGCTACTACCTGGGAACATAGCATTGCTTCAAAGTCAATGTCCTGAAAGATTGTTAATGTGCAACTTTGTTAATGAACTCATTTATGTTGAAGATTGTTACTGTTAAAGCAATAATACTGAGTCTACTTATCAAGGAAGTCCTTTTTCTCTGTATTACTTCGTAGAAAAGATGAGGTTCTGTTGTGTAAAATTAAATATTATTATATGTCTAAAATACTATTTGATGAGACAGAATGGAGGCCTAGGATGAAATCAGTCACTTTTTCCTCTTCGCACTACCATCAAGTTCAATACATTATGTCCCCTTTAGCCATAAAGTGACAACGACAAATGCCAAGTGCTTGAAAGGAAACATAAACTAATTGGATACAATTACACTACAGAGTTCTTTTTGCTTCGTTTAATTTTTTTGAAAATGTCTACAAGATAAGATAACTTAAAGTCAGGTTGACTACAATTGACAACCTTAGCGTTGTCAAATTAGTAGATATTAAATGAATTGTTATTTCTTGACCACTCATGTTTTATTTTTTTTATTTTTTTTGAAAATGTCAACAAATTATTAGATATTAAATGAATTGTAATTTCTTGGGAAAAAAAAAAGAATAAGAGATTGAGCGGTAAAGCGCTTGGCTTCCGAACCGGGGGTCAAGGGTTCAAATCCTGGTGAAGACTGGGATTTTCAACTTTGGAATCTTTGGGCGCCTCTGAGTCCACTCAGCTCTAATGGGTACCTGACATTAGTTGGGAAAAGTAAAGGCGGTTGGTCGTTGTGCTGGCTACATGACACCCTCGTTAACCGTAGGCCACAAAAACAGATGAACTTTACATCATCTGCCCTATAGATCACAAGGTCTGAAAGGGGAACTAGTTAGGCCAGGTTCACATCTAACTTTATATTCACTTTCACCTATCCTTTGATCTGCGGGACCGTTGGGGCACTACACAAGATCTGTTAACCTTCTTTCTCCATTATCTCTCATTTGTCTTTAAGATATAATTTCATTCGGATGTTCTTTCTGAAAATATTGAAGCCTGCCTGGGTGGACCACTTCGGGGACCGATTTTGAGTTTGTGTTTCCACACAAACTGTCTTTTGTAACCTTGTTAATTCAGGTGTTGTCAAAACAGTCATAGAATCGTCATAGACAATTAATAATTGTGCGAAATTTCCACTTGATTATAAATTAAAAAATTGAAAAAAAAATTGTGTTAAGAATCCACACAGACAGACAGACAGACGCAGTGAGTTAATATAAACTATGTAAAAATAGATCAGTGTGTCAACAAACCAGTTGAAGTCAGTCTTAGCGAATAGAACTTCTCTTTCATTAGTCGATGTGTTGTCAACTTGACCACAGAAATATCCATAACTTTTGAAGACAAAATTGAAGCATTTTATTTTAGTCATACTTCTAGAAGGCAAACCAGTTGGGTTAGGAATCAATGGCAGTGAGAAGATAATTACAGCATCCATGTGTTTATCTAGTGGTTCATGCTGAGACTCAAACTCTGCTTATTGGTTTTCTAGTTAATTCAAACTTATTTCTACAGTGAGCTATGGAAAGTGCTCTCAATTAGATCAACTCAGTACATGCATATAAACTCTAAAAAGGACTCTTGACGAATGCATAATCAATTTATGTGACTGGAAAATACTTGCGGGATCGTGGCAACAAGTGGTCAATCGTGACCAATAACTGCTTGCCTCGTGCACTCAGGTCTACGACTGTGTTGGTACAAGAGATCTTTGTCATTAGTTTGAAAAAGTAAAGGCGGCTGGTCGATGTGCTGTCCACAGGATACCCTTGTTAATCGTCGGCTATATAAACAGATAAGTTTTATATTTTATCCGTCCTTTTGGATCGCTAGATCTGCAAGGGGAAGTAATGCTTCTTTTTCTTCATTACAAAATACTAGAAAATTATGCACGTCATTTTTAACACTATCACCCAGTCACACCCCTAAAATAAAGTCTCTTTAGTTGACTACCCGGGAAACGGTTGCCTAAATAAACATTATTAAATATAGATGGAGAGATAGATAGATAGATAGATAGATAGATAGATAGATAGATAGATAGATAGATAGATAGATAGATAGATAGATAGATAGACAGATAGACAGATAGACAGACAGACAGACAGACAGACAGACAGACAGACAGACAGACAGACAGACAGACAGACAGACAGACAGATAGATAGATAGATAGATAGATAGATAGATAGATAGATAGATAGATAGATAGATAGATAGATAGATAGATAGATAGATAGATAGATAGATCCTATACCATTTCTTTGCCGATGACTCACAGTTATACGATTCCTCAGTACCCTCAGAGGTGTCGCATCTGGCAGAGAAAATCAGTAGTACCGTTGCAAGGGTGAGTGAACAATTGGATGGTTGAAAATAAACTCAAGATGAACGAAGATAAGACAGAAATAATTAAGATTGACACTCGGAACAACGTCTCAAAAGTTGACAGCACAGATTCTCTTTTTATCACGAACTGCCAGCTTCCTTATGTCCAAGTAGTGCGGAATCTTGGAAGTTTTCTTCAACTCAACACTATCTTTCGACCCACACATAAGTCAGCTCTGCAAGGGTCTTTATCTACAGCTGCATAGATTTGGCCAGATCCGACCATATTTAACAACGGAGTCAACAAAAACGCTAGCTGTGGCATTCATACTCGCCCGCCTTGACTACTGTAACGCCGTGCTAGCAGGTATACCTAATGACGAAATAGCTAAACTGCAACGTATACAGAACAACGCCGCACGAATAGTACTTAGAAAAACAAGACAAGATTCTGCTACTACGCTCTTGAGCACGCTCCATTGGCTTCCCGTAAAAGCGAGAATCGATTACAAGGTCGCCACACTTTGTCATCAGTGTATATATAACAATGAGATGCCCTTGTACCTTAGAGAACTGATTACTCCATATGTCCCCCTGAGAGCCCTGCGCTCAATGGACTCAACGCTTTTAGTGGTGCCACGTTTCTCCCTCAAAAGCTACGGTCTGCGGGCTTTTTCAGGGCACGGACCAAAGGTTTGGAACTCACTCCCCATTGATCTCAGACAGACAACACGCTATACCACTTTTAAGAATAACATTTTTTTTTTTAGATTACTTTTTGATTTCCGTTGTCGTGTTTGTGTTTGTAATGTTATTACAGCGCCTTAAGCCTACATTTTGTTTGTTAACAGCGCTTTATAAATAAAATTATTATTATTATTATTATTATTATAGATGGATGGATGAATGGATGGATGGATGGATAGAGACAGACAGACAGATAGATAGATAGATAGATAGATAGATAGATAGATAGATAGATAGATAGATAGATAGATAGATAGATAGATAGATACATAGATAGATAGATAGATAGATAGATAGATAGATAGATAGATAGAGATAGATGATAGATAGATAGATAGATATATAGATAGATAGATAGATAGATAGATAGATAGATAGATAGATAGATAGATAGATAGATAGATAGATAGATAGATAGATAGATAGATAGATAGATAGATAGATAGATAGATAGATAGATAGATAGATAGATAGATAGATAGATAGATAGATAGATAGATAGATAGATAGATAGATAGATAGATAGATAGATAGATAGATAGATAGATAGATAGATAGATAGATAGATAGATAGATAGATAGATAGATAGATAGAGACAGACAGACAGACAGACAGACAGACAATTGGACAGACAGATAGACAGACAGATAGATAGATAGATAGATAGATAGATAGATAGATAGATAGATAGATAGATAGATAGATAGATAGATAGATAGATAGATAGATAGATAGATAGATAGATAGATAGATAGATAGATAGATAGATAGATAGATAGATACGAATCCCGTATAGGGGACTACCATATGCCAAAGGTATTATTTTTTTAGTGAGCTGAATGATGGATGGAAATTAGCCACCACCCCCCATTTTTCCCCCGAAACGCTTTAAAGGTCAGCTAGCTATACCTGACATAGAAGAGAGCACCTGGCAGCAGGTGACTTACAAACAAAACAGCTGAAGATTTCTCACAAAGACCCAGGGATACATATTTCAGACTAAAAAAATCCACTGCCATGGACAGACGTAGACGGCGAAAAGACACCCTAAATTGACCACTGGCAGACAATTGTTTGGTTTACGCAGTATGTTGTAAAATGTTTAGGTAGCAGGCAGTCGCAGGTAGACTGCGTATCCACGGGAAATACTGCATTCCAATCTTTGTTTTCAAAGACAATCCGTACTACTACAATAATTATTATTATTAACTTCAATGATACGTGGAGATAAACAGTTCAAATTGAAATAAAGTAAGGCACATATAAATTAGTATGCTGTGTTGTTGGCACGTGTCGCTCAACTGCCCCCCCCCCCAACCCCCCACCCCAAAAAAAAAACAAAAAAAACTAGAGATCTGACTCAAGATGTACTGACTCAAGATAAGTTGTGTTTTCTAAGTGACTAGAGATAGGACAAAAGCAAGCTTTGCACTCTAGATTATGCTTGGAAATTATAATCATTTTAATAGGGGTCTACTTTCATTTTCTTTGCATTAATTGTAGTTGGGTGAACTCCTAAAAATACCTAATTTCAAAATCCAAGTTTTCATTGAGATTTCAACCCAAATATCTTGGTTCAGAAGCCAAGAGTTTTACCACTCAGCCACCAAGTCCCCACGTAGTAGAAGTAGTAATGTAGTAGTAGCCTACATTACAACTTAAATTCCGATTCTTGGACAATATCAAGTTAAAAACAAATAAAAATCATAGAAAGATGTTACAGTCAACACGCCGGAAGTGTGTACACATGTTTTTAACCCGATGCGACTGTCATGTAACTCCTTACCATTCGTATTGGCTGACGTCATCCAAACACACTCTGGTGACGTAGTTCACACACAACACTAGGCCAACAGCGAGGTCAAGAAAACTGCAGTCCAAACCTACAACACATAAAGCACCAAAGCTTACAATGTCTGAAATGTTCATTTGAAACTGGAACATTCCAAAAACTAAAGCGACAATGACCTTCAACCTTTCTTTTTTTTTTAACCAAAGAGGATGAATAATAACAAGAGGGGGAAACAAGCGTAAAATCACGTCCCACTAAGGCCGCCTCTGGTTCTGGAAGAAAATCGTGCCAAATGTAAAATAATTTGTTGATCTACCACCAAAGCGAGTGCCACATCAACCTGTGTGTGTGGAAGATTGTGACATTGTCTCAGAATAGGGCTCTATAGCCTTTAAAGTCAAATGACTAAAAGTAGCCAACTCTTCCTGGCTTCTTTAGTTTAACTTGTGTGGCCAGATTTTTCAAAGGAGAATACATTCTTTACTAATCATTTCTATGCATTTCTCCTCAACAGAGACAGCAAAAAGTTAATACAATAGTTCCGTCAAATTTCAGACTTGCCACCAGGAGCTATATTAAGTGTTGTCCTGTCATTCTAGCTTATTAAAATATACAAACAGCATCCTTTGAAGAGTAAGGTTAAATTCAACTTGTATTATGAAAGCGAACAAATGACGTCATCAACTTACGCGTGTTTGGATTTCTAATGAAGAACTTTCGAAGTTAACCTCGGAAGAAGAGTCTTAGAACCTGATAATTCAGTGCTCGTCTGAATTTAATGTCATGAAAGAAAAACAATGTTTAAAACAATACTTGTGTTACACAAATAACAAACTAGTGTTTCAGAGGGAAGACATATTAGGAATTCCATTTATTTCGTGAATATTTCGTAAACACAAGCGGTGTTGCACTGACGCGCTAGTGTGCAAATGTATATATGCAAATGTATATATGTTACATGTTTGATACTAGTCCGTAGATTAATGAGGAGTGCAGTATTTAAATTGGCTACGCAGCCCCAGCTGCGACCTACATATTTTGCCGCAAGCAGTCAAAGCCAGTACTTGATCTATATCAAAAAGAAAAGTAGCGATAACATCAGGACCGGACTTAAACTTAATAAGACCCTAAGCTTTTTGAGAGAGGGGGCCCCTTGTAATCAAAATTGTCCATTTCTTCAAAACGATTAAAAATATCTCTGGAAACTATTTTGAAGGATCCCAAGTAAGTGGAAACTCTTAGATGTAGATTATAAATCATAAACTTACAAATACAAAAACATAAACCTACTAAAATACTCAGATAAACACAAAGATAAAGAATCTTTTACGCCGAGATGCGATAATTGTAAATGTTTAAAGTACTATAGTTATGGTAATTTTGTTTGCTTGGGAGCTGAGATGTAAGGCTCTTGGCTTCCGAAGCAAAGGGTCTCGGGTTCGGGTTTTGAATTTCGGCCAAGAAACGCATTTATAAAGTTTAACATTAAATTATTTTCATTGTCATCTTTTTTTCGTTGCATGTCTATTTATAGTATGACTTAACAGAAACAAAAGGACGAGCTTAGGCCAAACATTGAGAGCTCCCTTTAATCATATAATATAAGGGGTAGAGAGTTGTGCTGGCCACATAACACCCTCGTTAACCGTGGCCTCGTTATTGCCTCGCCTATAAATCGCAGGGTCTGAAAGGGGAACTATCTTGCTCACTATCGCGTATAGCAAACTAAATCTACATATATCTTTTCAATCTCCCTTCATAATAATATTTCTTCATAAGAAAGAATCAAAACCATAACTATCGAATAGGTCTTTGATTAAGATATATTGACTCTCGTGAGATTTTTTTTCTCTTTAGGACGTGTTATCGGGAATTCACGATATTTTAAATTAATAGGCCCGACGCTCGAATTGAATACTAAGATCAATGTGGAATCAATTTGGATGATTTCTAATTCTGAAGAGCTTGTCATGTGATCCTACATCTATAGCCTACATCAGTCAAGCAGAAAAGAGGGGAGGAAAATCCGTGGTCTGGAGTGGGAATAAATATCTCCGTTATCTTCATCATTAGATTGACATGATGGATAGTGAAAGGACATTAGCTTGCAGCACTGTCAAGAGAATGAATCTTCTGTTGCATTAACAGATTAGTTCTATTTGAGTACATTCGGAGGAGGCTTGCTGAGTGGTAAAGCGCTTGGCTTCCGAACCGGGCGTCACGGGTTCAAATCCTGGTGAAGACTGGGATTCTTAATTTCTGGATCTTGTCCAATCAGCTCTAATGGATACCTGACATTAGTGTGAGAAACGTAAAGGCGTTTGGTCGTTGTCCTGGCCACATGACACCCTCGTTAATCGTGGGCCACAGCAACAGATGATAATTACATCGATCTGCCCTATAGATCGGAATGTCTGAAAGGGAAACTTTACTAGTTCATTGGGCGTGTGAATGGGGGATGGCTGGAGATATTAATTATGGTAGTGATGCCATAAACTCATCCTTTACCTACGGTTAAAATGAACTTCTCCTTGCCATCCATGAAGGAAGAGTCTTATGATTGTATGCTGGACGTTGAAGCTCTGCATGACAATTGTAGGAACACGTAATTAAGATAAATCTTATATTGAAAGTACAAGAGGGGGGGGGGGAAATCCAGCTAAGAAAAAAATCAGTCACATTTAATGATGTGGTGACCAAAAGAAAAATTATAATAGTCGATACTTCTCGGCCAAATCTCATTCCTGTTATATTTCTTAAACTTAATCATATAAAAGTTACAATATGGAAAAATCTGACAACAGTTCTTAAAAGCTTGGTACCTAAGCGATGTATCACAATGTGGCTTAAGTAACGAGGGGCAGAATGTCGGTAGAAATGTAGGCATAAAGCACAAGTCAAAAACGCCAAACAGGCAGTGATGGGAACTAAACTAACTTTTAAAAGTTAAACTAAAACTAGTTTCCAACTAAAATGAAGTAGTTAAACTATTAGTTTATCATGAATTTCAAAAGATAGTTAGACTAAAGAAAGTTAATTAAACTATTACAAACTATTTTTTTTGGGGGGGGGGGCGGAGTTGAACTAGACCTATATAGATATAATCATCCGACTATATGCATACGTTTCAATCTTATTCTTTTAACATTCTAGTAATATTTATCTATGATAAAATCAGTATTGAGGAATATGTTTCCTACAAAAACGTTAATGCACAATAAAATAAAATGTCTAAATAAATATGTGTGCTTGTATTTTTGCCTTGAATTAAAACCTTTAGAAAATAATGGTACTCTTTTTTTTAATATATTAACTATATATTAATATAATGGAAAATCTTATTTATACTGGTAAAGTTTAAAATCTCACTAAATAACATAGATTTAGAATTTCAAATTAGATCTAGTATCCAAAGAAATAGAAACGAAATTGTTGGAGTTTTAAGAAACATTTGACCTGTATAACTATTTTATAGTGTAAAATACATGCTAGACTAACAATGCAGATGTGCTATTTTCTTGTCTGACCACTAAAAATACAACTAACACTAGTGCATAACCGTAACGCGCTCAAGAAAAAAAAAACTGGGTGATCTTGTCATTATGGACTGCACACTCAGTACACTATATAGACCTACACGTGTAGGCCCTACGTCTATATGGCAGGTTGTTAAAATCAGTCGGGCACACTGTATATTTACTTTCTGGGCAGGGAGGGTGTATAACTATTTTAGTGTACAGATATATCTGCGAACATGCTTGACTAGCCACGCCAGTGTGTTATTTTCTTGTCTGACCTCTCCACATTAAGCAAACACTATTGCATAAGGCTTAATGAAGGGTAGTCTTACAGTATTATCGACTACACACGTACAGTACACTAGGCCTACATGTGGTCATGTGTATGTCTAGCTGACCAGGTTGTTAAAATCAGTTGGACACGGTCTATTTACTTTATGGTCAGAGAGGGTGTGGATTAAGATTTTTTTTCTAGAGTTGGTTACCCTAATGCTTTTAGATCTATATAGGCCTAGCTGTTGATTTAGACTTAATAGATCTCAATAATAAGTCTTAAGACTATAAAAGGGTGTACTTGATGTTCCTGCAATTAAAAAAAATATGTTCGCCGCAAATGAATTGATTAAGACCACTAAATATTGACCTAACCCACTAATCAGATTCCCACTAGAAACAGAAACACATCCACGTGGCTCACAAAAAAATTCGGAACAACCTCATTTTTTTCTAGTTAAACAATGGCCTTAGTGATCTCAAAATATAGAGTTTGGGAAATGAACCGTTCTCACACAAACCTTATAGTTGTCGCATTACTGCTGGGATTATCAGACGCCCGTCGAAGTTTTAAAATGTAAACTCATTCATCTTGTGTACTCTGTCGTTTCCTATAGTGCTGTCATAGTATTTAGAAAATACATTACTTTATATATTATTTTGAAACACACAAAAATAACTAATCAAGATGAAGTGAACGCAGAATATAGGCGAAGATCTTAAAAAGAAATTGAGATGGATTGGTCACACCCTAAGAAAGATGCCAACAACAGAATAAGAAATGCGTTATATTGGGGTGTTATGGAGTGTGTGTGTGTGTGTGTGTTTCTATGGTGACGGCGGGTAATGGTTAGTTATGCAGTGAATGATGCAAGATAAGTAGCATTGTCGTCAGCGGTCTTAGTTAGGACAGACGACTCCAGAACGTGAAACAGAAAACTGACCAGTTGTTGTAGTGAGTGAGATTTTATTTAAAATGCCATTTTATGTTATTACTAAAGTCTACTACAAATTACTGTGCATCATCACAAGTTGATTTGGTCTAAATTTTAATAAAAGTTATATTTAGTTTTGCTCATAAAGAAGTTATATTCAAGTTTTACAAGTTAAAATTGTCAACCAGCAGTTTGGTGCTACAAGTCACCACCATCACACCCTAAGAAAAGATGTCAACAACAGAGCTAGACAGGTCTTAAATTACAATTCCCTGAGAATAAGACGCAGAGGAAGACAAAAAAAAACAAACATGGTGACACATTGTACTATTGAAGTGATGCCCAAAATGCGGCTCGCGGGCCAGATCCGGCCCACGATGTGGTTCTATCAGGCCCGGCGAAACGTCGGCACAAAGTGTAGAAAATCCTCCCTTCATAAAAAAAAAAGAGGTTGAAAAAAATGTATCTTTACTTACGCTGGGGTCCTCACTATTTCTCTGAAGGATCGGTACCATGACCGTTAACATTTAGTTGTTAATGACTGGGATTCTGAATTAAGTCTACCAGGAAAAGTAGATGGATCTTTAATTGTTTGTGAAACATGATAATAAGCCAACAAATTTGTTTTATAAAGAAATTTTTGATACTTAAAAAAAACAACAATAGATAAACGGTATTGTGAAACAAATATGACGTCATTCTTGATTTGAACGGCAAATAAAAGATTTTTAAACTAAGCCTAGAGATTGAAAGATTTTGTAGAATATTTACCAAAAAGAAACAAGAAAATGAGTCAGTAATAAAGCTTGTTACAATTTTGTTTACATTTTAAGTAGAGAAATTAAGCCGAATTCCGTAAAAAAAAATCAATAACTTCCACTATCCAATTTATTTACCTTTTCTTTGATGTGGCCCGCGACACTAGTGTAGGAAATGAAAATGGCCCGCAGGCCGAATTAAGATGGGCATCTCTGTACTAGAGGAATCTTGAGAAGACAGGAAAGAGTTGGTAAGACTAACGAGAGACGGTGGAAAATGCAGTGTTTTTTACTTAGGCCCTATGTTCCATAAGGAACACAAAGGACAGATCATGCAGATCATAAATGGACTATTGATTTGAACGATGTTCTATTGTTCGACCACTTTACCTGTAATTTGAAATAATTTTCAGAACAGAAAGATTACTTTTTCGTGAAAGTAAAAGTTTCTCTTTCAGACCTGGCTATATATGAGACACATATTCCAAAAAGTACAAAATCAACCTTCTTTTAATTTTGTTGTCGTTCTTGAGGTTGTCGAGTTGAGTTGATCTTGACGGTCTCTGTCTATGAATTCTTAAAAGTATTTTGTGTATTTTTTGTGTATTCATTATTGGATTATTGTGTTATTCTATGGATTATTAGTGTGACGTGAGAAGCCCTTTTATTTTGGTATTCACTTTACACACTCCATAGTGTTTATATTCTAAATATTTTATTTTTTTGTTCACTCGTGTATTCACTCTACACACTCTATTCTAGATATTTCAATTTTTTGTTCACTCGTTCATCTTTACTTCTATTTGATTTACTATTTGATTAATTCATTTGAGTTTACATTTATTTACACAGTCATGTCAATAAAAACTTTCTTAATTGAGAAGAAAGACTTGGAAGGTGGTTTGGTTCACCCTTCTGGTACTCTGCTGCTCAAATTGATAGGGCAAGAGTCTATTAAGGCTTCATGGCTAGCCTCATGACTGTTTTAAGTCTGTCTCCTGACGAAGTGGGTTCTCTCTATAGATTCGAGAACCTTTTCGTCTGGTTCTTAGTTCCCAATAGACCAAGGGTGAGAGCCCGTATTCTAGGAAAGACTTTTGGGACTGAAAGCACCCTCAAAGTTGAAGTTTCAACCATTGAGGATGAAAAGGTCAAAATAACACTGCATTGGGTGGCACCCACTATTGTAAAAAACAAAATCATTGAGATTTTCCAATCCTTCAGTGAAGAAGGTTCCAAAGTAGAGCCTGTCAAGTTAGGCAATTCGGACAAGTGGGCCGCTTGGTTGAAAATCAAGAAAGGGACAGAAGTCCCTCATTACATCCACCTGAAATATGTAGATGATCCCAGAGTATATTAAGTGCTTATCACCATTCCGGGGAGAAGACAGCAATGTTGGCACTGTGGACAAGACCAACACTGGTCAAATCAGTGTCCAAATAGGACCACCCTGAAAGGGAAGGGAAAAATCCCCGATAAAAAACAGGAGCACAATGCTAAAGGTACCCATGCCTCGGTCCTGAGGGGGGAGGAAACAGTAGAAAAAAGTACTAAACAAAACGCACAAAATGAAACACAAAATGGCACATGGCTAGAGAGAGATGGTTTTATTTTGGTGGGTAACCACAAAAGGGATGGGGCCGTGGCCAACACAGTAGACACAGATACAAGAGGTTGGGATCTCTCCCCTACAAATCCTATCGATAAGAAAAAAAACCCACAAAAAAATGAAAACGATGGGGGACAGTTCAACACCAACTTCCCCAACCAAATTGACAAGAAAAAGAACGCTATCCTCCTCCTCAGACGACCCTAACGGGGACACACAGCTAGAGAGGACGAATGAAGATCCTCGGTTGGAGGAAGAGAGAGGGGAAGAAGAGGGGGAGATCGAGGAGAATTCTTCCGACTCCTCGACTAAATTAGTAATAGACGAGGGGGGAAGCCCCACATCCATACAGTAAATAAACAACAAAACAGGCTAATGAAAAACATTTTATAAAATGATCACAAACATTCATACACACCCACACTCATATACACACAACCCATCATCACGTATTCATGGCAGACATTAAAATCTTAACTCTCAACATCCGTAGCTTAAATAATAAACATAAATACATAGTACATCTCGCTAGAAAATATAAACCGGATTTTATTTTCCTTCAAGAAACAAATACTTCTACCACATATCAAGCAAAACAAACTACAACACACTTGGGATTCATGGGAGGTTATTTTAGCTTAGGCAGAGACTATAAGGGGGTAGCCATCTTACAAACATCCGATAGATACAAAATCACACACACTCACAACGACAACAATGGGAGGGTAGTAATACTTAGAGTAGTTTCACAAGAACAGAAATACACACTAGTCAATATCTACGCACCCGCTCAGAGAGGGAGAGAAAAACGTGAGTTTTTCCAAAACCTCAATGACACACTACAAACCATAAACATAGGAGAACAACTAATAATAGGAGGGGATTTTAACTTTATAGAGGCACAGTTAGACAAACAATACACACACACACAATATCCACCTTCTCAGCCGGTAGCGGAAACACACAACTACATGGGAGAAATAGTAAACTATTTCCACCTGGTAGATGCTTATAGGAAATTAGAACCGAATGGCAAGGAAACTACATTAAGACACAGATCCTACCAGGTTGAAACCAGAATTGACCGTTTTTACGCACCCACGGACACCAACATACTTAGTGTGACACATTTAGGAGAAACCCTACATTACTCCGACCATAAAGGTGTACTTTTGGAACTTGGAAAAAAATAATAAAAAGAAAAAAAACAAAAGAATCCCATTGGAAATTAAACAACAACCTTTTGGAAGACCCACTAATCCAAAGAGTAATAAACCAACTCCTGCTAGCAACAACACAAGACATAGAAAACGAATACAAATTAACCAAGACGTGGACAATAATTAAAAATTCCATCAAACAACAATTCAAAATTTTAGCAAGAATCAAACAAACAAAGAGGGTAAATGAAGAAAACAGAATAAAAAATCTGCTTACTCAAACGCAGGATGAAATTGAAAAAACAGACCTAACCACACAACTTGAAGAGTTATACAAACACAAATATAGAGGAGCCGAAATCAGATGCAAAAACACCCAAATGTCGGAAGGGCCTAATAAATTATACTTGGCGCTAGAACAAAATACACAACAAAATAGAATAATAAACAACATAACAGACAAAGAAAGAAACAAAATACAGGAGAGCGACAAAATTATAGAAATTTTTACAAAACACTTCGTCAACATGTATAATGAAGAACAAACAGATACAGACGCACAAAACATACTTCTAAAACACTGTAAAACATTACCTCCATCAGAAAAACAAAAGACAAATAGACCCTTTACATTAGAGGAGCTGAGGGCTGCTTTAGACACAACACAAAATAACAAATCCCCTGGCCCAGACGGTTTGACATATGAATTCTATAAAACCTTTTTCTCCCAAATAGGACCCCTACTACTAAGACTATACAATGATATGTTAGAAACAGGACAGACGCCTGCAGACTTTAATCTTGCATACATCACACTATTACCAAAAAAAACTGAAAACAACACAACACCTAGTGACTTTAGACCCATTTCCCTTTTAAATGCTGACTATAAACTGCTGACCAAAATGATTTTTTTAAGAGTTAGGCCCCTTATACCCCACCTACTAGGACAAGACCAGTACTGTAGCAACCCGGAAAAAAATATAGACGAACTGAACCACTTTCTACGAGACATCATATATTACTGTAAAGGCAAAGACTTCAAAGCAGCCCTCATGTCCATTGATCAAGAAAAAGCCTTCGACAGAATTGACCATGACTACTTATTCAAAATACTAGACAAGACTGACATAGACAAGACTTTGATAACATACATAAAGCTAGTCTACACCGATGCAACAAGTCACTAATAATAAATCAAACACTAAGCACCAAGATTTCTATTAGAAGATCTGTTAGGCAAGGTTGTCCCCTATCCCCCTTTTTATACACCCTTTGCCTAGAACCCCTGTTAGAGAATATTAGGTTAGACAAAGAAATTTTAGGAATAAAAATCCCCGGTACAACCCCCGTAGTAAAAATTAAAGCTTATGCCGACGATACCACCCTTTTCCCCACCTCAGAAAAAGACATAGCTAAAATTATAGAGAAATTTACATTATTTGGGAGGGCGAGCGGGTCCAAAATAAACATAAATAAATCCTCAATTATGGGACTAGGTAGGTGGGAAATCCCCCCCAACATTCCCTTTAACCTTAAAATACAGAAAGAAATAAAAGTATGTGGCATCGTGTGGACTAGCAACCCAGCACACTATTGCCGTGAACAGTGGGCGGAGATTCTGGCCCACACAAAGAACGTGATTAGAATGTTTCAGTACATGGCGACAACCATATTTGGGAGAGCTATATTAATAAACAACTTGGTCATCCCGAAGATAATCTACTTAGCAAATATAGTAGAACCTCCTAATAATTTCATAAACAACATCAATACCACTATCAGAAATTTTATTTTCAAAAACACAATAAGGAACATAAAACACACAACTCTCATACAAGACAAAAAAGAAGGAGGGATAGGCTTACAAGACATTCACACAAAAATCACAAAAATCAAAACGCTTAGAATAAAATTTGTAGGGAAAGTAGTAAGGTCTCCCAATAACTTCCCCTTAGTATTATATTATTTTGGAGACTAAACAAACTCCTCCCCATTCAAAACAACACACCCCATTATTTTGGTAACCATACACATCCATTCTATAGATCACTCACAAGACACCTACCCAGCAATGAAAACATAACACACCACGACTCAAAAACAATATACACTATACTCAGAGACAAGTTGAAAGAAAACCTAGAAGTTAGAATAAAGTGGGTCAGGGAGTTAGGGGTTAAACCAACCAACTGGACAGACACATTCATGCATTTACACAACAAATACATAACACCCAAAGCACGAGAAGTAGCCTACAGATTACTCTTCGGGATGATCCCAATAAAAGGAAGACTCAACTACAACAGGGTCCAAATATACCTGTGCAATTTGTAAAAAAGAAAACCAAAACCCAGAGAAACACTTATTTAGTGAATGTGAGCTGGTTGAGGAAGCAAAAAAAAACTTTAGAAGATATTATTGACGCAAACAGTCAAACCTGTGCAAATGTAAATACTGCTATTTTCTTTAACAAAGTACCTAAAGCCATAAATAAAAAACTAAGAGACATCAATGTAATTATTTTATCAGAATATAGAAACCTTATCTGGAATACCTACTTACAAATTGTCTACCATAATAAACAATCTTCCAAAGTATTATTAGATCACATTTTTAAGAAAATTATTGAACGCAAAGTGAAACAATATAGCGCTACATAAAAATACCAAGATTGTCCATTAACTTAAAGAAAAGGGAATATATATATATGAATATGTGTATGCGAGTGTGTATGCGTGTGTATAGATATATATCCTAAATGATCCTTTTTATACGTTTGAAGACCCTGTAACCATATCATTAAAAAAGCTAGTACTCCAAATAAAAAAAAACAGTGATCGCCCCTTAAAATTGACAAGAGTTAAGACAATTCAAGACAGTACACAATCACGAAGGCCACGCCTTGACCTTGTGACTGTAAAGACTTTAACCAAAGTTTTGATCTACAAAGACGAGCGAGTTAGGCAGGAGAAAACGAGAGATCTCATTCGATTAAAACAGAGAATCATATCGAAATGGAACATTAGGCCGTCAAGTCAAGGAACGGAAAAAACAATGAGGAACCAGGAGCGAACACGTGAAAACCCAAGAAAAGGGAAAGAAAAGAGTAACTCCAAGAAATCAAGAACAAGGGCAGACCTTTACGTTTTATGTAAACATTGTTTTTCTTCTGTTGTTACTGTATTGAGAATCAGGCATGACCACATGATATCTAAGCAAACAATTCTTTGTATAAATTTGTACTTTTTAACAATTATGTCCATAGTGACTTCTTTACGAATATTGAAAAAATACCACCACTATCCGTATTGTGCATACCTGTGCAGTCTACATACAAATATATTATTTCTTACTACCTTGCAGAAGTTTACAGTGTGTACATATATTATTTTTCTTCTGTTTTTCTAATATTGAGCATCAACATAACTTCATATCTCAACAAGCTTCTAGATCAAATTGTTACTAAATTAGTATTTAGTTTCATTGTCAAAAGTTGTAAAAAAAAAAATCTCCACTACCATTGTCAATATTGCGCATGCTTGTGCAGTCTACAGAGGGGGGAAAAAAAGGAGAAGGGGAAAAATATTCAAAAAAAAAAGTATATATATATATATATATATATATACATATAGAGAGAGATAAAAAGATACATATAAAATAACTTTCAGAACGACTCTAATTGGTCCCTGTGACCAGCCACAGAGAAATTGTTTCTGAACAGAAACTCCCGATATACTGACTATAGCAGACAGGATTTCCACCTTGATGATGAGGAAGTAGTTTTCCAAATCTCAAGGGAGGAAATCAAAAATTGTCTTTAAAAGGGAGACAACAAAAGAAACAATATAAAAGTTTAAATGCCTATGTTCGCATAAGTGTGTACACACATAGATGTGTATGCATGTTTGATAGAAGTTAATATAAAGAACTAGGGTAATGTAGCAAAGCACAAAGGAAACAACCATAAGCAATGTAGACAGAGTGGAATAAAAATGTGACTACGATGTTTAAAATGTTTTAATATCATTTAAGTTTCTACTTTCACTCTTTGATTGTTTCTATTTAATTACCTATTGTTGACATTCTCACCACATATATTTTAAGACCTTAAATTTCAAAAATATTCATTATATGCTATTGGAAAAAAAATAACGCCATATACAAAGCAATTTAAAACATTAAAATATTATGACAACCTAAATGTAACTATATGCATTGCTATGTTTTGCAATCATTGTACTTTAAAAAGTAACTACTTAATTTGTATGCTTACTAATAAAATATGCACCTTTTTTTTATAAAAATAAAATACAAATAAAAATTAAAAAAAAATAAAAAAAAGCCCAATAAAGAGGCCAATAGCCAAAAAAAGAGGCAATGCCCAAAAAAGAAAGAAAAGAAAGGCAAAGGCCCAAGGATTCCCAGGATGTAAGCAGCTCGACAACTGAAGTCAAAAGCTAAAAAGCTGAGGTATCCTAAAAGAAAAAAAAATATGAGACAGATGATGTAAAGGTCATTTGTTTCTGAGGCCGCAGTTAACGGGGATGTCACGTGGCCGGCACAACCACCAACCGTGTTTACGTTTTTTTTTTTGTTCCTAATATTATTTTACTCAGAGTTCCTCAAGATAAAATAATCTGAAATATTTTTCTATAGCGCAGCGTTCATACTTATAACATGCTCAGTACTCTCTTGTCCAACTTCGTTTGTATGTGTGTGGGGGGGGGGGGGATTATGGGAGAGAGTTTTTAAGCTCCCTTCCTTTAGACGCTCAGCAAACACAACTCGAGTTTTGAACTCAAAATTAGTAGGTAGCCGAACGGTTTAAGCCACTCTTCTAAAAAAGCAAAAATGTTTTCGCTGATCGACACACAGCCATCGCAATGTAAAAAAGAGGAGAGAGACTTTCCATTGAATCAGGTCAATATGTTCGGCTACCTATTTTCTTTTGAAGAACGTTTCTATGAACGATTCTCAAAGACTATTGCCTTTTTACAACACAACCTTTAACCCCCAAATGTACAGTTGTACTTAATGTGAAGTATTTAACTGTTTACACTCGTTCGTAATGTTCCGGAACTGTGGTACTAGTTGTCATCCTTGTGACTGCTATAAAATTACAGTCAATCAACATCAACCTTTGCTTACACTTGTTAAGTCTCCTAAAAACAAAACATGTTTGTTCACAAATGTATGCTTCTGGCACCCATTAAACTTGCGTGGAAGAACTGACTGAATCTTTTTTCTTTTACTTGCCTGGAGAAATTCGAAGGTCTTGTTTGAAAAGATTTAACATGCACTTACATAGCAAATGCAAACAACTCATTGCTATAGCTGCCACGTAAAACATGAAATCTGTCTTCCACTCTTCATTAGAAATAAAGTCACAGTCAATGTCCTTCAAGGAACATAAATATTTCTTAGTTGAGATTTTATATTCTTCTCATTGCCTTGCCCATGCTAAGCCAACGGATACATCGGAATATTTTGTTTCTAAATCTTTGAATATGTGTTGGAACTGACGAGATCACAATAATATATGAGACAATAATGTGATATTTTATGCAGGTTTGTGCAAACATTCCTGTTAAGAGTTTATGGTTGGGATATTCTTTAAAACAACAACAAACAAACAAACTATTTTTCTTAGTCAAAGATCGAGATCCATCAGTTGTTACATTTGCCATCTTGTTCTAAGCATACCTAACACTCAACACAGTTCTTCATAGCATTGAATAAATACTGGCCTGAGATTGTGTCTTAGACTGAGTGAAGTCTGAGTGTATTGAAGTATAGTCAATTAGCTTAAGCTTCGTCTACTTGAAACTTTTTATAATGCGACAGTTTCAATAATTTATACAGATATTTAGAATTATTGTTAATGTATTTGCATTTTTACATGTATATACTGTAGGCACACCTTATATATCCTTATATATCATTTTTACATGTATATACTGTGGGTACACCTTATATATCTGTAGGTGTCCGCAGGCCGCATAAAACACTCCGGCGGGCCGCATGTGGTCCGCGGTTCGTAATTTGCCCACCCCTGATGTAGACAAAACAAGTTGAACTGAGCATTATTATTACTTGAAAAGCTAGACGTTAATGAAGAAACTATCGAATCAAGATACGGAGTGTAAAGCTGTGTTCTGTAATAACTCTCTAAATCCGAACATGTGGTTTTCGCTCGGTGTGTCTGTCAAATGCAAATTCTCGGCTGCACCAATCCAATACCAAGTGTATCTGACAGCAGTCTCGCCTTCCTCAAGATGCCATCCTTTAAGTGTACCTCAGCATGGTCAAGTTGGTTTTTGATAATGTCATCAATGTGACTGCTGATGTGTTGTTGAACTTTGCTAAGTTGGACAGAATGCAACATCAGGGATACTGATTAAAGAACAGATGAATAATTGAGGACAATTAAAAGAAAAATCAGAAACACACGAGAAATAGGCATTGATTACACATATGCAGTTTGTCTGGTTTCACTTACAGCCGTTATTTTGAGACACGCGACACAAAAGTTTTGACTTAAATTGCGAATGAATTCGTATTTCTCAGTCCATCTTGTCTCACTCAAAAGAGGTAAATTTAACACAAACGCTCTCGCTTGGGACTGTTACGGAAGAAATAGATAATCTTCTTCATGACACTGACAGCATACGTATATCTGAAACGTCATTCAGGTCATTGATAACAAAGTTAAGAATGTGAGACGCGCAACGGACAAAGGCTGTTTTTTGATATTTTTCACCAATCCTTGTCTGAACATAGTACTAAATGCTAGCCATCACGGGGCAGCCATCGTAGCCTTGGCCGAGAAGTTTGTTCATGTGTAAAATGTACATAATGTATTGGCTGACAATGACGTTAGACACAGGCAGTGCGTCCCTCTTAACAATAGTGACAAAAGAAATGAATTCTTCTCGAATACAATCGTCCTTAACAAAACCAATGCTCAAACACATCTATTCAGTGCCAGAGATATCTGCAGTTTTATCACCAAAATACCCAGTAAACGCAGTTCATTCATGATGCTTCTGCTCGTATTTTGTTTCTTGCTGCTGCCAGAGCTCCGTCGATACAAATCAACATTTTGACTCAAGACAATGGCAAGTGAAGAACTTTCTTAAGTTTCTTCTATCGTCAACTGGTGGACGTTAACCTTCTATTTTATCGAGCGCTAACACTGACCGCAACTCCGCAAATACATGTACCAAGATGACTGCACTCTTCAAGCTTGTTCAAAGAAACTCTCACATATGTCAAATCGAAAGATAGCTGGCAAGGACTTTTCCCCCAAGGCAGAAAAAAAAGTTTATCATATTCTAGGTGTGATGATTGTATTTGTATACAGTATTACATATAGCATTTGATAGAATCTTGGTTGTAAGATATAACGATTTCTATGTTATGATTTCATTGGTCTGTAAGTACAGTTACGACCCTTGGGAGATCGTTATTGTAATCAGAGGCATGAGTTTTGAAGTCTAATCATATAGTTTAAGTACTGTACAAGGCAGTTTGTGTAGATTTAATAGTTTAACATTTGATGCATTGTCTATAATCACAGATATTCTGATTGCTTTTTATTAAATTTATATTTCTTTCTTAATCCCTGGAAGAAAAAGGTTATATGTCCATGTCAAAGCCATGTCAGGAGTTCACAACACTAGGTGTTAACTAAATATAATGGTAACTATCAGTGGCGTCACTATGGTGGGTGTCACCCGGTGCGGTCAGCTCAAGGTGTCACCCCCCCTCCTTTAAAAAATCTTTTTTTTTCGTTTGTTTGTTGCGCGGTAATACATATAGTTTATAATGGTACGTTCTCTCTCCTAATCGGGCCTTCTGTAAACACTGCTAAACACAACACAGCACATCTAACACATCAAGAACTTGACAACAAGAGCTCTGGTTAATCTGTTACTTTAATAATGAGTGAATAAGTAGATAACAGCCAATACTAGACAATTGGCAACAAACACATCAACAACTAAAATGTTACTCTGTACATCAACGTACAAAACTCTACTGTCTCTATCTCGTACATAACACTTGAGTACTCAACCAGGACCGACTTCATAGCCAGACTAACAGTTCAGGTCTCCTTCGTGTCCTTTCTTGAACCGCCGCCTTCTTACACACTGTGCCTCTAGTCAGCGCCTTCGGGGTCACGGAGGTCACGCTCTAGTCCACGCAGGCTTTGGATCACATGACCATAACATTGATCATATTAGCGTGTAACCGTAGTACTGTCCCTTCTCCATCGCCTGAGTTCACGTGTGTCAGCTGAACCGACAGTTAACCCTTTCGCGCCGCCAATATGGTTATAACAATAATTACCTATGTTATTTGATTTGTCAACAGCTATAGAAATGCGTGTATATTAAACCTTAAAATTCAGTTGTTTATTACAAGTTATCTACATTTCACTGGGTTTGCGTAGTCATGTGAAATTATGCACGCATCCTTAATCTTTGGAATCGAAAACATTGCCATTAATTTATAGTTCAACTTTGCAACAACGCAATCATAAGTAAATGTCACTTTTTTTCTGGATTTCTAACTTGAAAACGTATCGCTAACTTCAAGTTTATGTCTGTAACGATCTCATTTTTAATAAAATTCCGCTTTGTGAAAGTGTCGTTTGTTCCTTTGTCTCAAAAAGTTCTTAATTTTAATTTTAAAAATCGTTTTTCACATGACGCCATAGATAAGCAGATGGTAAGAAACGGTGGGAGGCTTTGCTAAATGATTTAAAGATATTCTTGAAAGCCTTAGTGGCATATGAAACATGCAAATGCCCACTTTTATTTTCTTTAAGAATAACTTTTGTTGTCTTTAGATCCGTTCTCAGTCATGGTATTTCTGTTTGAATGTCGCCTTTTGAAAAATCATCATATAGTCATACGCGAATATTTTGAAACTAACATCTACAATACTTTGTTGGATGTTGAACTATAGAATTTTTCGGTTGGATTTCTCCATATTTATCTGCTACATCAATGATTGCTTCCAGTAAGAGTTGAAGCTCAGAGTAATAAAATGGTCAATGCACATAAGAATGAACCTCTTTTTATCCTCTTAAGACTTAAATAGTGATATGGTAAGGTTTTCCAAAAAAAGCTGGTGGTGCTGTTTCAAGAGAGATAAAAAAAATGGCTAAGCCCAACTCTCTCTTCAAAGAATAAAATAAGCAACCTCACAGGTTGAATAGACGATCACGCAGTGTGGTAGTAGGGCATACCATCACTCGTGTGTAGATCTAGTAGATTCCAAGCTCAGCAACACTGCAACAGTCAATAACACAACAAGGTGACTCTAACGGTCAGCTTGTAAATATTGTTCTCTCTCTCCTAATCAGGCGTTCTGTAAAACACTACTAAACACACAACACATCAACACAAGAACCTGACAACAAGAGCTCCAAATAATCTGGTACTTTAATAATGGTCAACTAAATAGATAACAGCCAATACTAGACAATTGGCAACACAATCAACAACTACTAATGGTGCACTGTACATCACCGTACTAAACTATACTGCCTCTATCTCTTCCTGGACTCGTACATAACACTTGAGGACTCCGCCAGGACCGACTTCATGATCGACTCACAATCCCGGTCTCCTCCGTGTCCTGTCTTGAACTGCACTGCCTTACACACTCTTGTCTTTGGTTTGCGCAGGCCTATGATCAGATGACCATAACACTCTATTACACGAGCACAAAGGTAGACCAGATCAAGTAGACACAATGAATAAACAAATGTTAATCCAGTAATCCTACAGTAATCCTCCAGTAGTGTACTTATCCAGATCAGTGGCGTAGCAAGGTACTCTTGGGCCCGGGTTCAAGAATATGTTGATGGGCCCCACCCCCCAAATGAAAGGATCATTTAAGATCATGGTTAAGTACTAGTTAGCACACTGAGCAAAATGCGCCCGTGGGTGCTTTTGTTGAAAAAAATAACTGAAGGCTATTGTACTGTCCACTCATATTGGAAAACCATCATGGCCTTGGCATCGTAAGTAATTTAAAGAAAGATGGTGATATTTTATTAATTTAGAGTATTTGTTCAGTCAAACCTGAAGACTTCTGGTTCGGACAAATATGAAAACCTTAAAATGACTCTCTGATTACAATTTCTTTGGGTAGTTCGTCATTGGAGTTCACAAAACATTTTCAGAATATGCAATTTTAATAAATTTGTAATTCTCTTTGAGGGCTGTAATCATGATATCAAATTGGATCTCCTTTAGTATTTTTTTTAATTGCATTGCCCAACAGGTCTATTATATCTTTGAATCTGTGAGTCGAGGTAAAGGCTTATGTTTTTGATTTCTTAAGAATTTATTTATTGCTAAGATATTGTCGTTGTTACTTGTGTCACCAAAAACGACACTCTTCGCGATGACCACTAAATGAAAGGTTGTTGCATGCTTAAGTTAAAACTAACATTCACAATGCGATTAATTACTTTCAGACAGTAATTATCAACTTCTTCAATGTGTTCTTTGTTTGCATCATCCACCGTTCTCAGTCTTTCATGTTGTCTGTATGTTTGACAAGCTTGTTGCTGAAGTTAAGTCATTATTAGGCCTATCCTTTTATTTGACGATACGGTTCAAAAAAACTAACAACATTGATGCTGTGTCAGGATATAAAACCGAGACCATCGAGACCATCCGAACGACTGTCCAGTGCACATACTAGACGACAAGGCAGCCATTCAAGTGAAAGACACTGTTCCATGATAAATGTAATTATCGCTCTATCTAAAAAAAGTTTTGTTATAAGCCTTCTCCCTAATTCAGTTATAGTAATTAGCTAAAATGTCAACAGCTTTAACGTTTTCGTAAGTAACAGTATATGATGTCTCTTTTGTATGTTTAATATCTAATTGTAAGTCTAGGCCTATATATAGATTTCTGATAATAGAAAAATGAAAACAAAAAGGATGCTTACTTTAAAAAAAAGCACCAAAAAAAAGGTAAAACTATCAACGGTTTAATTAACATAGAGGAACAAAAAAGAAATAATGGGAGTTTGGGACCCAATTGTCACACCAACGCACCGTCACCTACAATAAACCTGATGAAGGCAGTTCCTTACAATGACTGTAGGTGAAAACACGGGTTAATGTTTAGAAGTTAATATGATATTTGATATGACGTTTAGGATATTTTAAGGAAACTTTTAAATTTTGAACCATTGTTACAAAATTACAGTGTAGGACAGGCCACAGTTGGTCATTAGTCATGGGACCAAGTGATATGAAACCCCTACGCGCCATGCAGTGCCGTATTTAGAGCTGAAAAAGCCTTAACCTATTTGAGATATGGGGCCCCATATAAGTCTAAATATTGTATGTAACTGCTAAATATTTCTTGGAGGCCCTAAGCTAAAGCTTATGTTGCATTGAGGTAAATCCGACCCTGGCCCATGGTTGTTACACCATCGGGTATGGGCCCCTAAATGGTCGTGGGCCCGGGTTCATTGAACCCCTTCGCGCCATGGATGCTACGCCACTGATCCAGATGTAGATCTAGATCTAGCAAACTACGAAGATGACGACCTAGCCTGTAGTCAGAGAAGAGTCGCCATTCCTGTTGATGTGTGGATAAATGTAGATGTTTTATGCGAGTTAGAACTAGACACAATCAACAGAACAGTTAAGAGATAGATTCAATAACTCCAGCTGATAACTTCAACAATTTAATGAATAAAAAGGGCCCACCAAGACGACCGAACAACAGTCCAGACCGCATACCGCACTAACAGACTAGACATATATTGCATATATCAGAAATATTATCGTTCGCGAAGATGTGACCACTGCCTTCACTATGACGTCCACCTATTGATAACTTATTGTACTAAATAACACATAATAAGAGAAGATGCTAGTTTATTTTCTATTTTCTCTTATTATTTATATAAAATCAAATCTGGTTTGATATATACAGCTCCTCTTTCGCGGTTGAAGATGAACACAATGGACTTCATTCACCAATCGTAAACAAACAACATTTAGCCACGTAATAATATTGATAAAACACATCACGTGACAGCCTTTATGGATTACGTATTTTGCATAGAAGAGATAGAGAATCACGTGGCTATATGTTGTTCGTTTACGATTGGTGAATGAGGTCCATTCGCATTTCCTGTTTGAATGTCGCCTTTTGAAAAATCAGCATATAGGCCTACGCCAATATTTTGAGTAGAGCTGAACCATAGGTTCTTGAAACTCTAGGCCAGCAAAAGCGAGCAAGAGCTCCCTCTCACCGGCCTGATTGAACCGTGTGTTCTGTCTGGCTGAGGGTCTTGTGTCAATTTTGACGCTGTCATTTCCAGTGACAGTGTCGCTGCGGACTCGCGGACTAGAGTCTCGGTCGGAGGCCGCGTACACAGGGAACCTCTGCCATTTTCCAATAAATACGAAGATGGCTACAAAGTCCAATCATGGTCCAATGGACCTCATTCACCAATTGTAAACAAACAACATTTAGCCACGTGGTGCTTTATCTCTTCTATATAATTTACGATCTCATGTTTAATTCATGATGGTTGTCACGTGACATTTTTTTTTCATTGTTTTATCAATAAGATCACGTGACTAAATGTTGTTTGTTTACGATTGATGAATGAGGTCCATTGTCACTTTATTTTAAAAAATTCAAAATATACCTCAAGAAAAGAAACATTGTTTTAAACAAAACAAAAGACAATTTAACTTTGGTTTCATTAGACTGTTTGGAAGAAGAAAAAAATGGACCAAAAAAAAACAGAACTTGAAGCTGAGATGGACCCTCCTTCCCACCGCTATAAGTGGCATCAAGTGACAACGTCGTAACTACAAAATGTGGGTTGATATAGTCCACACCACACTGCAATTATTATGATAGCATTTTATTCCCGCTGAAATGTAGAGTACAATTGTGGTCTGTTTGAAATGGGGTCAGTGGGTGAGAGGAGAATGACCCGCTGGGTCAGACGTGTCAGTTCATGAGTTCCGTCTGCACGTCTCTGATTCTGTGTGCAGCAGGCGTGTCGAGATTGAGATAATGCGTGTCAAATTTGCCGCCTTCAAATTAAGGGGACATAAATATAAGTAGTATAGGAACAAGGACTGCGTGATAACAGTTATTATTATAAGACTAAGTAGTTTCAAATTTTATTCTTGCATACAAGCTGCTTACAATCCATTTTTGTATCAAAGACTAGACACTGAGGAGTCTTACCAAATTTAAGCATATAATAGGAAGGAATAAATCCAGGAACAAAACCAGCTATTATTAGCAGGATTTAGTTGCCAGACTTGTAAATTTTTGGATTTGAGTGGGTGCCATTCCCATGATTTCCATTTATGTTTTACAGGCGGCGATACCGATAATTATTCTTACCAATATTTAAAAATATTATAGGAAGGATCACAGCAGGGACCCCTTTGTAGTGAACACAAGTAATGTCCAAACATTTTTTGAACGTGGGTAAAAAAAAAATAATTACCGACTCATGGATCAATCCCCCCCCCTCCAAAAAAAAAAAGTAGAAGTCGAATCCAAGGTTAGCGAGCTTCAGCAGACTCATTCACTGTGGGTCAATGTTTCATTGGGTTGGATAGAATGGCAAAGTGGGCCGGAAAAAGCCCCCGGCCCCTATGCTGGAAATCGCTGGCCCACACAATATGACATTGCGTCAATTCATTACACTTAGATCAGAACCACCTATGCGAACATCACAAGTCTATAATGACATTGTGTGCAGTAATAGCACTTAGGTCGAGACAAAGTACACCACAATGTGATAGCATGTCAACTCATCACACTTAGGTCAGGACCTTCACGTACGCCACTAAATTTATACAATAAATGTGAACAGTTATCACATCAAAATTTTATTTTAACATTAACACTATGATTGAATTTTTTAAATTTAAAAATATTTAAAAGCAAATTTATATAGCAGCTCTATTTGCCTTTCTTAAACATTCGTCCATAGAAAATACTTCTTAGAATATGTTTTATTAAAGTTAGGTGACATTTCCTATCAAAATTACTTGCATCTTTTAACTGATAGAAATCGATAAATAATGTATTGGTCAGATGAAATGCACGTGTGATTATAGAAATACATTGTAAGGCATTAATGAGACAGACATTGCTTAGGCCAAAACCTAAAGTTGCTAAAGCCATAATTTTAATTATCTATAATCTAAATAAAAAGTTAAGTTATAATCTAAATAGTACGAGTTACTAAAGTCATAATTAAAATAAAAGAGCTGCTTAAGTCCTAATCATAAACTTATATATTATATCTAGACTGGAAACCGGAAACTAATTCTTATCCATGATTGATCGATTCACACACACACACATAGATATATATTATATACGCAACTCTTATTCAAGCTCTAATAGAAGTCACTCCAATCAATCTTTTCTGTCTTAGAAAAGACATGATCTTTATCTTATCTTTAGTTTTCAAAGTTTAGAAATAATGTCTTATCTTTAGTTTTCAAAGCTTAGAAATAATGTCTTATCTTTAGTTTTCAAAGCTTAGAAATAATGTCTTATCTTTAGTTTTCAAAGCTTAGAAATAATGTCTTATCTTTAGTTTTCAAAGCTTAGAAATAAAGTCTTATCTTTAGTTTTCAAAGCTTAGAAATAATGTCTTATCTTTAGTTTTCAAAGCTTAGAAATAATGTCTTATCTTTAGTTTTCAAAGTTTAGAAATAATGTCTTATCTTTAGTTTTCAAAGTTTAGAAATAATGTCTTATCTTTAGTTTTCAAAGCTTAGAAATAATGTCTTATCTTTAGTTTTCAAAGCTTAGAAATAATGTCTTATCTTTAGTTTTCAAAGTTTAGAAATAATGTCTTATCTTTAGTTTTCAAAGCTTAGAAATAATGTCTTATCTTTAGCTTTCAAAGTTTAGAAATAATGCAAAATCATTTCTCGGATTTTCTTTAGAATGGACTATTAATCCTATAACTATATATTCAAGCTAATATTTGAAACAAAGCCATTTCCTGTTAGTTTACATTGAGATGTTTCAAAAAAGCTAGCTCGAAATAGTTCATGTCTGTTGCTTTTAATCATCTATGTACATTTAAATAGATTGATTACCTAGATCTTTCTAGATTATGTATCAAGAAATTGCAAAATAATAATTATGACACGAGAGTAATCTTATTTTTGATGTTCAATTACTAGTTCTAAATCTAAAAATTAAATTATGTTACAAAGGTTAGATTGGGGAGGGGGTATTATTATTCAGAAAAATATTAAAGTTTTTTTTAACTATTTCTACGTAAAAAGATAGAAGAAGAGACGTTGACGATTTAAATGTAACATTCAAACTAATGTAACACGATAATATAATGAAACTAAAGTGAAAACGTGAGAATTTGATCACAAACAAAAAAGAGAACAGATGAAAAAAAAAAAGAAACATGCAGAAGAGAACATAAAAATCGAGGTAAGGTTATTAGAGATACATGGGAATTAAAAGTGTTATTCTATATTGTGGTGTTGTATGTGCAGTCATTGCTTGAAACTTTTGATGCAGCAACAACTGTTGTGAATGTCTGAGAGTTTCACTTACCTTACGGCTAATTGGATTGCTCTTTCCAACCTTACAGTGGCAGACGTCAATTGCAGCACGATTAACGGAGATTAAGCATCATAGTGTGTGTGTGAGTTTGTGTGAGTGCATTAAGTGTGTACGTGTGTGTCCAGGGCCGGCCTTAGATAATTGCAGGCCTTATGCAAAGTGAATTTGGTATCCCCATATCAAATCAAAAAAATATTTTAAAAAACGCGAAAAAGAAAATTAAGCAATTTATTTAAAACCTAGTTAGGCTACCTGGCTAGTATATACTAACAATAAGATTGGGCACAAGTTTTGCTATTTTTTCTTTTAAAAAATGTTTTAAGTCCTGTGCGATGCCCCCGCCAATTGTAGCCCCCCTAGGCCTTGGCGGCTGTCTTGTTTGCCTATGCCAAAGGCCGACCCTGATGTGTGTTTTAAGTGCGTGCGTATAATAATTAGTAATTTAAATAATTAAAAGTTTTTGGGACGGGTAAGATGCATTCGATTATATTTGTAAAAAGAAGAAAAATAGAAGAAAAAAATCTGCATTGTAGCTATAAATTAAATCTAGAGAACGAAGAAGATCTAGATCTACATAGATTCTAGTAGATAGACTAAATATATAAATATAGATCTAGATTCTAGTTAAACTAGTAGATGTAGTTCTAGAGATCTTTATTTCATTGAGCATCAAATGAAAACTAGAAAATGCTAAAAGATCTAGATCTAGTAATCGATCTAGACTCTATATGACTATATCTAGATCTACAATAAATCTCTCATAGATCTAGAGTCTATAATGAGTATGTTTATATAATTTCTTCATTATTTGTAAGATTTCTCAATACTTAATGTTATAGACAAATCATTTAGATCCAGAAGCTAGTACTCAACTAGTCTAGTAGACTCTATGATCTATCAGTCTATGTATCTTGCCTACTCTAGATCTACTATCATCTATTCTAGATCATATATATATAGATCTAGATCTAGTTCTCGATTCTCCTTATGTAGATCTACACGCTCTCCCGACAAGTCAGTTGATCTAGATCTATCTAGATTCTAGATCTATATATCTAGAATCTAAAGATAGTCATGCAAATGAATTTTAAACTTACGACAGTTACGAGGTTCAATGTTAGTTTTTTCTTCTATTTTTGATTCTAAGAAGAGTCCTACCTTTGAGTAATAAATAATCCAATCTGCTCCAATAATCCGTGCTATTTCAATAATCCAAAAGTTGTAAGGAATATCCAATAGTTGAATCACATTAAATTATCCAAAAAAGTAGATGATTGAAAAAGAAATATTTTACACAAGAACACCAATAACAACACGTCTGCTTCCACTCAAAGTAGGTCTATTCTAGATCTAGGTGGCCTCAAACTATCTCTACATGAGAAAAAAAAAAAAGTTAACTTCCGGTCAATGCAATGTTTTGCTTCGCTTGAATGAATTACGTTACGTGTAAAACTAATGTAGCAGTTGAAATTCGTTCAATATACTGATAATAAGGCGTGTCTTCGAGTCCGAAGATTAATTAGGTATGCAGTATTTCACCAGTCCCAGCTGCGGCCTACATATTTTGCCACATTCAGCGTAGACAAAACCATTTTCCATTTTGGTGGATTTAGATTTTCTTGTCGCCGTCGACATCAGTCCTCGGCAGTAGATTTTCGTTTGGCCTTAAATGTGTGTTCCGCGGCCTTTGAAAGAGATATCCAGCTGTCTGTATCCGCTGCTTGCTTTAATATTCATATGTAGTGAT
Source organism: Biomphalaria glabrata (assembly GCF_947242115.1). NCBI lineage: Eukaryota > Metazoa > Mollusca > Gastropoda > Planorbidae > Biomphalaria > Biomphalaria glabrata. The sequence goes on from NC_074716.1 coordinate 352,706, forward strand.
GGGAACTAAACTAAATTTTTTTAGTTAAACTAAAACTAAGTTTGAACTAAAAAAAAAAGTAATTAAACTTTTAGTTAATCACAAATTGAAAAAATTAGTTAAACTAAACTAAGAAACTTTAGTTATTAGATCTAGCTACTAGACCTAGATCAAATAATTAATATTTTAATCTAAAAATAATCAAAGAAATACTAGTTACTACTACTACTACTACTACTACTACTACTAGATCTAAAATCTAGATAGTCTAGTAGATATCTTAGTAACTCTAGATCTAGAGATTTTAGATTATTATAATTATGATTATAACTAGATGATATGGGTATTTAGATCTATATACTCTAGTAGATAATACTAGATCTAATAGATCTAGATAATAGATATAAGTATAATTATAATAGAAGTTGATGTAGATCTAGTCTAGATTTAGCTAATTTAGTATTAGACCTAGTATAGTGACGACTATTATTAGTATTATAGTCATTATAGATCTATCATCTATGCATCTTAGGTCTTAGTATAATAGTTAGTTGACGACTATTATTAGTATTATAGTCATTATAGATCTATCATCTATGCATCTTAAGTCTTAGTATAATAAGTAACCTAAATATATCTAGATCTTATCAGGACTCTAATTCTAGAATAGTAGAATCTCTAAACTAAAAGATCTAGTCTAATAAAGTAAAGTACAAAGTAATATAGATTTCAATTAATAGATATTTACATCTAGATCTAAGACTACAAAGAGTTAGACTCTACTTAAGACTAAGACACTAAAATAATTAAATATAGACTTATGACTATAGATCTAATAGTAGTATAGACTAGACGTCACTAGACTGTAACTAGGTTACTAGATCTAGATCTATCTAGTAAAAAGTTTTAAAATAAGAGTCGACATTTTTTTTACATCTATAGTAAAGCAAAATTATTTGCCTGCAGCTATACAGGAACACACTGGTGTTTAATAAAAAGCAGCAAAATGTAGATCTATAGCACATTAGAAGCAAGGAATTAATCAGGATTTATCAAGCAGCGAAACTTGCTAGAAATATAATGAACACGTTTATTTTTCTCGCCTTTCAAATACCTTGAATTGGCGGGAATAGCGACCATTATAGGGAAAAGGTCAAAAGGCTTTCTAGTGACCTGTGCAGCTAGTTTATTCTCCTCTCTATTCTCCGTTATATATATATTCCCCAAATTACATAGGTCTAAATATTTATTGGTATGTATGTTAAAAAAGTTTGTAAAATTTGTAATTAAACTTTTTAGTTTGTAACTAAAAAAAAAAATTAAACTAGGTTTTTAACTAAACTTTTTTTTTTTAATTAAACTTTGGCCTTAACTAAATTTTTTTAGTTAAACTAAAAGTTAGCAACTTTTTAGTTAACTTTTGCCCATCAGTATCCATATGTAATGAGAGAAATTTGACAGTTCTCAAATAAAAAAAAAGAAACAAAAAAGGTCGACCTGTTGAGCCTATCTAGTATAGCAAGGTCTTATTTTTTTTTACTCAAAAGACGTCTTTGTTTAATTTTTTTTTTTTTGAGGTTTATGTTCCAAAATTTATTTATAATTTAAATGGAAATACAAATTAGTTTTTTCCCCTGGCAACATTAATAAAACTCCCCTCTCCTTATCACAGGGTTCTTAGCGCTCCTAAAATTAAAAGTCTCCTAAAATTCTACTAAAAATTGCCAGAATTCTCCTAAAATGTTGTCCACTCTCCTAAAATTGTTACCCAATATTTTTTTTGAAATTAGAATTTTGCTTATTTCTTGCTAACAATGTGGGTGGAAAAAAACAACAGGTAACTAGGCATTCTGATCGCATGACGTTACGGGCTGACTGTGTTAATGAGCTGACCAGTGACGCGTTTACACCGCCTTTCACCGTGACCTCCGTGTCCCTCTCTCTCTCTCTCTCTCTCTCTATGTTGAATGTGCCGGGACCCGCGATCTCGTGATTGAAGATGACCTTGACTCAAGCAAGCATTTCACCTGGCAGCGTAGAAATGGTTGTTCCCTTTCGTTGTTACGACTAAAGGCGCGCTAGATCTAGTTTGTAGTGATTATTGTCTATAATTAGAGCAATTACCAGCCTAATGTGTGGACAACATCCCTCCGGGTCCTCCCTCAACCCTTACCTAAAATCTTCTTATTCTAACTGTAAGAAAGACCGTAAGAAAGTCCGTAAATCATCTAGCTAGAAATAGTATCTAGATTGAGTTAGATATACGTTAGATCTAGTGAATCTAGTGAAGACGATTCGCACCTAACCTGAAAACTCCGTAAATTTTAGTCAATTCAATGATCTCTATACATCTAATGTCTAGATTATTCTAGAGCAGGGGTGGGCAACCTTTTTGTATCGAGGGCCGCATTAACAAAATTTTGGGAATGGGGGGCCGCATAATCAAGAGGGAAAAAAAGAAAGCTGCCCTGTCTGCTAGCCCCAAATCAGAGGCATACACATGTACGAATTGTGGCAAAGTCTGCCGTTCTAGAATTGGCTTGATTAGCCACACCAGATTCTGACCCGTCTCAAAATTAAGCCAAAACCAGTGACTCATTTGGGCGCATCCATTGCCTTTCGAGACAAAAGGAGCCATATATATATGTGTGTGTGTGTGTGTGTGTGTGTGTGTATACTTACAACTTAGAAAAATACGCTAGTTAACTGTATAATGTCTTTTAATTCATATTTATACTGTATTATACATTCACTTTTCCTTTTTATCACATTCCAAATTGAGGAATTACTAGAGTTAGCAATTTCTGAAACCAATTTAACAATTTTTTTTTTAAATTTGCTATTGTCTTTTCATATTACATTTCACCACAAATGTACAGTTGTACTTAATGTGAGGAATTTAACTATTTACACTCGTGCGTAATGTTCCTGAATTGTGGAACTAGCTTTCCAGTTGTTATACTTGTGACTGCTGTCAAATTATAGTCATTCACCATCGACCTGTGATTACACTTGTTTATTTTCCACAAGAAAAATACTTGTTCACATATGTATGTGTACCAAAAGAATGTAAAAAAATTAGCTGCAAAATTTTTTTAAAGTTTGGAAATACAGCTTCTGGCACCCATTAAGCTACCGTGGAAGTACTGACTTGAACTTCTCTTACAGGTTATAATTTGCATGGCGTTATGTCCTCTGGAGCTGAATCAGCTTCTGCACTAAATGGTGAGCTGATGGTATTGAAAACTGGTTCTTGACGTCTTAAAATTTGCCTTCATAAATTTCATAATCCAAATAAGTCTGGTAATATTAACCATTTCACTAGAAATATTTTCACCTTTCAACAAAGGAAAATGACAAAACCTATTTTCTCCTGCTGGCCTGGAGAAATAAGAAAGCCTTGTTTGAAAAATTTAACATGCATTACATAAGCAAGCAGCCCATTGCAATAGCTACCATGAAAAACATAAAATATTTTCCACTCTTCATTAGAAATATTAGTTTCAAAGTCACAGTCAATATCCATCTAAGAATATGGACATTTCTACTTTGAGAATTTATATTCTTCTCATTACCTTGCCCATGCTAAGCCAGCGGATGCATCGGAATATTTAGTTTATATATCTACAAGTACTTTTCTATACTGCCTGTGGTTATGACCGTAAGTCTAATGTTTTTATTAACATTCTTTCTTTCGCATAATATGTTTAGAATTCATGCAGCTTTGTGCAAACTTTTCTGTATAGAGTTTATGGTTGGGATATTCTTTAAAAAAAAAGTTTTTCTCAGTCAAAGATCGAGCTCCATCAGTTGTTACAATTGCCATCTTGTTCCAATCATACCCAACATTCAACACAGTTCTTCAAAGCATTGAAGAAATACTGGCATGAGATTGTGTCTTTGACTTTATATAATGAGAGAGTTTCGATAATTTGTAGGGAAATTTAGAATTATTTTTAATAGATTAGCATTTTTATATGTATATAATGTGGGTACACATGATTTCTGTAGGTATTCGCGGGCCGCATAAAACACTTCAGCGGGCCGCATGTGGCCCACCCCTGCTCTAGAGATACGATAGATCTAGATTTACGCTAAATCACTAGAATATTTAATACGCAAATGTCAACTAAACATACAAATGGTCCTGTTTATTACAGGCTCTGTTTATGAGGAGGATTTAAAGCACAGTTAATAAAAGAATAAAACATTACCCCAAATGCACACCATGTCTCTAGTATTTATAAGATAGGCCTACATATAGGAACTAAAAATGTACATTTCCACCACATTATGAAGGCACCTCTTAGAATCTATATATATAATTCTCTTCTTCGCTCAACAGTTTGGACGAGCAAGAAGTAAAGGAAAGATCACTCTCTTATTTCTGCGGATTGTAACCCCACGAAAAAACAAGAGGGGGGAGAACAAGTGGGTATTCACATGTCGCTACGGATGGCTGCGCGCTGGACTGTTAAACCCACACTACAAACAGCGATATTCTTGCGGACGTCGGTATGGACAGTATAGATGGACTTTTTATAGTCCGACAATTATGCTTGGCAGAGTTCGTCTCCCTTATGGGGGACGACAGTATGCCAAAGGCAATCTTTTTTGTTGAGCTGAAGTAGTCAGCGTAACAGAGATGTCCCACAGAAACGTTGTAAAGAATTGCTTAGGCACCAAATTACTTCAACTGACATAGAAGAGAGCTCCTGGTTGCAGGCGGCTTCAGAACAAGACAGATGGAGATCACTTACAAAGGCCGCGGGATACATATTTCAGACCAAAAGAAAATCCGCTGCCGATGACAGACGTAGACGGCGTAAAGAAAATCTAAATGGACACGCAGTAGACAATTTTTATGCCTGCGCTGGATGTGGCAAAATATGTTGGTCACAGCTGTATCCACGAGAAATTATGCAATCCTCTTTAATATTCAGACTCGAAGACAAGTTTCATATTTAATGTTAAGTAAATGTAATAAAAAAAGAAGATGAGAAATAAACCCAACATTTTGCAAATGCATTTTTCATGTTATTTACTAGATCTAGATTTTATAAACTCCTAATTGTTATCAATACTTTTTTTTAATCTACTTTTTTTTTTCATTGCAATGTGGATATTTTTTTTACAAAAACTCTTTTTAGTCTTTTATTCAACATGGACATTTTTTGCTTTGGTCGCTAAACGAGTGTCATATCAGACACTAATATTCGTACGATGTCCTGACAGTGAGAAAGTATTCTCCCTTAAGGCGCGAGCCCCTCTATGCGCTCACGGAGGTCACGCTCTATGTCGCTGGGCTATGATCTGCTTTGGGATCATGTTAGAACGGTGCATTTATTTCTTTTGGTGCCGATAAAATTTATCCCACAGAGACATGGATTAAAACATTATTTACTTGTATTTCCCGACTTTTCCGTTGAAAGTTTGAAAGCCTTACATATTTATTATGTAGGTCTACCCTTCCCCTACTCACCCTGTATTATCTTAGAACTTGAATAGATTCTAGTTCTTCTTTTTAGCATAGTTTTCTGTTTTAAAAGCATGACGCGTATGACGTTATCATCTTCTTTTTTGAAGTAACGTCTGTATTATATAAGATAAGATAAATGGCCTACCATAGCTTGGCTAAATCTGCACCCGTCACCGAATTAATGTTTATTTCTACCTCCTTCGCCTCCCGTCCCATATACAGCTGTTTACAATTATTCGGTATTCGCGATAAGTTTACATTGTTTGAATAATTAGTTTCTTTTCCTCTTCTACTAGTAATGAATCTCCCCCCTCCCCTCCCAATTTCACACGATTCACAAAAAGTGAAATTGTCATCTAGAACCAAATTACAATCTAGGCGAGACATAGCAACACACACTATGAGAATAATGATGTCAAAAATTTAATAGTTATATATTAAAATATCAATAGGCCCTATACAATTCTATAGTAGGATTTAGCTTCTGAAAAAAAGGCAGAAACAACTTTATGAATACACCGAAGTTTTCTTTTGTATTTTGTTTTTTACTGATTAAGAATTAGATTTTTATTTTTTTTTTATAAATCTTAGTCTATGTAATTTAAAATGCTCACACACCAGCAGATAATGAAAGCATCACCTAATTTTTGGTGTACAAAATTGACACAAAATAATTATATCTTCACAGAGTTGCCTACAAGTATCTTGCGTATTTTTGTACGCAAATGGACACGGAAATACGCGAGTACGGTTTAACATCTGAAAAGGAAATACGCATTCCTCCCGCGAAAGCAAAAAAAAAAAGTTTTAAAAATTTTTATAAAAATTTATAAAAAAAATTAATACAAGAAACAACAACAACAACAAACTAACAAAAACAAAAAGAACAAAACCAAAAACAAAAAGTTGTTTCAATCATATAGAACTATATAGATCAGTGCATCCATGCCGGAAATGGATTATTCTTACTTTTTCTTTTCTTGCGCTGATGCGCGAAGATTTCAACTAATTATTACTACATCTACACTCTAGATCTAATTAGACATAGAATATCTAGATCTTGCTGATGCCAACAAAGTGGAGTACCTTTCAATGTGTCAGCTTATTCCTAGACTTGTTAACTAATGGTATGTAGTCTAGACTTAATTAATTTTTATCTATTTCGACTATATTTATTTTATATTATTACTATTAGTATTAGATAGTCTAGATCTAGACTTAGACTAATTCTAGACTAATCTAGAGTAATCTAGACTCTAGTCTCTCTGTCTCTAGTCCTAGTAATAAGTAATTCCTACTAATAGTAAATAGTAGTATTTACTAGTTACTAGTAGATCTATATACTTTCTATAGGCTATAGCCATAGATCATAGATTATGATAGATAGGTCTACTATACTAGTACTACTACTATACTGTAACTATACTAATATTAGTACTAGACTAGAATCATAGATCTACTACTAGAACTAGAGAGTCTATATTTATTAGTATATATACTAGAGTACTAGACAATATAATATAGATATAGATCTAGTATATATATTTATATATATAGATCTAGAAAAGTAGAACCAGTTACCAGTATCGAGTATCCTGAGTCCTGAGTATCATGAGTATGACTATGCCGTTTGAGTATAGATCTATAATTCTATATATTAGATGAATCTAACTCCAACCTCACAAAGTATATCTTATTATCTAGATTGAAATTTTGAATCTAGAATCTAGATCTATTTATTAAATTCTTTTAGTTTTAGCATTACTACAAGTAGTATAAGTAAGTACTAAGAGTCTAAGTATTAGTATTTTATTTATCGACCTAAAAAAAAAGGCTAAATTTAACTGACTAGGTACATTGTAGCTTTAAAAATTGGGCAAATATAGGTCTAGTGACTAGTCTAGTAGTAGATCTAGAATTCTAGATTCTAGTATTTCACATTCAGGACATTAGCTTACAATTCCATAGAATTATTAAAATAGCTTTAAATTAAATAGCCTATGGCATAGGCCCTATGCACATTAAAACCAACAAACCATTAATGAATCTGCCTCAGCCTCCAGATCAGTCACCAGTGGTCTCTGATGGGAACGCTATCGGCGTATCAGCCGTACTAAGAGTTTTAGTGAATTGCCACTAGATAAAAAGTATGTTCTACTTTGAATGACTGCATTTTCAGATGAGGTTATGAAACCAAGTCGGCTTCACAAACATATAGCAATATAAAAAATAATTTTTAAAAGAATATTCATGAACAATTATAAAGATCTACTATTAAAACAACATTAAAAACATAAAACGGCAAAGCTGGATATGTTTTGGTAGCCTCTTAGAAAAATGCATAGCTTTTTTAAAAGTCTTATGATACTGTTTGAAAATTGATTAAAACAAAAAAATTTTTTTAAACATGTTATACATCTGATCTGTTAGTGATGAAATATTATTTTAAAATTGTCTAGTTATGTAGCTTATAAATGACCACATATAGGAAACCATCAGTGGTTGAACGCAACAATGACTTCATAGTAATATAGAATAAAGAACAGACCTATTCACACTATTCACCTAGTAAGTTATAATACACAAAAAAGTTAAGCCTGCAATTTCTTTTCTATTTGAATCTAATTAAATAAAATTGTAAATAAAATACAAACCCATGCCAAAAAATAATCTCATCTTTCAACAGTTTTGTGAAACAAATGATAAAAAAAGAGATTAGACTTAAAACTTAAGTTCGCTGGGATGTTAACATAGAAGGCACACACGTGGTGTAGCTATGGTGGGGGGAGGAGGGGGAACAATTTGAAAATCCCCTGGGCCCCCACTTTGTGGGGCCCCAAATGAGTGTCTTTTTAATTAAATAAATTAAATATTACGCAAAATGCAGGGGCCCCCAAAGAGTTCAAGCCCTCCTGGCCCCCAAATGATGGAAAATTCCTAGCTTCGCCCCTGGAGGCACAACTGAGATGTGGCTGCATTTAAATGTTTCAGTAAAGTTCCAAAACTGTGGTCAAAAATGGAGTTATGTTTTAGCTTTTTCATCAACGTACATGGTTAACCAAGATTTAGTGGGTGACAAACTTAATGAATAAGCAAAGTAATAGACTGGATGTAGCGACTAGAGGAAACCTTTAACTTGCTTTGGCTAATTTAAAGCTTGAAATTTCTAATATTGTCAGACTGCAGGAGGCACAAGTTTCCCATTAGCTTAATTTCTTTTTGTAGTGAATTCAGCAATAATAATGTTTATATTAAAAGAATAAAACTAAATTTACAATTAAACTAAAAACAGTAGGCCCAAATATTTAAAAGGGGGTTATTCTTAAGGATTTGAAAGAAAGACAGTGAGATTAACTTTTGTTTGTCATTTTTGTATAATAATAATAATGGCTGTTTTCGCCTTCAATTCCGAAGATTACGGGTGAGAGCAGTGTTTCACATAATTACGCAGACCCAGTTGAGACCTGCATATTTTCCAGAATTTTGTGCAGACAAAGCCATTGTCTGCTGGTGGTCTATTCTAGTTTTCTTTCCTTCTTTTGCACCTGTCTTCAATAATGGCTTTTCTTTGAGCCTCAATTGTTAGTTCTGCAGCTTTAGTGTGATAGCTCTTCAACTGTCTCTTTCAGGGGACATCTGCTACCAGGTATTTTTCCTCTATGCCAGTGAGGGCAACAAAGAAGATCACCTTTGGCATGCAGTCATCTCTCATCAGCATAAAAATTAATTTAAAAATGACATTTTGTTCAAATTTGCCTTCTTAACCTTTTTTATAAGTGTTTTTCTTTGAGAGTGGGCGCTGGCAGATTTTTTTTGAAAGAAAAAAAAAGGGGGGAGGTAGGCCAAGAAAGGTTGAAGACCACTGCTCTAGATTTAGATATGATTTTTGTAAGCTATTATAATACAGCAGATGAAAGTGAGTAGGGCAGAGGTTTAAATGGACAAAATGGTGGTTAATCTCTCTCTCCCTTAGCATGACAAAGGGAATCAAACTGATGTGCCCTGATTAAAAAATTACAGAAAGTAGGAAGATCTAAAGCTACAGTTATAGTCACTAGTATCTTAACTATGTTCTATTACTTATGAAAGCCTGAATTCAAAAAATAACATCAGGAATATTCAAGGCTTACTTTGATTACAAAAGAAAAGCCTTTGCTTATGCAGAAAAAAGCATTAACTTTTTTATCCCATGTGCTGTTCTTCAACACATCTGTTTTTTTTCAAGCATAAGAACCTAGAATAAATAGCCTTATCTTACAACAGCTAGGGAGCTTATATAATTCAGCAGACTCTATATTAGAAACAAGTTCAATGACTAGTTAGGATTGTATGTCTTTTAAAACAAATCTTTATTTTTATTGGTGATAGTAAAGCATGCCAAAGCTTTCATTGTTGAGTCTGCAAATAATGGTTTCAAAATGAAAATTTGAATACTTTAAAAATGTGAAAAAAATGTCCAGTGTCTGCATACTCTATAGCTTGCAAAGAAATCGCTCATAAACAAAACTAGATGTCACTAGATCCAGACAAACAAACCATTGCATCTGGTTTAAGTCTAAATTCACTTCTAGCATAAAGTCATATTCTTTTAAATGAATTTTCTGTTGGTGCCATTACGGAATCAGGAATAAAACACTAGAAGCACCATGATCATAACATCATTGCCAAATGTAAAGAACTTATTCATATTCTAGAAAAGTCTATGAACTACGACAAAGAGTAAAAGTGTTAATATTTTGAAAACTTTACAGCATGTCTTATATAACTCTTATACTGTGTTATTTTTATTTTTATTTTTTGGATTGCTGCACGCCTGTATTAGTGTATCTTACGAGATTGAATGATTTTAGTCTTTCCTGAGTATATTTCTTTATATTTAGAAAAATACACAATTGCCCCTCAAAAGACACATTTCCAGGTCTGGGAATACACATTTCTATTTTGGCATGTAGGCATCTCTTGAGTCTTTATAATTCGTCCTATTGCGACGGCCTAGTTCTATTGGGAGATGGTATTACTACTTCTAATCTTTAAAATGAGTAAAGCATCTTTAAATGGTATTTTATTTCTCAAGGGTGGCCAGTCTTCAGAGACGACTTTAGCATTGGATGATGCCCTGATCGGGTGTCTTTAGGGGCACGAATATTTGTTTGATGAGCTGAAGATGACGAAAGATTCTCTTTGTGGCGGGGCTCCGATCTCTCTCTATATATATATATATATTTATCTCTTTCCCTCTCTATCTTTCTCTTTCTATGTCTATTTTTTCTTTCCCTCTCTTGTTAGCTTAAAATAATGATACACTCATTAACCTAATATAACACTAAAGAACACAGCACGCTAGATACACGAGACTCTTTCATAACACACTCTCTTACATTTACGTTTACAGCATTATTGCTCGTACCCACTGAAGCTTCTATATGTAATGTGTTTATGTTGTCCACTTGTCTTTGTGAGAGATAAACAATTAGATATTAGATGTCTAATACATGCCTAACGGCTGTCTGTGTCGGCTCTATCGAAGTTGTTAGTGAACGGATGCTGCGAGGGTGGGGCAGAGGATAGCTGGGCTTGTGACCTTTGACCACTGGGGTGGTAATTTGTATACGGGCGAAATGACTCTGGATCAGAAGAATGTTTTTATGGACATTCCGATGGTCTAGAGGCTAGTTTCGCTTGGTGCGTTATCGCTAGGCTGTGGTGTCGAATCCAGTGTCACAGGTTCGAGCCTCGGTCGGCGCATGCCCTTATTTTCGTAGCATTTTAGTTCACTACTTTCTCTCTTAAAAACTTGGTCCCTGGTGCTGTTATTCATTTATGTTTAATATATGTATACACAGTATGAACTTTCTCACCAAGGGGAACAACTACATACAAACACATACACATAAATAAAATGTCAACATGTCTATTTTTTCTCTCTCTTTCTTTCTCTCTGTCTCTCGTTCTCTATGCCTCTCTCGTCTGGTATGCTTTGAGTCTAGTATCCTCATTAGGTTTCTAATAAAATTTATTTTAAAAAAATGAGGACAGCATTACTACAATAACACATTGGACGAGGCGCTGGGCGAGTATCATCGGGGCTCCAATCTCTCTCCTTTTCTCTTTCCCTCTTATGTTAGCTTAAATAATAATAATAAGGCTTGTCTTCGAGTCCCAAGAGGAATGCAATACTTCTCGTGGATACGCAATCCCATCTGTGACCTACATATTTTACCACTTCTAGGGCAAGTATAACCATTGTCCGCCGGTAGTCGATATTAGATTTTCAGTATGCGACGCTGGGTACATCAAACTCTTTAACACACAACACACAATAGGAGCTTTCTTACCAAGGGGAATATACAAACACATTCACATAAGCACAATGTCAACATCTCTATATTTTTCTTTCTCTTATTCTCTCTTTGTGTTTCTTTCTCTCTGTCTCTCTCTCGTCGTTTAGTATGCAATTATTCTTGTATCCTCCTTTGGTTCCTACAAAAATTTGTTTAAAAAAAATTAAAATAGCATCACTACAATAACAAATAATCAGAGACTGTCTCATCACTGGACCTGGCCCTGGGCGAGTGTCATTAGGGACACGAATATTTGTACGATGGGCTGAAGGTGACAAAAGATTCTCTTTGAGGCGGGGCTTCAATCTTTCTCTTTCTCTTTTTTTTCTTTCTGGTTTTCTATTTCCCTCTCGGTTTAGCGAATTTAGGAAATTTAGGCACCCGGATAATTAGGCACTTTTTTGACAATACGGAAAATTAGGCACTGGAAAATAGGCACTCTTTAATTAGCGACCTTAATTTTGAAAATAATTTTAAAATTTTAACGTATATTTCATCCTTAGACCATGGGCTATCGGTGACGTTATAAAAAAAAAATAGCATCTATGACGATTCTTACTGAATTTTCTTGATATAAAAGAAAAGCTGACAAAACGGGGGAAAATGACAATCACGAGAATGTGTGGAATTAATGACTCCGGATGAAGAGCCATTATAAAATGATGATTCTCCTCTCATTTCTTCACCTCCTTAGCCCTCCCCCCTCCACGCACTCCCACTAAAAGGTGAGGATTAGTCGCGGGTAGTTGTTGAGCTAGGTCGTGAAAATGACGCAATGAGTCTCAAGGCTACACACTGGAGTGCAGGGCAGGGAACAGCATTGTATACCAAGGTTGAAGGTGTTAAAATTAGAGTGGGAATGGGGAGGAAGGTTTTATGCGCGTTACTAATAGGAATTAAAATATACTGATCAACTTACATAGTATTCATATTTTATAAACAGTCTTAATCTCTATTATCAACACTCCTTCTTTCTATTTTTAATGGGGAGGCCCTTTGTGAAGATCTATTGTGTGAGTGTGTAGGTGTGTTACCTCCTTCAAATAGTATTTGTGGTAATTAATTTTTATTGAATATATATGTAAATTTATGTAATATAATATTTATATAAAATGTATATGGTTGGAAATTGCAAAACGGCTAGAAATCACGATCAAATATGTTTTGAAAAGACAGATGAGTTGAACATTTCTATTTCATGTTTTTTTAATGGAATATTGGTCTCTTGTAGATACTTAGTCTGCTTATAGCAGATCGTTGATGTTCCAATTTAACCCCGCCTTCTCTATCATAAACCGAATTTAATATATGGCCTATTTACTACAATTTTCGAGAAGGTATGATATTCCCCCATTCCTTTTATGTTCAGTACCACATACATTTTTTTTGCTCTTTGGAATGAAAAATAAAAAAGTCAAACAAGGTTTTATACACACATTATTAAACAAACATTACACACACATACATATATATGATTAAAACAACAACAACATTCGTTTCCCTTTCAACACTGCCCAATGAAATGTAACTATCTGCATTTCCTTTATATTATTATTTGTATTACTGTTATTAACACTATGATGGTTAAAACTGAAATGTGTCTACCAAAGTTTTTGAAAGCTCTGCAAAGCCTATAAAATTGAAATTCCCAAACGTCCATTTGTACTATATGCTGATCTACTTTCCTTACACCGCCAGTATGTAGCCTTGAGACTCATTACGTAATTTTCACGGCTATGTTCAACATCTAGCCACGACTAATCCTCTCCTTTTAGTGGGAGTGCGTGGTAAGGAAGGGGGGAAGGCTAAAGGACATTACGCGCGTTACTTCGAGGTTTAAACAAGACCAATCGTTGTTATCGCTATAACAATAGGCCAGGGTTCGTAGCCACCTTGAAAACCTGGAAAACACCGTGAATTTCATATTAAATTCAAGGCCTTGAAAAAGCCTTGACTTTCGTAAAAAAACGGGGAAAAAACCTTGAATTTTAAAACTGGACCTTGAGTTCTTTCCCTCCCGATACCTGGTGTCTATTTTCGTTTTTTTTCCCGGTTACGTTGAGCTGACCAGTGACGACGCGTCTACACCGCCTTTCACCCACTTGTGAAGCGCGACCTCGTGATTGAAAACGACCTTGGCTCAAGCAAGCATTTCACTTAGCACTATTTTCCTTTCACTGTTACGAGACTGAAGACGCGCTAGATCTAGTCTGTAGTGACTATTGTCTATAACTAGAGCTATTAGCAGTCTAATGTGAAGGCTACACCCCTCCGGGCCCTCCCTCGCCGAAAATCTTCTTCTTGTAACAGTAAGAGTGACTTCGCGTGGAAAGTCCGTATATCATCTTATAGCTTTTTTTTAAATACGAGATGTAATACAGCTAAAACTGTCGCAATCTGAAGTTGGAAATTTTCTTAAATTGACATAGATTTGTAAAAAAAAAATATTTCATTCTTACTATAGCAGTTGACTTGCTTTCCCTCAGTTTTAAGTAAATTACATACATACATACATAGGCCTATATATATTTTTTATTATTTATTTATTTATATTTATAGGCCTATATATGGGATAATATGCATATTAGTTGAAACATTATTATTTTCATAAATTTCAGCTATTTTTTAACGTTATATGTATTTCATATTCCGCTAATCGTTAATACATTATGCACATCGATAACATTAAGAATTATTTTTTGTGTTGGATACATGATGCATTATTATGTTATTAAAAGTTCTATCATTTTTAAGAAATTCACAAAATGTTACATTAAAGTTTCAAAAATGCGTTGACGAAACAGATCTAGATCCATTTTATTGCTTAGAAACCAAATTGAACAATGAAAGGGCGGGGTAAGACACATTTGGCCTGTGTAACTGTAAGAGTAGATCTAGATTTATCCTTGACTATCAGATGTGTTATTTGTTCGCTAAACAACTCAAGCCTATTACGCACAAGGAAAACACATGGCAGTCTTTTTATCTTTTATAACAACTAGTCGACATATCGACTACACACTAGACTTGCCCTAGAGCTATCTGACCAATACACACTGGTCTGCTGTCCAACTTTTAGTGTTCGACTCAAGTTCAAGCTTGTTTACTTTTGGGCAGAGAGGAAAAGGGGGGGGGGGATGAAAGTGTTACTTTTAATGACTCTTAATTGGGAGTCTTTTTTTTTTTGCCACACATACTCATGATTATATTTTTTCTCCCGTTTTGTTTCAGCTTTTCTTTTGTATCATGAAAAGTAGTAAGAATCGTTATATTTATTTTTAGGTCAACGATAGCCCATAGCCTAATGATAAAATATCCGTTAAAATTGTTTAATTATGTTCAAAATTAAGGTCGCTAAATAAAGAGTGCCTAATTTTCCGCCTTGTCAAAAAGTGTCTAATTATCGGGTGCCTAATTATCCGGTAGCCTAAATATCCGGTGCCTAAATTTCCAGACATCCATGTTAGCTTAAATAATAATAAAAATAATAAGGCTTGTCTTCGAGTCCGAAGATTAACGAGGAATGCAACATTTCTTGTGGGTACACAGTCCCAGCTGTGACCTACATATTTTACATAACAATTGTTCGCCGGTGGTCGATTAGATTTTCTATATGCGACGCTAACACTCGATGCTGGGTACATCAAACTCTTTAATAACACATAACACACAATAGGAGCTTGCTTACCGAGGGGAATAGCTCTATATACAAACACATAAACACGATGTCAACATCTCTATATTTTTCTTTCTCTTATTCTCTCTCTTTGTGTGTTTCTCTCTCTCTCTCTCTCTCTCTCTCGTCGTTCGGTATGCTTTGATTCTACTATCCTTCCTTTGTTTCTACAAAACTTTATTAAAAGACAAACGAAGATAGCGTTACTACAAGAGCAATTAATCAATGGCGTCTCAGCATTGCACGGGACCTGGGCGAGTACCAAAAGGGACACGAATATTTGTACGATGGATTAAAGGTGTCGAAAGATTCGCTTTGTGGTGGGGCTCCAATCTCTCTCTTTTTTTTTCCCTCTAAGCCTTAATCTCTCTCTTATTCTCTATCTCTTCCCCCCTTTCTATCTCATTCCTTCGATCTATCTCTTTTCTCTCTCTCTCTCTATTTCTCTCCCTTTTCTTCTCTTTGACCCACTCTCTCTCTCTCCCTCTTTCTCTCTCTATTTCTCTCTCTCTCTCGTTGTAGTCTTGACCTGGTATGCTTTTCGCGCCATTTGTCACGTGAGCCATTTGTCGATAAACTCTTTGTCCAGTGAACTAATTATTGTTTTCAAGGAATAGTCATAGAATCTTCTTCAGAGTTAACATACGTTTTATATTTGACGGACAAGCGTGGGAGAGCCAGTTGCACACGTTCACAGACCACGGGGAATTTCTTCCTGTTTCAATTCTATAACAGCCACAAAGGACCGCCACTCCAGCCACGGGTCTCTGATGACGGCCCCATTTGTGGAACGGCGTGTCGGACTGTTTGGACTGGGACTGGGGTGTACCTTTCATTCTTAACATGGAGAGTAAAAAAAAAAACATAAACAAAACACATAACAAAAAAAACGGACAGAAGCGAGGCTCACTACCCGATGTTCGCCTATCTGCTTCCACTAACATTTCTACGGAGGCGCCACCTTAAGGTCAGGGTCATCTGGAATTAACTCTGTGTCATTGAACCAGCTGTCTCTGCACCATTTGTCGTGGCGCCTTTATTGACCTCAACCTATCCCTTGGTTTGTTAGTCCGTTGGGGCACCACTCATGATCGGTCAACCGTCTTCCTCCTTCCCTCTCTGTCCTTTGCTTTGCATAAAATATCTTCCTAAGACCGGCACGTCCATTCTTTTTGTTGTTTTCTAATCGCTTTCTCTGTCTGCCTCTTCTTTTTCCTGGTAGGCTACTGTTCTCTGAATGAAGGACTTTGAAAGTTCTGAGTACATAGTGGTATTGCCATAATATTTTATTTACAGTGGTAGCAGGCTTATAATCTCTTGAATTAATTTCCTTATTTCCGACCCAGTGCAGTCTTGCCAATGTTGGCATTATTTTGACGAGAAACTCGTGCGCTAATGGACACACGCGATGGCTGTGTTGAAGCACGGAGATACTTTTGGGCTGTATGACACGTTGCGGGGTTGACTGCAGACACTTGGTACTAGATTGACACGTGATATGACGTAATTATTTTCCTTTTTGAAGTAACGTTTGTAATAATGTAAGATAACTTTATTGATCCAATCAAATGGAAATTCAGTTTGATACAATTGACACCCTCAGCGTAACTACTGTACAATAACAATATAGATGCACGATATAGATGCACATACGAACAACATTCACACACGAAAAACACATACACATGCATAACCAGCGCTTTATAAATAGACTTGAATGTTTATTTTAATGTCATCCAGGGTCTATTATTACTGAATGTTTTAATTTTCTTCTTTGATATAATTATTTTTTCACAGAACTGGATGTACGAATTAACAGTTGTGGTAAGCTCATCTGTCTGGGCAGTTGTTTACAAACATATCCCTATCTGTTTGCTCCAGACAACTTTGTGGCTGTAAAACAACGTCGTCAGACCATGACTGGATGGACTGTACTTCGGGTTTTGTTGTTTTTAAAACCGGTTTGTACACGGGTGTAAGTGTGGTCCGACTCTCCGAGGGGAAATAACAATCGAGATGTGTAGGCCATTTTTATGTTGCTATAACACATGTCCAAGGTTTTATCGTGCCTTGTGGGACAATTGACATATTGACTTTATGTTGGCAAGTGTTGAGCTAACGAAAGATGATCGAAATCTCCCATAACTAGTCGGACAGCATCAGAACTATTTGTCCCAAGTATATGTACAATGTTTAGTACCGGTTATATGTTTTGCTGCTTTCTCTGTGTTGGCTGTGGGTTTTATATGCACAAGTATGATGTAAAATTGTGTAGTTCAATATCGGTCGTGCACACTTTAGTTTTGATTGAGATATTGAAATGTAAGATAATATAAGGTTGCGCAACAAGATCCACTTTATTTAGAATCTTATAATGGCAAGCGATTATAGATCTAATTGTTATAACAATAAGCTACATATTAGAAATTTAGTTTTTGGTTTTTCAACACCGGGAAATATAGATATATTTAAAAATCTGAATTTTTTTACAATTCTTGTAGTAGCGGTAAACCTTGTTGATGTCTAAGAGCTGAGCCGAAGGCTCTTCGAGCTCTAAGTTTGAAAAAAAACCTGTTTGGACGCCAAACAGTAAAAAAAAAAAAACCTGTGTGAACACACAGTTCTGTTTGGGAGAGACCCTAGACAATGCCTATGTAAGGCATTGCTGTTGACCGATGCGTTCAGCCCCCGACACGTGGACTAGAGACACGGCCGAAGGCCGAGAATGCACCGGGGACTTCTGCCATTTTCCTTCAATGTACCAAGCTAACTGTGCGGGATCCGCCATTTATGTATCGGTCCCTTTGAGGAACAGCGCATGGATTGGTGACGTGTTTGTGGGGACTTTATTACAACCCCGCCCGTGCAATGGGTGGACTCTCGTCTACCCGTGGGCATCCCCACGGGAGTCCTGTGTTGCTACCCATTTAGCCTAGCCAATTCCTCAAATGGCCGTTTCCATGCGGGCGCCACGATGAGGCAGGGCAACGTGCCCGCGGCGGTAAACCTTGACCTTGTGCTAGTACACGTAGGGAAAAGAATAAGGCCACCAGACGTCTGCACATCCACGCAGACAACTCTTACTACCTGTCATGTCTGGGTGTCAAGTTTTAGTCTCGCCGCTAGGGGGGGTGTTAGAATATCTAATCAGAGACAACATAACAAGTTTATAATAGATTTTTAAAAAAATCGGCTCATAATTTATGGCTTTACAATCAATGATTGTAAATAGCCTACTTGGTAATGTACCGATCAATAATTCGTATCTTTCATATCTTATCTAATACAGACGTTACTTCAAAAAAGAGGATGATTACACAATTGTAGGTAATCAGTAGTGTAGCAATCAATCAGTGTTGGTAATTAACAATATACCAGTCAGTGATTGTAGGTAAAAGATTATTTGTTTTATGTTTGATCACAAAAAGCCAAGATTTGATTTGGAATAGTTTATTTTGGGAAAGGGGCGATATGGTATGACCATTACTTTTTTTTTTGACGGTACGCACCGCTATGTCGTACCGGCACCTTTTTCAATGTGGGCAAAAAAATTACTTTTCTTGTATTTTAACGTTTATTATTAATTTATAAATAGTTAAAAGTAAGGCAATCCATCACTGAGTGCCGGCATCTAGTTTCTTTTTACAAAAATAAAAAGCAGTGGGTCAGACCATTAACTTATTGGCACGAGTCGCCGTGGTCTATATTAAATCATGATGTTTTGCACTGAGCCGACTTCTGCACTGATCGCGAAGGACCCGCTCGGGAAAGACAGCCTTATGAACTCTCCGTGACTTACGCCTTCTTCGATGTAGCGCAGCGGTTCTCAACCTTTTATGCTCAGCGACCCCTTTTTACAATCCCCCACTTAGCCGCGACCCCCCCCCCCCCGCACACACACAGCAATAGAAGAATAGACAATAACAATCAATTTTTTCAATGGTCTTTGGCTACCCCTGGCAAATCGTCAATCGACTCTCAAGGGAGTCGCGACCCACAGGTTGAGAACACCTGATGTAGCGCAACCAGAAAAAAAATCTCAAGCATAGAAGATTACTTCATAGACGGTTGTGATGGTAGACTGGCAGACGTCTGTGGCGCGGGAAGACCTGTAAGACTAAGACGGAACTGTTCGATGGGTCAACCGTACTGAACACTTCGTAACAGTATAAATGTCAGTTGGTCGACACAGGTGAACGTGGGTGGGTGCACTATGAGCTACAACCCCAGCTCCATTTTGTTTTATCCGCTCTAAAAACTCCAAGGGGGGGATAAGTACCTGTGTGGTGAAGCACTTGGCTTCCTATGGTTCTCAGCAAGAATTTCTGAAGACTGGTATTTTTAATTTCGTGATAATTATGACGCCTGTGTCTACACAACTTTAATGGGTACCTGGCATAAAAGGGGCGGGTAAAGGAGGTTGGTCGTTGTGCTGGCCACATGACAGTATCGTTAAGCGTTGGCTTTTTAAACAGACAGGGCCGGATTAAATTGCGTGCAGGCCCCGGGGCAGGATTTTGTTAAGCCCCATACACTTTTTCTACAAACTTTAAAAAGACTTATATGATTATTATGAATAACAATACCGGTACTTAAATTATATCCAAAAGGATGCCATATTTTAGAAGAAATTAATTTAATCTCATTTTAAAAACAATATTTAAAATGCATATTTTAGTTTTAAAGAGTGTTGGCCTACAGTCTTGATTTTGTGGATGGTAAGGTTTTTGGTAGTCTCACTGCCGTAAATCCGGAGCTACATTTACATATTATTATTATTATTATTAATGACTCATGAGCATGCAACAAGCGGGCACTTGTTAATCACGACAATGTTGCCAACCGACGTAAGATTGTGGTGGCAAAAATACAAATAGAATGTTTGACCAAAAAGAAAAGTTCAGACCCGTCATAATTCGGTAATATTTTTCTTTTTATTTTTTTATAGAGGCTGTAGCCCGGCATGATCTCACTTAAATCCGGCCCTGAAAACAATGGCCTTTACATCATCTGACCTACAAATGGTGAGGTCTGAAAGGATACTTTTTATAATACCGGTACTAAAAACAAGGGAGAGAAAGCATGTTTGCTTTCATTGAGTAGTTCCACAAATTCAGTTAAAAAAAAAAAGTCTTATTATGCTTCCTAACGATTTTCTACATGTTTTACTTTTGTTCATTTCCCCATTATTATAACATGTAGTTGATACAAGTTTAGACCTGACCCTGAATTCTGAGATCCAGCTAGGCGCTCACAATCTCGGGGACTTTAAACCAGTCGTGCAGACCGACCTCCGTCTCTATTTCGTAGGTGTTGACTCGCACCCTCTTTTTTTCCAACACACACAAATGAAGAGATGGGGCGAGAATGGATAAGTAGGCCTATTGCAACAGTGGGCATCTGTTCATTAACAGCACACCAATCTCTGGTCAGGTGTGTTGTGGGGTCACGGAGGTCACGGTTGTGGCAGCGAGCAGTGAGAAAAGGTTACATCATACGAGATCACCAGCTGCTTGCTTCATAGTAACTTTATACATACTCATCTCTTTGCCTTTGATTCCGAAGATTGTGTGACTAAAGATGAATGCCCCATTTAACGTGGCAAAGCAGACCCAGTTGCGACCTGCATATTTTGCCACAACTTATGCATAAAAAGCAGGTTCTCTGAGGCCTACGTTCTTTTTTTTTTTCGTCAACTGCGCCTGTCTTATCTGATGAATTACAGACGTTACTTCAAAGGAAAATTACGGCCTGTGAGAATCCAGTTATCTAGTTAATTAGTGATTTAGTATTTTCCAAGTCATTGCTTTTCCTGGCTGATTCAGACAACCCATTCCATGCTCTAATAGCACCATTGAATAAGGAGCACTTGTACACATTTGTCCTAGCACGTGGAACAAGTAATGTGCTTTACCCTGCTGTCTTTCTGAGTATTTTATTTTGTTTTCAGAAAACTTTCAGATAATTTTTATTGATCCAATCAAATGGAAATTGTTTGTCTAGAACTGTCTTTGTCTTTGACCACCTCAAGTAACTACTGTAACAATAACAATATAGATGCAAATACGAACACCATTCACACACGGAACAAATACACCCTAACAACCAGCGCTTTAAAAGTTAGACTTCTAAAGACTTCACAACCAGCGTTTTAAAAGTTAAGACTTGTATGGAATTCTCGATGAAGACAGATGACCTTTCGTGTTTGTAAATTATGGTACAGCTAGTGTTATGTAGTATTGCTACTTTACTTTTTAACCTTCTGAGTGATTTTGATCATTGTGCTACTCTAATCAAATGTATTCTTTTCTGGCAGTTGTTTTTCTCTGTCACCTCGATCAAAATGGCGCCTCATTTGATCTTTATAGCGCATGGGGGAGGGGGGAGGTCTCTGTTACGCCATCCTTCATTACGCTTAATTTAAAGATCGCATTTGGCATGCAATCATTCCAATACACAATACTCATATATAATAGAATAATTATGGGATTAATTTCCAATTGAATGACAAATACGTGAGGTAGATTTAGCAAATTTTATAACTAAGTGCTTAAAAAAATTAATTTCATTAGGAAAATAAGAGTTTACATTTCAACAGTAGAAAGGTGGAAGAAATTGGTGTTAATATAAAGGCCTATAGGTCTGTGATTTATCTCAATTTTGAAAGAAAAAAATATATCACGAGATTTTTTATTAGGAATCACTAAGGGCGCAAACAATTGCCGAAATTCGCAAAGTAGGCTTACTTGAATTTTATCTAGTGATCTTTATCTTCGCACATTTTAAGAATTTTTAATTGAAGTAGAGCGAGAGAGAGTGTGTTTGTATCTATGATGCAGATATTCTGCCCTATGACAAAGTTCGTTGGTTATAGAGAGAAACATTTTAAGCTTCAATTTTTACCGATTAAAAAAAGTCATCTTATTATTCACTATTCACTGTGCAGAGATAACGAACGATCTGTAGATGACAGCTCTTTTATTTTTATTACGAACATGTAATGCTAATTTAAAAAAGATCAACAATGTCATAAACATAGTCAATATTTGATGAAATGGTTATTAATTATCTACGATGGGGGATTATTTACGAGGATGGTCGTGCGGTATGCGCGCTGGACTGTCGTTCGCGATGGTCCCGGGTTCAAACCCAGCCCGCTCCCCTCTCCCGTCGCCCTGAGGATGGTTTGGACTAGGAAGTAAATTATCTTCAACTCTGAATGAACATCCGAAACATGTAAAACAAACATAATAATTTAGTGATCCTTTGTCGGCACATCTGGGAAGCGTGGTCGAGAGACTAAGAACGCTTGAACTTAACTTTGCTTGGCTACCTATAAAAGGGGCTCGAGGTTCGACACCCGACTCGAGCAGTTAACAAACAAAAATGTAGGCTCAAGGCGCTGTGATAACATTACAAACATAAACAGGAGAGCTAAAATGACACAAACTAATCTAAATAAAAAGTTTTAAACAGATATGTCTTATTAATGTTCTTCTTGAATTTAGTGTAGCATGTCTGTCTGAGATCAATGGGGAGTGAGTTCCAAACCTTTGATCCGTGCACAGAAATTGCCCGCAGACCGTAGCTTGTGAGGAAGTTATAGTTCTAACATGTGTTGCCTATAGGTAAATCCGGCCCTGGTATAATACTAAGTTTAATTTGATGTAGGCCCCCCAACCTAAGATAAAGGTAACGGTAGTCGCGAGATTGTACTTTAAATCCTAATTATTTCAAATAAAAGTGTCTCCAGGGCTACTAACTCTGATCAAACTTCAATTTTGTATTGTTTATATTTCTCTCTTTTGGATGACGAGTTTGCCGACCACTGGTTAGTATATTGTGTGTATGTGTATAGATCTATGTCCCTTGTGTCTAATCTTCGGTTCCAGGTATGTTTGCAGTGTCTTCTAGATCTAATTTAAATTTAGTAATGCCATCTTATTATCTAGTCAATATTTACTTGCTTTGGCAACTAGATCTATATCAACTTTATGGTAATTCTGTCAAAGATTAAATAACTTTTATAACATGATTAATAAATTTAATTTATGTCTAGATTCTAGAGATGTATAGGCTATAACTATAGACTATAATATAGATATAGATCTAGACTATTCACTCTTATAGGGAATATAGGCCTTCAAGATAAAGTAAATTTGCTTACGTCACGATAACCGGCTCATCTAGATCTAGAGACTCTTAGAATCTAGAAGTCTAGATAGATCTAGATCTAATCTAGATTGAGATTCTAGTTGTCTATAAGCCTAGATCTACATATTTATTACTATATATTTCTAGCTAAAGAGCTATATATATAGTATATTATATATATATATATTATATGTGGAGGCGCGGTGGCTGAGCGGTAAAGCGCTTGGCTTCTGCACCTGGGGTCCCGGGTTCGAATCCCTGTGAAGGCTGGGCGCCTCTGAATCCACCCATCTCTAATGGGTACCTGACATTAGTTGGGGAAAAGTAAAGGCGGTTGGTCGTTGTGCTGGCCACATGACACCCACAGAATGATCTGAAAGGGGAACTTTACTTTTTATATATATTTAATATATATATAATATATATATTATATATATAGAGAGAGAGAATTCTAGATCTAGTAAACATCTAACTATTATTGTGTTATTGTTACCTGTATCAAGTGTATCCTAGGCCTAGTCTTACTTTGTACTTATCATATTTGTGAAAAGAAAATGCTGCCTTAATAACATAACTAGTTATAGTTTAGATTTTAGGTCTTAAGTTGTTCATTTGTGTTGAAATATGCATTGACAACTTGGTCTGCATAGCCATGTGAAATACTGCAGGCCTACTCATCCATAATCTTTGTATTAAAGATGGTGTCACTCATCCATAATCTTTGTATTAAAGATGGTGTCACTCATCCATAATCTTTGTATTAAAGATGGTGTCACTCACCCATAATCTTTGTATTAAAGATGGTGTCACTCATCCATAATCTTTGTATTAAAGACTGTCTGCTTATCCATAACCATCACAGTCCTTTGTATTAAAGATGGTGCCTTATTATGCTAGAAATGTAGCTTAGATCTAGTGGGAAGCGTGGTCGAGAGGCTAAGTGCGCTTGAACTTGGCTTGTCTTGACTACCTAGAAGGGGGCTCGAGGTTCGACACCCGACTCGGGCTCTGAGCATGCTATAGGCATGAAAGTAGCGCTATATAAAAAATTTAGCAACCAATTATATTTTAAACAGGAGTGTTGTAATAAATAGTATTTAACTTTTTTTTTTCAGATCAAAACACAGATCTCTTCTTTGTAATCTAAAAAGGGAACATCATACAAATTGCTAGAAATTATTACCTCTGAGAAGCAGACAGTAAATAAAAACGCTAAAAAAATTGGTGTATCAATAATTCTTTAAGGCAAGTAGTCATTGACAAAGGTAGAATTTAACAATTTTGAATTTAATGTCATTGTCATAAAATTTTCCTAATAACCAAGGGCACGCTATTAAACTACTGATTTAGCAAAGCAAATATCTGTAAGTTTCATTCTTTTTTTTGTGATGCTTTATCTTTTGTGTTATTGCATGCAAATTGAGCATGTTTTTAATTGAAATTATTTAAAGAATAATTATGTTAATTAATAACTCATTTAGCTTCATATAGTTTTTATAGATCTAGTTTTAATAGTCAAGTTGAAATTTTATCTTCAAAAAAACTTAACAGCTCTGATTTCATAGTCCAATGTTTTATATATTCATTATCATAATTAAATTTTGGAACATTTTCAGATCATGAAGATGAAGACCAGCATGATGAAGATGTAGACTAGCATGATGAAGATGTAGACCAGCATGATGAAGATGTAGACCAACATGATGAAAAGGTAGACATGTACATGTAGACCAACATGAAGATGTAGACCAACATGAAGATGTAGACCAACATGACAACATGAAGATGTAGACCAACATGAAGATGTAGACCAACATGAAGATGTAGACCAACATGAAGATGTAGACCAACATGAAGATGTAGACCAGCATGATGAAGATGTAGACCAACATGAAGATGAAATGTAAACCAAAATATTTATCAAGAGATGTATGGAATAAAAAGGTAAGCAAAGCTATGTATATCAATTAATATTTTTTTTATACTAAACCTCTAAGTAAAGCTTTGACAAGTTTTGTGTTTCACTGACTATGAAAATGTTTTGATTGATTTTTGTTCTCTTTACAGTGAACATCTTGAGAGGGAAAACAATTCCTAGAGGCAAAGACACAGACACATTAGATACATTAGAGATTGTTTCCTTTTCTACCATCATTTAGAGCCTTTTTTGTGAGGGAACCTGCGTCTTTAAAGAAATGAACATTTCCCTAATGCTACTTCAAATTCAGATCTCCTCCCAACCTCAGGCTGAGTACCCATGGTCACCTACTTTATGTTACATTAACATAGCACTACAGACAGTGGAAAACAAATTATATGAAGGAATGTAACCACCATCAGATATTGTTGTCTTTACAGACTCCCAATCTACTCTGCAAGAACTTAACAGCAGCACCTCAAACAGCCCAAGAGAGTTGACAACACTCATTGTGATAATCCATCAGATGATATCAAAATTAAATATCAATATCACACTACAGTGGATCCCTGGACACATTGTCATCATGGGAAATGAAAAGGCAGATAAGCTATCAAAGGCAGGTTCATCTATGGAACAACCAGATAGACCTGTTAACTACCTCACCCTAAGGTCAATGTTAGTCAACAATCACAAAGAGGAGTGGCTCAACCAATGGGCATCAGGAAACACAGGCAGAGCCATGTACAAAGAAATGACTACGCCTAACAAACTGGACAGTATTAACTTCCTCCCCTGCAAAGAACAATCTACAACGTTCCAACTAAGAACAGGACACACTCCACTATTAAATTACCACCTGAACAAAATAAACTCCACACAACTCCTCTTTTGCAGACACTGCACCCACCCCTTTGAAGCCGTAAACCATATCCTCTTTGAATGCCCCTCCCTAATCCACCTTAGGCAGACCCTACTTCCACTACAGCCCAACATAACCAACACCGTGCACGGCAGTGCTGAACAACTGAAGAAAACAGCACACTTTTTTCCTTGGCACAGTCTGCAAAAGAGCTCACAGCTCAGCAGCAATAAAGCTGGCTAGAAGAAGAAGAAGAAAAAGAGGTTACATTACAAGAAGTGGTCGCAAAGTCAGAAAACCTAACAGATGACAATGAATAGAACAATCATTTCTAATATAGGTACAAGTGATGTACTTTGTAATAACTATTTGGGTGCAATCACTATAATTGACTTGTATCTTGTTCTATATTTAGGTAAATCTTGTCATTCAGTCCAGTCATTGTTCTTTTTCATATTCCTTTTTTTCCCCTCAATCTTCTTGTTGTTTCAGTGAAATGTTTTTATCTTTTTTGTTTTGGAGGAGGGAGTGGCTGTGGTATATTATCATTATTATTATTGGAGTCACAACACCAAAGCCTTGCTACATTATGCTTTTAATTCAATTTATTATCTCCCCTGCTTTTGTGTGCTATCATATTAATGTTCATTAGTGTCACATCCATGCACAATTTGTTCTATGCTTTTTATAGTGTAAATAGTGACTTGACATTATTTAGATCAATTATAATATGTTATATTATATTTAACATAAAACTGTTAACATTTTCTATACTATTATTAATATGAATGTGTTTGTGTGTTGCTATGAATGCATTTTAAGTTTTAGTCTGAAATCATAAATAAGAAATTGTTTCATAAACAAAGATTATATTAATATTTAATATTGTCAGACTTCACTATAGCATTGAGTTCATCCCCATAGTCTATTTAAAACTTTCAAATACTAATTCACTTTGTCTTATCTAATGGTGATCATGGGGGTATCCACTATCCATAGTCTCTGGTATGAACACTCAGTCCTGGTTAGGGCTAGGATGTAATCTCTATTTCTGATGGAACACATGTAAAACCAAGAAAACAAACAGTAGACCTAGACTTTATTAACAGGTCATGCAAGCATTTTTTTATAATTGTGAACTGACGCTCTAGAGCTATTTTTATGTATTTTTATTTTTGCTTCTTTTGTAGACTAGTGCTAAGCTGTATGCTTCTATTTCCGCCTATTATTATATGGGTTAGGGCGATGCTGTTTCCTGTACTGTTGACCACAGTGTGTCAGTTTTAATTATTCTGTACTTTGAACTGCCTTTAAGTTTCAGAATTTGTTTTTTTTTTCTATATGTAAAGCTACTTTATATATATAGTTATATATTATGGTACATTATTTTTCTAATTGAAACAACTGTCAAAATAATTGGCGGTTTTTTGTTTTAAAGTTTGTTTTAAAATGATGGCCACTTCTAATGTTTATGTACTAGATCTTTTCCAAATTTTTTTGTTTTTTTATCTGCAGTGTTTTGTAACTGCTGCTTTGCTCATTTGAATTAAAGTATCATTTTGTTATTTCTTCTCTTTCTTGATTTCTTTGGTCACAGACTGAGGTGCACAGATACAACCCACCCAGTAGACCTTCTGGCAACTGTAACTTCTTGTTAGTGCAGGCTAGACATGACCTTGGGCCCTGCCATGCTAACATAATACTAATGTTCTCTTGAATCATTCCAGACAGCATTGAGACCACCCCTGTCCCTAACAATACATAATTACCTTGCTTTAGTTGTAGAACGAAAGTTGAGCAAACAGTGAAAAGCTTCTATATAATTCACTTGGAGGTGAGGTGACTGAGCGGTGAAATACTTGGCTTCCAAACATGTGTCCAGGGTTTGAAGACTGGGATTTTTAATTTTAGGACTATTAGGCACCTTTGAGTACACCTGGTTCTAATGGGTTCCTGGCATTTGTTAGGGAAAAGGTAAAGACAGTTGGTCATAGTGCCAACCATGGGACGCAAAAACAGATGACCTTTATATCATCTGCCCTACAGATTGCAAAGTCTGCAGCTAAAACCAACATGGGAAAGCCTTTGAGGAAAAATCAGGAGTCAACCATTCAGTTAGCAGCATACAGTGCTACTCCCAGGCAGAGCTTACGATGCCATTGATCCCAAACTGTATTGGCATATTCCATTCCTTCAAATATATAGCTGTGTGGGTGACATCATTGCAACCACAACTAATGTCAGGAAAATGATTCATAGCTAATGTTTGGAAAATGAGATGATCCATAGCAGCTTAGTGACTGAAGGAGGCCATAGAATCAGATCAAAGTTTGAGATTTGCTAAAAATTTGCTCAAAAACAAATATTGTTACAAAGCAATTAGCTAAAGAAACCTGTTAACTTTTAACATAACTTTTTAATGACATATGGAAAAGCACTATCAAACAACTAGAAATGTAGAAAAACTAGATCTAAGGGTTGCTGGAAGGGGAGGATAAAAGCGGCAATTTTTTAGTACCAGTACCTGGTAACTATGTCAATCAACACATTGGACTAGGATAAGTTATGTAGCTTAAAGACATCCATATAACTTTTTATAAATAAAATCACATCAGACTTCATTTAAGTTGCAGCCTGAGAGACTGAAATCCTCTCTAGCCAATGCAGTGGACTGAAACCCAGCTGTAGTGCTTCCTAGATCAGTTGAGATAGAGAGCAGCAAGCCTGGAGCAGCAAACATTAATGAGGCAAGGTTTCCTCTTTCTACCTGCACTGGGGCACTGTGAGTATTAAATTTGGCCTACAAACTGCATGAAATGCTGGATATCTGGCATAAACCACTGTCAAGGGGGCTTGAGTTCAAATCCTGATTTGTTTTTGCTGAGCAAAGAAACACCAGAAATACCATTTCCCCATATAGGCAATACAAAGTAATTTGAAAAAAAAAAAAAGAAATTAACACAGACCAGTTACAATAAAAAAAAAATGAGATTGTAAAATGAATGCCACTTTTATTACAAGGTATACATAAATATCAAAATGAGTTAATCAATTATTTAAAGTTAGCAACTTTTTGTTCAAAACTAATGTACATTGGTAGTCCTGTAGATTGTGTAGAATCAAAGTAGCATGATTCATTTAGATATTTGATTTTAAAAGGGAGACAATTTGATTAGAAGTTATTATAATTTTTTAAAATTTCTTTTTAGTATGACAGTGCATCTACTGTAGAAAGACACAAAGGGATAAAACTAAATATCAGTTGTTATTCCAAAAAAAAAAGAAAAATGTACATTTAACACATTAGCATATTCTGTTCCAAAAATATAAACTTTATCAAAATATTTTATTGTCAAAGATATTATTGATTGAGTTGTATAACTTAAACTTCTTACAACAGATATTCATTCATGGTATAAAACACTGCCTGGTCACTAGAAAATGAATAATGTAGTAACACCAAGAACTAAAAAACTTAATAACATTGACACTACCAACAATGTTCAAATTGCAATGATTTTGATGGAATCCTGTGATTAACTTTACTTGTTATTCAACCACAGAATTCCATCAAAAGCTCTTAATTTTTTTAAGACATCATCTTGTTGAAAAGTAAAATGAGGTGTCAACTCTCTTAATGCCTATGGTCATTGACAAATATAGCTCAAAGAAATCTTTCCTTAATTTCTAACTTAAAGTCAACAGTCAAAGTAAATGAATAGTAGGTACCTGGTACATTAAAAAACAACAACACTAAGTTGTTTTTTTTTCTCTACAATTTCAGATTCAAAGACAAAGTTTATTGTTTGTCCAATTAACCTTTGACCTTATCTTTCTTGGACACTCTCAGCATAAAGAAAAATAAACCATTCCTGAACAGTATTGTCTTGAGCATCAAAATGTTAAGTGTTATGTGGTGACTACTAAAAGTTGTGTACACTTAATCTTTTATCACTCAATCGATGGAAGTCTTTCTAGACAAGTGAGCAATGGATTTCAGATATCCCTCACAGCTTCTGTGGTTGAATAATTTCCATAGAAAAAAGCTGCTTAGAATAGTATCTGTCATGCTTGAAAAGGGCCACAGGGACTGTATAAAAAAAAGAATAAATAAAAACTAAACAGAATTGACAGGCAATGTGGCAATAAAAAGCAACAACACTTTCTAGCTTTAGAACCTACAAACATTAGAGATAGTAGAAAAAACAACACTTGATTTATTACCAAAACAGCTGACATCCAAACACAAGTGAGTAGCCTTCTTTTGTAAGGTACTTGTGTAGTCAAGGAAGATCTCATATTTGTAAACAGGCCAACATTTTAGGGTCCTTAGCTGACTAATCTTTTGGACATTCTGGAAGAAATAAATGCAAGAAGGGATTAATATAAATATCATCACCTCTTGAAATTCTATTTGCAAAAGCTAAGAGAGATCTCAAATATGAAAATAATGATCTCATAAAAAGATAATATAGATCACAAATTAGATCATTTAGATCTCAAACAAGATAGATCACAAATTAGATCAGATAGATCTTAAACAAGATAATATAGATCACAGATAGATCTCAAACAATATAAGATAAAATGTGTAAATAAAAAAAACAGCATAGCAGAGGAATGCAAAATTACAAGATAGATATCAAATAGTATGAATCAATTAGCCTATATGCCGGTTAATAAATTTCACAGTTGATTCCCAAATGAGTATTTAAAAAATTCTGTTCAAATTTTTTTAACAAAAGAGAAAAAATAATTACAAAACTAAACAAAATAAATGTAAAGGCTTTCTTTTAGTGACTTTAGAATAGAACAAGTTTCCTGTTTCCTTAAATACTCCATCTCCTCAACACTCCATCTCAACACTCCATCTCAATACTCCATCTCAATACTCCATCTCAACACTCCATCTCCTCAACACTCCACACCCTGTCTTAACACTCCATCTTAACACTTCATCTCCTCAACACTCCATCTCAATACTCCTCCATCTCCACAACACTCCATCTCCTCAACACTCCACACCCTGCCTTAACACTCCATCTTAACACTCCATCTTAACACTTCATCTCCTCAACACTCCATCTCCTCAACACTCCATCTCAATACTCCATCTCCTCAACACTCCACACCCTGTCTTAACACTCCATCTTAACACTTCATCTCAAACTTCATCTCCTCAACACTCCATCTCAATACTCCATCTCCACACTCTATCTCAAACTTCATCTCCTCAACACTCCATCTCAATACTCCATCTCCACACTCTATCTCCTCAACACTCCATCTCCTCAACACTTCATCTCAATACTCCATCTCCTCAACACTCCATCTCAATACTCCATCTCCTCAACACTCCATCTCAATACTCCATCTCCTCAACACTCCATCTCAATACTCCATCTCCTCAACACTCTATCTCCTCAACACTCCATCTCCTCAACACTCCATCTCCTCAATGCTCCATCTCCTCAATGCTCCATCTCCTCAATGCTCCATCTCCTCAACGCTCCATCTCCTCAACACTTTATTCTGTCATTATATGTGTCGTTAAGGTATTACCAGGAATTGGGTACATTTAGTAATCAGCATTGAAGTACACATACATATATTAGAGAAGAAAAAGAGCCTTGACACTGTAGATCGCAAGGTCTGAAAGGGGAACTTTGCCATTATATTCCAGTTATTTCTGCTGGTTAAGTTTGTATTGCTGAACTCACTGACCCACATCAGTTCTATTCACATCAAGTTAACACTGCATGGTATCACAATGTAAGTTAAATAAAAAATTAAATTAACTTTCAGAAATGGTGGTCAACTTGATAGTCCCAGATTCAGACTCAGCTCTTCTTATCCTAAAAACTTTTAAGCCAAACAGTAAAACATTAATAGAATAAGGACATTTTGTTCAGGAAAGATAATATCCCAAAATGATGTTAATGTTTTTGTAAAATGTTTTACATTGTTTCAGATGTTCCTTCAGAGTTGAAGATAGTTTACTTCCTAGTCCAAACCTCCCGCAGGACGACGGGGGATGGGATTGGGCAGGGTTTGAACCCTCGACAAATCTGAACGACAGTTCAGCGCGCAAACCGCACAACCAAGCAGCCATCCATGTATCCATAACTCATGGTTGGAAACATCCTGAAGCCCTAAATAAAAATTGCATTCTATACTGTGATTTGAACTCAAGGCTGCAGTAGTAGCACTGTAACTTCTTCAGTATCCAATGTTAGCAAGTGCCCTATTTAAGAACGAGGCCATTTTTAAAATAGAGATGATAGTTTGTAAAATGTTTTACATGTTTCAAATGTTCCTTCAAAGTTGAAGATAATTTATTTCCTCATCCAAACATCTCAGAGGACGATAGGGAAGGGCAAGGTATGAATCCAGGACCATCAACAAGTCCAAACAACAGTCCAGCATGCATTCTGCACATCCAGGAAGCCACCCATAGTCATAGTAAAAAGTATTTTCTAAAAGAGTTTCTATAATAACATTGTCAGATGCAGGTTCCATTTTCCCATTTTCATTCACAAAATTTGTGGCATGTGTGGCTGAGAGGTGGGCCTACACTGCTTGGCTACAGCTTAGCCACTTACCATGGGGGCTCGATTTTGAATCCTGACTCGAGCAGAGTTGTTTTCTGAAAGCCCAAAGACAGCATGTAAACCTCCCATGTGTTCTCTTCCCCCAATAGTCAACAAAAGGAGATTGGGCCATAGCAAAATAAGTATGCTCTAAGCATGAACTATGCACTATATCAAAAGCATTAAAAAAAAGATTTACATGTTTTTTTCAACTCTTTCATACCTTAACAAATGAATTTGAATAAGTAACTATTCTATTTGAAAGTGAAACAAAACTAAACACTATTAAGTCCAAATACTTTTACTATGACTAAGTAATAGTAGGTATAGAACTAATCAATATCAGGCCCAAATACTTCTTACTTTGACTATTGATGAAATAAACATGACATCAAACATAA
Source organism: Biomphalaria glabrata (assembly GCF_947242115.1). Lineage (NCBI taxonomy): Eukaryota > Metazoa > Mollusca > Gastropoda > Planorbidae > Biomphalaria > Biomphalaria glabrata. Next base: position 386,106 of record NC_074716.1, read on the forward strand.
TAGCAGCACCCAGGGAGAAGAAGGTGAAGAAAAAGTAGTTATACATAGTAATACATAGATAAGTCTTAAGGAGGACTCAAACCTTGGACCTAGCTGTTACCAGATGCAAGTTAGACTTCCTGAATAACACCCCAAAAGAAGATCTACAAATCTTGTAAGATGCCCCAACATACTAAGAGATAGGTGAAGAATATTACAGACAATATCAAAGTGAGAAATCATCAAGTTAAAACAGAAAATTCAACAAAATCAAAATAATAACAACCAGTTTGATACAAATATAAACCAATCTAAACAATTAAACCCATGTTTTTTAATTCAGACTGTCTTTCCACTGATTTGGACTCTCCTTCCTTCACTCTTTCTTAGACTGTTCTTTGGCAAATGAAATAAACTAAGAGCTTTCACAGCCCCCAGTCTATTGCCATCTTTTTGCAGTATCTCATCTTCTTATCCAAGATTATTACATCCTACGGGTGTCTCAAGGGTCAATCTAGTCATGCAAGTTAATCAATGACTTAAACTCTGCCAATTCACATGTTTTTTCTAGCTGACTCAGGCAACTCATTCCATGCTCTAATAGCACTAGGGAAGAAGGAGTATAAATTTCTTCTAGCATATGGGATGAGGAATGTTCTTTTATCTTTGTGTCTAGTATTTTTTTAAGTTTTGTTTTTGTATTTGAAGTTTATAGTTTAATGTTTTTTGTATAATTGCTACTTTACTTATGAAGTCTTCTGTCCTGGAGGATCTCTAAATTTAATAATTTTACTAGAGGTCTAACTGTAATCAAATGTGAATATTTGTTAGTTCGGAATCTCACTGCTCTATCTTTGTATTCTAGTTTCTTAATGTTTTTTTGAGTTGAGGGTTCCCAAATAGAAGACTCATTATCTATTGTTCAGTTGCATCACTGCATCATCTCTACTGTTGGTTCTCTTTACTCCCCTTTGGTCTTGTTCACATTTCTTTCTCGGCTCATCAAATACAGAGTACATCTTCCATGAACATTTCCAGCATGATAAAACTTTTTGGTCTAATAACAAAGTCACTAAGTTTTGAGAATCCTCAAAAGCTGTCTATGACGATTCTCCGAGTCCAGTGTTTTCTCTGCCAAGTTGCAATTCTCTAGTTCTTAATAGAAAATCATTTTTCCACAATTGCTTATCCATGTGAAAGTGGAATCATTGGCCTACCAATTTTCCAAATATGTTTCAATTTTTTGTCAAGAGTTGTTTATAAATATAAAGTACCCAGTTTATCTTTTCTTTTGAAAAGGATGAAAGAGCCATTTTTGCAAACCTGGTTGTTGACATCAAAACCATGTATTTGGTGAAGTCAATAAAGAGCAATGGTTTTAGCACATCCACAGATATTCCATCTTTAGTTCTTCTTTTTTAGGGTCCCCATTTGTGTTGGATGAAAAACTAAAATGAATGTCTCCTTGGTCCATCCTTATAGATTACTGATGTTGCTTCAAAAAAGAATATAATTATGTTCTATGCATTTCATGTGTCAATCTAGTCATGCATGTTAATTAGTGAATTAAACTCTGCTAAGTCACTGGTTTTCCTGGCTGATTCAGGCAGCCCATTCTATATTCAAACTAGGGAAGAAAGAGCACTTGTAGGAATTTGGCCTAGCATATGGAATAAGAATATTGCCTGGATTGTGGTGTGAACAGATGAATGGGTCATTTCTCCATCCAGAATAAGACTTACTCTATTGCCATGATAGATCAATTCAGATTGACTTCTCTGCTTTTTCTTCAACTTTGTCAGTTTTTTAAAGCCATTGCAGTTCCATCAGCAAAAATCCATAATCATTGGCTAAAGTGTCAAACAGTGGGACTGTTATAAAATCTGTCCATGTATACAATATTATTTTTGTTTATCAAGTGGCTAACAGCCTTAGAACAAAGCTAAGAACGACATATCAATTCTGGAATCACATTCTTTGTTTTGCCTGTGTTGAATTTCTATGCTGATATGGCAATGACATTGCCATTATTATTATTTGCTTCATAAGCCATAGTTTTGATTACCACTTTGATAGGTTTGGATTTTTATATATTGCTTTGTAACAAATCAGCCTTGGCAAGGAATCATTCCTCATCCAAAGTTGGCATGTTGAGATAGTTAGAAATAGTGCTGAGATGTTGAGATAGTTAGAAGTAGTGCTGAAATGTTGAGATAGTTAGAAGTAGTGGGTGACCCAAGGCTCTCCTGGCTTCTAATAGATCACCATACAAAATGTCTTGAGGAAGTCAACCTTGTGGCATTCCATGAACATGTCCAAGCTAGCTAAGATTTCTACTGCTGATAACAGTGCAAAGGTTCAGAGGAATCTTTTTTTTTTTTTCATAAATGCACTGAACACTTCTAAAGGAAATAGATAGATGATGTTATATTTAATCATCAGTGACTTTCACCCCACAACTTTGGATGATTTTCTATTAATGAAGCATACACTCTATACTGTCCTACAGATATGTTCAGTAATAATCATCAAACCTGAATTAACATGTAAAACAAACTACAAAAGGGTCCTCTCCGATAAATTGATAGGTAAAGAGTATTTGAATGAAATGGGATATATAAATAGTTTTAACTTAATGATTAACATAACATGAAACAAACCTAAATGTCTTCAAATTCATCATAGCAATGAACAAGTTGATCAGGACCACGACAGCATCAAGAATGTAAACTCCATACAAAACGTAGCCAATCACCTCAATGACTTTCAGCAGCACACTGTCTTTTATCTCTGAGTCACCATTAACCTGACTGCTATTTGTTTCTTCTTTAATAGCTGGTGCCTGAGAGTTCCCCATACCAAAGGCAGCCCAGAACAATGTCCCAGTGGTCTCTAAGAGGCTGAAAAAAAAGTCTTTGGTCAGCAAATAAAATATTTTTAAGTACATTTGGGAATAAATTAATTCCTGTAAAATCTAGTAAATTTAATATCATCTAGCTAATTTAATATATCTATCATCTTGCAAACTTAAACATCTTAACTAGTGATCAGCTTTCAAAGTATTTAACTTTAAACACTACCAATAAAAGCCATAATTTATTTATTTTAAGTTTTAAGGTAACTTGCAAAAAAAATTATTTCTTTTGAGTATGTCTATACAACCTGAAGTTATTTTGCTTTGCAAAAAAAAAACATCCATAAATTAAATATAAAAAACCTTCACCTTGTAAGTCAAATGACTCTACCCTGCAAAGTTCTCATTCTTGGAAATACTGTATAGGCTTATTTGTCCACATATAAAGGCAATCATGACTGAAATAGATGAAGGTAAACTTGCCAACATCCTATGGAATAATAACTAGATTAAGATACTTTTCGCATAATTTCATTAAGTTGGCTAAAGTAAACTTGACTTACATTAATGTTGTTATTATAATAACCTGTGTTCAAATCCTTCATATCATCATGATTAAAATATTACGCCTTGGCCAAGTGGATTTGTTTAATAGCTAAAAGTGTCATGAAATGCTTCACTGAATTGGTTGAATCTAGTGGATTTTTTTCCTAAATAGACCTACTCAATAATGAATAATCTACAGAAGATAATAAACAAAGTGAAATTGAAACACTTTAATTAACTAATTAAACAAGTAAAGTTATATCTTTGAATCACCAAGTTTTCAGTTCCAATGAAGAAATTTTTAAAGCCTAACTAATAATATGAGAGGCACAGTGGGGAGTGGTAAAGCACTTGGCTTATGAACACAGGTCCCAGGTTCAAATCCTAGAAGACTGAAATTTTTACTTTCAGGATCTTTAAGGCCCCTCTTAGTCAACCCAGATCTAATGGGTACCTGACATTAGTTGGGGAAAAGTAATGACGGTTATTGTGCTGGTCACATGACTTTAGCTAACCATAGGCCACAGAAACAGATGACCTTTACATCTTTTGCACTATAGACATCATGGTCTGAAAGGGGAACTTACTTTTTTAATAATATGAGCTAAAATAAACCTTTGCTCTAATATTGTAATTCTTCTTATAATTATTATAATTTCCTAGAGCCTCAAGTTTCAAGAGATTCTAGACAAGTATATGTTCATCCCTGGTGATTCATCACAGCATACATTTGTTCATCCCTGGTGATTCATTACAGCATGCATTTGTTCATCCCAGGTGATCCATCACAACATGCATTTGTTCATCCCTGGTGATCATCCAATTATATCATAGAATTATAAAAGACAAATACTAATGAGCAACACATACATCTTCTTACTTTTCTGGTTGAAGGCAAGTTAAACGTGGTAGAAAGGAACTCATACACATTAGGACAGTAAAAGTGCAATGTTATTGTGAAGGATATTTTTTCATCTGTATAATTTGCATTTCCTGTAGGCTCCTCAAACAGATGTAAAGATAAATCTGAAAAGCATAAATATATTTTTAAAAATCATATATTAAATGTTAAATTGGAATCCATCTTAGACCAGTTGATCTAAATGTTATCTATAACTATTGCCAAACAAATAAAAAGAGTGCCACATGGACATGAATAATTTATCAATGATTGTTATGCTAATTATTATATATTCTTATCACTAAACTATCGAGTAAATTTTACATTTACCATCATAACTGTTTTAGGTGAGGTTGGCTTTTCTATAACTCCTCTCATAAACATTGAACTTTCTTTTTATAATATATCAGAAGTCTCTTTGAATTGTACAATTTCTTCTTTCACCTTAAGACTTTATTTTTCCTTCTTTTTAACTGGCCAGGAAGCTGCATCATTATGACACTGAAAAATAATAATTGTTAGCAATACAAAATCCTTTCAGGCATAACAGTAAATTCTGGAGTATATATTAAAATTAGATAAGCAAGCTTTCATTCACATACCATAAGTATATCTCTAATTCTATAGCATTGACAGAAAAAATACAGATAGTGATTTAATTAATAATGAAAATATGACAAAAAATAAAATATCACATATACAATTGGAATTCATTTTGTTGTTTAGTTAAAGTCCAAGATATGAATATCAATATCACTAAATGTATAAAATATACATAAGTACAATAATATATTAAATCTAACAGTGCATTTTGATTTACCATATTGAATGCCTCTTAGGGGTTTGCAAAGACCAGAGAACAGTACCAGGAAAAAGAAGAAGAGGCAGACAGAGAAAGCGATGGGAGGACAACATAAAAGAATGGACGGTACTTCCATTGAAAGAGGCTCTAACTAAGGCAAAAGACAGAGAGGAATGGAGAAAGATGATTGACAAATCTTGCATGGTGCCCCATCGGTCTTACAAACTAAGGGATAGGTAAAAGTAACTCAGTTGTAAGTTAAAGTCAGTCTAGATCAGTTCATGTCAGTTGTTATTTCATTATACTAGTCAAACATTTACTTAGACAATACTGAAAATACTTGCTGTTATTTCTACTTTGCTTCAAATACTATACTGGGATACATGAGCAGTCATTTTTTTAAAATAGTTAAATGTAAAACCAATTCAAACTCACATAGAAGTCTAAAATTAACATTTTCTACATTAAGTATCACCTGAAATATTGTAGGAATAGCTGAGGGTTTCAGATTTTTCATTATATCATCAAAGTTTGCATCAATAAAATGTGTGCTGTCCACAAAGTCATACCCATCAGGCTCTTTTCATTGCTTCAAACATTTATCTCACATGTTGGCTTATTTAAGGAATCTGCAACATAAAGAAATAATAAATAATGAATAACATACCGGTACAAAAAATGGTGACCGATAATTTCATCCCTAATTAAATATTTTTTTGTTATTCATTGTTTAATTGTGCAGTTAAGGCTTTGGCTTTAAGCCCTCATTTCATCTAATATATAAATATGATTATTTTAAATGCTTTTAAATATTTTTTTGACATGTTATAAATGTGTTTATAGTGTTTCCTCTTCCACTTCACATTCTTGATGAGTTGTACAGCTGGGAGTGTACTTAGCTACAGGGCTTCTTGTGGTTGTAAGGGATATACATGACGTAATGATCAAAGGCAAAAGTGTGGTGGAAGTAGTGGAAATCTTTTGAGAGAGGAGAACGATTAGAATAATTATGACCATGCCGCTGATAACTTATCATCAAAGGCCAAGGTGTGGTGGAAGTAGGCTACCGGTAGTGGAAATCATTTAAGAGATGAAAACGATTACAAGACTAGACTAAAGAAAGTAATATCTCTCTGTCTTTGGAAAGTTTAGTTTGAGACTAGCCTCTATTTTATTTGGGGCCACCAAATCACATCGCCTAGGGACTCTACTTATCTAAGACAGGCCCAGCTATGGTGGATTATTATCATCATTGTGTTTTATTTATTCAAGGATAATACTTAAATGTAAGTCGCTATTCTATTCGAACAAGTCATTTATTTTTGTGTTTATCGCTGGATCATTTAAGTATTGAATTGGGTTTGAAAACATTAAACGCAAGGTAAATCAATTCTAACTATCCTTACTTCAGAATAAAACATGGCTGCGGAGAGAACCAAGTAGTTCGAAACCTGTAAGGCCGACGAATTGTTCTGTTTTACGACAATACCTGGGCTCAGATCTGTTAATAAAACTCTCAAAAACAACCTGGTGTTTCCATCAGACAAGGTTGTTTATCTCTGTGTAAACTTCTGCCCTGATCTTTTCCATAAAATTTCAGTTGATTGCATCAATGCCGAAGAACCTTTAAAATAAAAATAAAAAAAAAGATTGTAAAGTCAGCTGAATTATTTTTTTTAAATAGTTTTTCTAAATAAAAATATATAAGTTAGTTTTAATAATATCAAAGAAATACAATGTGATTTCTTTTTTTATTTATCTATATCCTTGTTGATGTCTAAGAGCTGAGCCGAAGGCTCTTCGAGCTCTAAGTTTGAAAAAAAACCTGTTTGGTCGTCCAGCCGAACAGTAAAAAAAACAAACCTGTGGGAACACAGTTCTGTTTGAGAGGGACCCGAGTCAATGCCTATGTAAAACATTGCTGTTTCCAATGCCTTTGGCCCCGACGCATGCTTGGCTGCACATGGCCGAAGGCCGAGGGCACCGGGAGCCACCGTCATTTTCCTTCGTTGTACCAAGCTAGCTGTGTGGGAACCGCCATTGATGTAACGGTCCCTTTGAGGAACAGCGCATGGATGTGGGACGTGTTCGTGGGGACTTTTTTACAACCCCGCCCGTGTAAGAGGTTGACTCTCGTCTACCCGTGGGCATCCCCACGGGAGTTATGTTTCGCCATTCATTTAGCCTAGCTACCCCCTCAAGTAGCCGTTTCCACGCGGGCGCCACGATGAGGCAGAACAGCATACCCGCGTTATCTATATCCAGAAATTTAAGTAGTGTATTGTATAATATAGTCTAGAATTAGCCCAGCCCTATGTACAGTAAAAAAAAAATAGATCCATTGTTGATGTTTGTTTTTTCTACAATAGTGATAACATTTATATCGAAAGTTAGAATAGTTAGATCTAGATCTATTTCAATAATAAAAATTATTTTACCTGGGTATTTGAGTCTTGTTTCCAAAGTGAATGTCAAAGTGGTAACTAGACTAGAACTTGTAGAGAAGAAAATTAGTATTAGTTATTATCTAGTCTAGGTCTAAGTCTAGATCAGATCTTGTAGTAGTGAAACTGTTGATAATCCAGCTAGATCTAGATCACATGTGTATTTGTCCTTATCTTATATAATTGCAAGCTTTGATAGGCTTTAGGCCTACTTGATTGAGAGGCACCAGTTATCTTGTGGTAAGGATGTTTTTGTTTAGATCTAGACCTAGATCTAGTTGATGGGAATATGAATGAATAATCAAATTATCAATAATAGTAATAGCGATGTCGATACTCGATAGGGCCTCATCTCAGCCTAGCCTGCCGGCTAATAGTCTTATAATGTCTAGATCTAGAATGAGGAATCTAGACTAAGGTCTATTCTTTTTAGTTTTCATGCTAGATCTAGATTTAGAAGTTGAATAATAAGTCGACAGGTAGAGCATCTAAAACTATATCATCAATGAAACGTAAACAACCATGTTTTGTTTATGTTCAAACTAATGTCGATAGGGGCGGAAGCCCAATGCCGACCAATCATTTTGTCGGAAATAATAAGATACTAGAATCTATAAATAAATATATTTTACACTCTCGGTGACCACGGGTTTCCGTTCAAAGCCGAAACGCTATTTATATTATTTCGGAGATACGGTTATTTTAGGAAAGTGTAGGAAACGACGGTTTCATTGATGCCAAATATGCCTAGGTCGAATATGACTACTCAAAAGTATTCGATGCGTTACCAAGGGTATTATTTACATGTAGATTCGGAATTAGATGAAATAAACATTATACATGCCCTAGAAAAATGACTAAAAACAATATTTAAAGTTAAAAATTACATATTTCAATGTTCAAAACTTGTAGATAAATGGATAAACTTTCAAATAATGAAATAAAAAAAAGTTCGATTTTTTAATTTTAAATATCGATATTTTGCTCCCTAGTGGTGGTCCTCCTCCCCTTAGATAGAGACTCCTCCGAATCCACACATGCTGTTCTGGCTAGTATCTTGGGTGTTATGCAAATCCACTACTATTTCATCAACTATTGTACATTAGCCAAAGAACATTACAATTAATAAGATGAACGTACTCAAGACTTTCTACTACTATAAATGATGCATTCATTAACACTTGGGATGCCTGTCTTGTCTACTTATCCGTCGTTATTTAAATATCTCTAATTCTAATCAACCATGTTCTAAGCTATCGCCACATCGTTCTTCCTTGTTCGCCTATTCTCCTGCGTTATTCGTCTGTCTGACTACGTCACTGTCACTCCTTTAACCGTCGCTAAAAACAATACACAATATAATCTACCAAAGCTAACATACTCTCTAACTCAACTAGGACACAACAATGCCACGTAATTTAGGAGACAATATTACTTTCCAAAAACATATCATTGAAAACGTTCATTCTACAGGCTTATAGTTGGTTAGCCTATGCAATAATTAATTAGTGTAAATATCTTTTAACTAGTATTACACACCGACCTGTGACTGTCTAGTTATGCCGGAACATTCTCTCCTTTTAAACTTCTAATAAACTGGACGCATTTCAACCATCCACCTATTTTTGGCAGTCAATACCAGTATCTGTTACACCAGTGATGCCCAACCTAATTCGACCTGCGGGCCATTTTATTTCCGACACTCGCGTCGCGGGCCACAAAAAAAAAGTAAAAAAAGAAATGAAATTGACCTGAAACTATTTGATTAGAAACCAGTGTATCTAGTACTTACATTCATCTATAGCACATTTGAAGTTTATCCCTTTTTTTTTTAACAAGAATGCCGGAATATTTGTTTCATAATGCCGACTTTATGGTGTTAGTTTAAATAGCTAAACTTTTTGTATAAAACAAATATGTAAGCGTATTATCATGTTCCGAAAAAAAAAAAAAAGGGAAGTTCACCTTTTCTGGTAGATTTTACATACAGAGTCCCATTTCATAAAAGAACAATTGACATGATAGCAACCAATCAGATCAAAAGTGAGGGCCATAGTGGAGGTCAAGATACATTTCTGCACTTTATGTCGACTTTTCGGCGGGCCGGATGGAACCAGGTCGCGGGCCGAATCTGGCCCGCGGGCCGTATTTTGGGCATCACTGTGTTACACTGAACCGGAACGGATCGCTATCATTCTCTTTCCTTTCTTCTCTCTCTCTCTGGAACCCACTTTTATTTTCACCCCCAGCATTGATCACTGACCTAGACTTGACTTGCAATGGAACAACTCGATTGTAGTAACCTAAGCTAAGACCAAAACGTTATTGCAAGTGAAAACAAAAAGTCCGATATCGAGTAGGCAATTCTCTTTGTCAGATGTGAACAACACATACCACCGCGGGATCATAGTGACCTTAAGTTACACAATTTCAACACGACGACATAACTTGTGCATAGCTTGTTAAAGTAAGAGCCACACAGAATTAAAATGGAATTAAATCTAATGATGATTTGATGTGATAAATGCATGTAAATTATTAATTAATGACAGATTTCATGGACACACTCAAAGTTAAAATGTTACAATCTCATTTCAAGTGCAAGAGATAAAAAGGTCTATTTCTGATGGCCAATCTTCTTTTTTCAGCTTAGGAGCCATATAAATCTTTATGATGACTGAACTTACTGGAGCAGGTTCTCGCCAGTGATGGCTCCTCATGTCGGCTAAGTTCTACATTTTGTCGCTGATGCATAGGCTGTATTCTGTGAGAACGAATTTTGTGTATGTGTGTGTGTGCACGCAATTTGGTGACCCCTCTTGGTTGCTGTGTGTTTGATGACGTCCTTCTTTTTCCTGTCTTTGGGGCTTGGTGTTGAACTTCGTTGTTTAACTGCTCGCCTCGGCTCGTCGCTGTGTAAATAATTCATTCCGTTTGCAAGAACTGCTAGGTGCTGGTTCAGAGAGCCAGAGTGGAAATATCGCTCAGCTAGCAATGTTGAGGCTTGACCAACAGGCGACGTAATACGGGTCCATGTTAATTAAGTGATAGTATTACTGAGATACGCACGACTCGCACTTGTACTATAAATGATATGAATGTGTGTTGCAATCTCTTGTCACATTATTTACAGATCATTCTTCACTTTGAACAGTCATCGTATTAAATGTTCAGTGGAATCTTTCTGCCCCCTCATTCATTCATAACTAATTCAACATTATCCTTTTGTCTTCCTCATGGAACATATGGCCTCAGTAAAATTACGCCCTCTCCAAGGTCTCTTGTTTAGCTGTTAGCAGCAAAGCAACTTAGTCGGGAGGTCATTGTGAGCCAAAATATTTACACGGAATCCTGACATATACCGCGAACAAATACCAAGAGCGGAGTTGCTATGCTATATTCGTCAATTTTAAAGCGATACCCTTCCCCCCCCCCCTCCCTTTTTTTTTCAAACTCGCCTTGTCATTGTTTTAACTGCATTCTTACTTCAAGCCACATTTTCCCCACTGCCAGCAAACACTTTAACCCATTCGCCGGAAAATGGCTCTTATCGTGAATTGCTCGGTAGCACATAATATCGCCGCTCGTATTTTCTTGTTGCTATAAAAATTCCCAAAATCTCCGATTTATGAACCTAGAAATCTTTTCCTTGCGGCCTGAACCAAGAAAAACCTAGACACCTGTCTTTTTAAAAAAGTTTTGTTTCATATTGTCGTTAAATGTTTTGCACCTTAGAGACACACTTTCTTTGCAAATCTAAAACGTCGGGTCAACACACACATGCTAAGAGCAGGGTTCTACTTGAGTGGCTAAGAAGACTGCCCACAAAGGCGATGAAAGTTGACTGTCACATTTGATGTCAAGGACACAAGGCTGGAGCGAAAATTTCCGAAACTTAAAATAGTTGACAACTGATTGTTTAACTTATTGGAAACGTGATTACCACAGTCTACGGAATCAAAACCACGAAGATTGACACGCCCGAATGTTCAAAAAGAAATGTAGATTGTACAGCGTTGACTATTTTAAACTAGGATTCATTCCTTCTTTATCAAACAAGAGGTTGCCTAAGTGACTTCTTATGACGATATGAAACAAATTACGTTGGAGGATCATTTGAGATGATGTCACCCTGATAAAAAGATAAAGGTTTGAAAAAAAAAAATTCTCAAAGAAAAAGTTAAAAATAGACCCACAACATCTTTCTTCAACATGAGACAGAGAGAGAAGATGACGGTTTGTGAGCGTCTTACAAGATTTGTTTACTTATAGCCTAATAGCGAAAACATTAAAGATAAAACACTGATTTTACCTACTGTTAAAGTAATTTTAAAAACTTGTTTTAACACAAACCTAAATTTGATAGTATTGAATTTATTCAAGCAACAATACAGTTTAAGGGCACATTAGTGGTGTGAGTTATAACATTAAAAGCCTATAATGTAATTCTTTGCAAACGAGATAAACAGTTTGGGATTAGCGGCCTCGCAGGCTCTGGCAAGATGTAGCGCTGTGTGCAGCAAACTGCCAAAAGGTCACCGGCTTGACGAAACATTTCCCATGTTTGGGTAGGTCTATATCTGCAAGGCAAGTTTGAATTCAGTTTTCCTTCTGCTAGGTGGGTTGCAAGCCCAGGCTAATGAGACCCTCCCGCCCAACGCTTACTGATTTAGACGACAGTTTCTCACCTTCGCCCCTTCTACTGATTGTGAAAATAGTTCCGTGAACCCAATATTTGAGCCAGACTTGAAATATGAAATACACGAGAAACTGCTCCTTACGAAAACGTTTACTGTGATACTTAAAGACCAATTAATTAATTAATTAACTAATATTTAATGTTTGAAGGACTACTTCATACTACAACAAATTCTTTTATGAAACATAATATCCGTAGCAACGGATGATGAACCTGCGACAAACAACAACACACGTTTCCAATATGCTTGGTGGTTCCAGTAATACATATCAATTGTTATTTTGGTTTATTTTAATTTGAATTGTATCAATATAAAAGATATACTAACTAGCGTTAAATTACGTATTTACCCTTCGACTTACAACTGTTAGAAATTACTAATAAAAAATGTTGTTGGTGAATTGCAAAATTGCAGTACAAGTTAAGCAGGGAGTCTACCGAAAACCAGAAAACATGGCAAGGGGTCTACGAGATAAAAAAAAGTTTGGGAACCACTGATCTAGTTTAAGCCGGATTGAACGGCGCCTTCGACACGGAGGTCATGGATTGAACACGCTAAGCCAGTGGTCTTGTCAGTTCAGGGACTCTTACAAGCCTTACGGTGTTAGAAGACCCCGACCACTTCCGGAGCACTGCACAGCAGGCGACCTAATTATACTAGTCTTAGTCTTAGAATGGCCAAACAGTATATTTCTAAAGCTGCTGATATATGAAACTTTCGTTCGATAACGCACCGAGACATATGACACATTGCGGCTGTTGCCTTTGTACGGTAGAAATCCAACGTGAAAATATTCAGATGCATATTTACATCATTTTGCCCTACGCTGTATGGCCTCTCTTACGTCACTATTTCCATTACACTCTTGCTCTTCTTCAAATGTCAGCTTACGCTTCAAATATTTATCCATAATCTAACGGTTAGATGGGCGTGCGAAAAACAATGTAACAAACACGAAATACTACTGTCAATGTTAAACGTAATAATTAATCATAAAATGTGAGCGATTAATAACAAGACTGATATCTGTGTGTTGTGGAGTCTACTTCTCTGAATGGCGATGTAAAGCAGAGATGCTGAGAGAACGATTGATTCGTTTGTAAAATAATCTAATACTCATGCGCAAAATATAATTCTATCAAAGGACTGTTATTAATCATTATTGTTTTGCCACGCTGCGTCAACAATTGTCATAGAATAATTCGTAATAGACATATTAAACAGTAGTGAGGGACCAGTTGATTATTATTCAAAATATCTGGTCGGATTAAACTAGCTCAGGGGTGGGCAAATTACAATCCGCGGGCCACAAGCGGCCCGAGGAGTCTTTTAAGCGGCCCGCGGACACCTAAAGAAATCAGGTGGGCCACCTATAAATGTAAATATATTTAAAAATAAATAATTCTACATATCTATATGCATTTTAGAAAGTTCTGATTCTTATAAATTATGAGGAAGAGGCTAATGAAACATTGTCTCTACATGTCATTCTAAAAAGTTCAAATTAAACGAAGATTATTCTTATTGGCAATATTTCAAAATATAATTTTACTACATTTTTTTGCACACATCTCCAGCAATGGTTGCTTTTTATCTTACTTATTTTCTGCTACTTTTTTTTTTTCATTTTGATTCCAATCAACGCATCGCTACACTGTTCAAGATAATAAAGTCTGTGATTTATGAAGGACTTCGTAGCGGGGCCAACTCGAGATCATGCGACACCTCCACCAAACCAATGTTAATTGGTATGTGATTAGACATGTCTTCTACTGGTCTTAGAACGCTGTTGTTGGTCTCTTAATTAATTCATCCGAATATATTCACCATACATACATTAATATCAATCACTGTAACAAATAAAGGCCTTAAGTTTCTCTTTGTATGGTAATTTACTTAAAAAGAATGGACAGTCTTCACAACCAAGTTTATTTTAAATAAAAGTTTAGCTAACCGTGAGCTCCATGAGATTCAGATACACACCCATAATCCCAGGGACCTTGGATTGTTGTCCCGCTTCCTCCTCCCCCCCCCAAATGAAGAGAAGGGGCACGTATGGATAAGTAGGCCTATTACAATAGACAGGCGAGGTTCACTACCCGTTGTTCGCACAAATGCTACCAAAACAGACATTTTCACCGGCATGCAACATTGAGGCCATGGGAAGCTGGAGTTACCTCGATGTCATCGAACCAGTTGTCTGCGCCCCTTTTGTCGTGGCGCCTTTAAGAAGTTTCTTTATAATTACTTCCCCTTATTTCTGACCCATTGCACTCTTGCCAATGTTGACATTATTTGGACACGTCGTGCGTTAATGGACACACGTGACGTGACACAAAGAAAGCCAAGCGCTTAACCACTCAGCCGTCGCGCCCCCTCTTTGCTTATTATTCAATTTTCTTTAAGCTCAATTTTTTTCTTTTTTTTTTTCCTGTATTTAAAATAAAATTTAAAAAAGCACTTACACATCAAATAGTTGAAAGATCTTAACTGACTTTCAGCTGTGTTTGATAAATAAAGAACTTGTACTTAACGAGCTGCAGCACTTTGAGGACAACAAGAAACATTCTATGATATTGTTCTGCCTATTGTCTAGTACAATATTGTAAGAGCAATCAATGTTGTGTCAAAAATGTTGGATAGCGAGCAGCGAGAAATACATACATCAGATAGTCAACTCAAGAGGCTCTTGACTGAAGTAAATTATTAAAATATGACTTTCAGAGTGTAAAAAAAAAAAAAGGCTGCTGAAGTAGCTGGGCTGTTAATAATTTTTTTTTTTGCTCTACACAATTGCAGAAGGTTAAAAGACAATTTGATGAGCCTACCACTAATTACAAGAAGAAAAAATTCAAGATTCGAGAGAAGACTCTCAACATCAACGTATCCAAACGAACTATTGATGTCATTGTTTCTGAAATACGCGACAGATTTCATGGGCATCAAAAATGTCAAAACGTTTTCGTCGTTAAAAGCCCAGTTTCATTTCGATTGAACAAAAGTTATTTACAAATTTGTATGACAAAGAGCAGGTTGGCTTCACTTGGTGAGAAACAGACAAAAGCACTAGCTACTGACATTTCTTCTAAGAAGGCCAGAAAAATGTTATTAGATTAATGTTAGATTTAATTACTGTTAAAATAATGAACGTCGAATCAGATACTAGTTTGTAGCAATGTTTAATAGTTTTACACCTAGAAGTGTATTAGGAATGTAAATGTGTATACTGGGAAATAGAACTCATAAAACATTTCTTTATTCATTTGAAACATTTCATTTTTTAAGTCGTTTAATTCTGTTAAGAAATTGTACAAACATGACTTTAAAGACACTATTACTGGAATCCTAATTGAAACAAACGTAATTGATATAATTAGCCCTACTTATTTTAAAGTACATAGAAGTCAAACTCATAAAGCGCTGGTTGTGAATGTGTATGTGTTTCATGAGTGAATGTTGTTCGAATTTTTCATCCATTTTGTTTTTGTAAAGTAGTTACGCTGAGGTTGTCAATTGTAGTCAAACTGAATTTACATTTACATTTGATTGGATCAATAAAATTATCTTACCTTATCTTAAAAAAGGGGCTACACTGCTACTGCATTAAAATGTCTTTTGGTAAATGCACCAATACATTCAATTTTTTTGTCACACACTACATTCGTCTTATTGGGGGAGGCGGTGACAACCAAGATATTCTTATACCTGGGCCCACTCGTAGGCTACCTTGCAACGCTACTAAACCTCTTTGTGGTCTTCCTCTATTAGGCTATATATCTACCCCCGCTCTTTTATGTACACATTTAACCGAATACTCTAACTAAAGTTAACATCTCAAATAGCACTTGAATAGATTAGATCCTCTAGACTCTAGACCAAGCATGTCAAACTCGTTAAGGTGTATGGGCCGCATAAAAACTTACTATGACCTGAGGGGCCACAGCCAAAAAAAAACAGCAAAACAGCCTACTAGTTTTATGTAAATTAGAAACAATACAATGGAATACAATAATTAATGGCATACCTGTCCCTTAGACAGCTAAATGTGTAGTACTATTTGATAATTAAAAATATGATTACGCATTATTTTCTATGTTCTGATGCTTGACATCTTTTATAGGATACAAGCTTATTAATGTCATGTTGAATTTTTTTTTTTTTTACTGATAATTTCATCACTGATGACAAATATTGATGAGATAATCTCAAACGGTGAGGTGCTTTTGTAGCTTTCATTATGGCAAAGAACTGCTCACAGAGATAAGTGCTTGCAAACAGCAAGAATTCTGGCTGCAAATTTCCGCAATTCAACATACCGTTCAGGGTAAATAACTGTAAAAGTTTGGCACAGCCAATTCTATATACTTCGATTTCAACAAAGAATCTGCTATTCTATCAGCTCTAGTTGCACATTACCAGCAGCAATTTCAGAATCAAATGAAAATGGAGATACAAACAACGAAAATTCTTGCTCGTACGGAACGAAGTCACGAAAACGGTCATTGAAAGCATCTACTAACGATTCCAGGTGTAAGACATATTTACCAAATGTTGTAGCCGTATTTAATCTGTTTAGTTCCTGACACGTTGAGAAGTGAACAAGATTTCCTCTTCATATTTGGTTTATCCACAGTCGTAATTTTGCTAGTAAGCACTTCACATGATTACACGCAGTTGTGACCCATTAGTCAGTTTGAAAATGTTCAACAGGTTCACCTTTCATGTTCAGAAACTATACAATTTCTTCACGCAGTGCAAAAAAAATCTCTTCAATACTTTATGACATGAGAGCCAGTGGACTTCTGTGTAGTAGAGAACACAATCCAATTCGTGTCCCATGCCATCCAGAAACATTGAAAATCGGCGATGATTTAAACTACAGGCATGAATAAAATTAAGAGTGACTGAAACCGGTCTTATGACATGTTGGAACTATAATTTCTTTGCGCTGAATGTTTTTAGGTGAATGATGCACTGAAAATGAGGACATTTAAACTTAGCACCAGTCTCTCTTTTTTTTTTTTGCAAGTAACTTTGCATCGAAACCATTTCATTTCATGTTTGGTGCCCCATTCGTTGTTAGACTAGCTAGCAAGTAAATTGTACTGTCATAGCAATCCCTGTTATTTCTCAAAATATCCGCGCTTGTTGTGGTGTTATGCATAGAACAGAGCTAAAGTAGCACCTCATGTATCTCAAAATTCCTGTCTTATCTTATATAATACAGACGTTACTTCAAAAAAGAAGATGATTGCGTCTTACGATGTCACAGGCCTTATGAATATAACCAACTGTGCTACACCCGTTACATCAGTTGACTCATGGAGAGCCAATAAAAATAATTAAAAATCTTTAATTGTTCACGCAATCTGACTGACATGTCATTTATTCTTTCTGCCACAGTGTTCCTAGTTAACGCTATTTCTGTGAATGCTTTCACCTTTTCTGGACAAATTACTTCGGCTTTAACGACACTCCTTCATACAATCACATTCACTAAATGTTGTACTATGGCTTGCAATTAAATTTGACAAATTGTAGCTTAAATTGCTTTCACTGCAACTCACTCTCGTTGTTCAGTTTAACAAATACTATTTTTCAATTCAAGTAGCTTGTCATCTCTTATTTTCCAGCATAACAGTTTAACATTATTTCGATAATTTTTAGGTGGCTAAGCGGGCCGCACGCAAAGTGGTATGCGGCCTCCGAACGCCGAGTTTGACATGCCTGCTCTAGACAGAAGAGGCGACTCTGTGAGTAATAAACGTTATCGGATAAAGAATAGATTTTTGTTGGTTTTATTGGTTCCGGGTTCAAGCGGCACGGAGGTCACGGTTCAAGCCCAGCCTGTCTCCATTCCCAACCATCCTGCGTTACACTGCGTAAGGATGGAAACGATGTTTAGGCAGCCAGTGCTGAGTAATAATCTAGATCTATTGTCATTTCGCTACATTCAAATGGGGTCAAATAAACGATTACAATGAATAAAACCGAATTGATATTGCTTTTTGAATGGCTGCCTGGTCGTGCGGTTTGCGCGCTGGACTGTCGTTCGGATTTATCGATGGTCGAGGGTTCAAATCCGCTCCCAATCTCCGTCGTCCTGAGGGAGGTTTGGACGAGGAAATAAACTATCTTCAACTCTGAAGGAACATCCGAAACATGTAAAACATTTTACAAACAAACATTTTATTTAGAAAACAAAATATCAAGTGAAATAAAGAAATAGGAAAGGGAATGTGTACGAAGGACCAACATTTTGTTGGTGGTGGGGGAGAGCAGCAGATAAGTAGGCCTAAATAAGTGCTACTAAAATTAACAGGCCCAAAATATGAGAGCGTGTATGTGTCGGAGGCCCATTATATATGAAAATGATCTTTCCAAATCAAGTCAAAAGTTTAATGAGTGGGAGAAATTACAATGCGCAGGTAAAAAAAAAATTGTTCCATTGAGCAAAACAGAGAGAGAGAGGGTCATGCACTTTCAATCTAAGAGAGGCTGACGGGCTTTAAAAAAAAAGTGTTAGATTGTTCGTTAAAATGAGGTACGTTTATTATAATTTTAAAAAACACAGAAAAGAAGGGGTATTCTGATCATGATAACATGGAATGGGAACATATCAACGTAGTCAGTGTACACTGACATTCACTGCCATACTCATATTACTAATACTAGTAATACTAAACTAATGGTACATCTCTTTATTTTAATCTCTTAGAATCTTAGATCTATTCATCTATCATTTATTATGTTACTAAATTAAAGTACTATCAGTATCATCATCAGATTATCATGTATCATTTTGTCGGGTAATCTATTTTCTTCTTTTTAAAAAAAGTGCCTTACCTTTGCGTATTAAATAATCCAAACTGTTCTAAAATCCAAAAAATCCATGTTATTAAGGTAGGCATATAAAGTATAATGGCTAGAATCGGCTAGATCTAGATCTATATCAACAAAAATCCAATATTTTTGAAGTATCCAAAATACGAAGCACGCTAATTTTTTATTTTTTTTAGAAGCACGCTAATTTATAGGCCTACACACACAAAATTAATTGATTGAAACAGCAAAATGAGCCGCTCTATATTAAGTATCTAGATCTAGATTTAGATCTAGGTACACGTTTGCTTTCACTAAAAGTAGATCTAGGTCAAACTTTTTCCCCGTGTCTCCAACAAATCACGTGCATTTTAAGTTATAATTAGATTCTAGATCTAGAATCTAAATATGGCTCCTCATGTCTCGGAAGACAATGAGTCGGGAGAACACGTGAGTCACTGGCTTTGATTTCGTTTTGAGATGGGGCAGAATTTTGTGTGACTGATTAAGCCTTATATTCTGGAGTGGCAGAGTTTGACACAGTTCGTGCATGTATAGATCTATATATGTGGAGTGGATATCTTATCAGGAAACACCGGCCACCCCGATATCCACGTGACCCTTCCCCCTAAATGGCACCTTGTGTCCGCGCATGACAAGGCAGACCAACATGGTCACTGTTGATTCGACCGGCATCTCCCGTATGTTACTGGACCTACGTCGTCTCCACTCCCTGTTTGTGTCTGGTTCTACACCATGTGTTTATGTATGGCTGCAGGTAATTACATTTTACTTTTTTATGTTATATTGTAATTTTATTTAGTAGTCTACATAGAATATCGCTACCCCCGGATTTCGTCCATGTTGTTGGACTATCGTTATTTTTAGAAAACCAGCATGTAAATGTTTCCATTTGTTAGGGTTAGGGGTTAGGGTACCTTTAGACTTAAGTATACCATACGAATTAGATCCCATATAGAATGTTAACTCAATGAGTGCGGAGCGTCTATCCCATAGACGGTCTGTCCGCCCTAAACGCACGGAACGTCTATCCCATAATAGACGTTCTTACCCTACCTTTGTTTCGTTGCATTTTTAAATTAAAATTTTTAACGAACAACAGTGGAACTATTTTTACTTTATAAAAGAGTTCTTCATCCTTTGTTTACATAGAAATGAGAAGCTTTCGGCTTTATTTAGACATTTATTTATTACTTTTTTTACAATGTAAAAAAACGTCGCCATGACTACGCTATTCCAAGACACACCCACAATGTTGACTACTGAAGAAACATTATAATTATTCTAAAATTTATCACAAATAAATAGTAATAATGAAGAATTTGATCTAGATATAATATATAGATTAGATCCAGGTAGGTCTAAATTTAGCGTATTTTAAGTATTTATATTTTTATATCTATATTATTAGTATTTAGATCTAGATACTAGATCTAAATCTATTATTGTCAGTAGGTCAGGTGTAGTCTGTAGATCGAGATTGACTAGATCTAAGCTTTTATGATACTTTTATCTATAGTCTATAGACTTGGACTCTAGATCTAGTCAATCTAGATATATCTCTAGATCTAAGCCAATCTAAGCTTATGGTAAATAAAAAGAAAGGAAATGGTAGATCTACATCAAATAATCATCCACTGTGGGCATTTTTTCCCCATTTTCTTTTTTTTTTTTTTTAGTATTCTTTATCTGTAAAAATCTACAACATCATGGCTATGCTTGTCCAAGACACACCCACAATGTTTACTACTGAAGAAGCTTTATTGTTTTATTTATACTTCTATGAATTGTAATAATGAAGATCTTGATCAAGATTTAGCATAGGATGAAGCAGACTTGGACATTATTAGCATTTAGACTTAGATCTAGTATTGCCTTGCTTAGGCCTTAGCCTTAGACTATAGGGCTAGGTCCTGAATGTAGATCAAGGTTGACTAGATCTATGCTTTTATCTTTACACCTTTGTAGATTCCTATAGAACTAAGCCTAAGATAAATGAAAACAACAGAAATGGCAGATCTAAATCCAATATTCATCCACCATGCTAGGCCTTTTCTTGGTATATTTTCTAGCAATTTTTTTTAGTATTGCTTTTTGGTAAAAATCATCACCATCACAATACTGGTTCAAGTTGCACTCCAAAAGGTTTACTACTAAATAAAAGTAAAGTATAAAACTATTCTAAATCCATAATTTATCACAAAGGAACAGTAATAATGATCTATTAGATGTCTATATCTTAGGTAAGATGAATTAGGATTTTTATTGTCCTTCATCTAGTTAGAGATTTAGGCTTTGATCTCTCGCTAGCCTATGTCTTGCACTGGTCTAGTATTAGAATAAAAGATGTTCTAGGCAAATAAAAAGAAGACAAATCTAGATCTATATCCCATTGATTCAAATGCTATGTTACTATAGCATTATTGGTACTTAAACAATAAATTTTTGTTTTAGCCATGTTTGGAACATTTTCTTATTTTTTTTAAAAAAGTAGCATTTTTATGAAAAAAAAAACACAGCAGTCAAAGAGTTAAATGTCCCTCTTGTTAATCTAATTCTACAACCAGTGTGTAGATACTGGCTTTTATGAACCAGTTGTTCTATTTAATTGTTAATGTCTTTTATTTTTTGTAATGTTTCGGGTGTTCCATATCTCTCTTGTGTTTGTATAAGACGAGATGGTTGGTTTACACTATATGATTTTCTTTTCGTTTTTTGTTAAGATTTAGTATTTAGACTTTGATGTTGTGTCTACAACTTGGTCTAATCATTTACTGCTTATTAATTATTTTTAGTTAATGCTCATTATTGTTATTATGTTTTATGTTTGCCTTTGGCAGGTCTTAAATGTATAATAAACAGTTAGGAATCGTCCTACGAGTTCCTTTCATCATTAGAATTTAGTTGTCTTCTGTGCCAAACCCACCACATATGCATCTGTCCTACGTTAGCTTTCTTCTTCTTTCTCTCGACTGATGCGATGCAGCTTCGTTTCTTTTGCACTCGGCGAAGTTCAAGATAACACAATAATCAATAATAAACCAGGTCATTACCATGTTTTGGCATCTCAAATCTCAATTGATCTAAAATATAGCCTAAATATAGCCATAGCAGATCATGTTGTTACTCGTTAAATTTGATAGTAGACCTACAATCATAGATCTATCATCATGACACATGCTGCCATGCATGATGTAGATATTTATCCTTGCATGGTTCGTGATGGGGCTAATAAATTACCGTGGTAGGTGGTGAAAAATGCTCTAGATGTCTACAGACATAATTTGATTAATTTTGATGTGCAATTAAAAATGCAGTTGAGATTCTTACCAAAAGATAAGATAAGATACATAGATTATAGTGTGTAGATCTACATATAGTGGTAAAATGAAGTAGCTACCACTTTCTATTCCCCACCTACCAGACTGCATTTGTTTTGAATAGTTTGAAAAGCAGACTTTAATTTTTGTCTAATTTTGTAATCAAACACTTGAGATAATTGTTCAACTTTAAATTATTTCATGTCAATATGCATTACTTAGGGGGGTGTGGTGACTGAGTGGTTAAGCGCATGGCTTCCAAACCTGAGGTTCTGGGTTTGAATCTCTGTTAAAACTGGTATTTTGAGTTTCATGATTTTTAGGGTGCCCCTACTCTAATGGGCATCTGACTTTAGTTGGGGAAAGTAAAGGCGGTTTGTTGTTGTGCTGGCCACATGACACCCTGCTTGTTAACCATTGGCCAAAGAAACAGATGATCTTAACATCATCTGCCCTATGCCTATAGACTGTATGGTCTGAAAGAGGAACTTTACTTTCTCTTTACTATGCATTACTTACACTTTGAAATTCTCATTTTCTCATAGTTCAACTCAATAAATAGTTATTGGATTAAATGTTCTGACAGTTGTCACAAAGGGTGGGGACATAGACATTTAATTCATACATCATACTGCTTGTTCGCAACAAAGGACACATAACTAACAATTACAAAGGAATGTAACTCAAATATAACAAGTATTAACAACATTGAGTCCCAATCGTGTTTAAGCATACATGATTTAAACAAATACTTTCATTCATTAATAATTATTTTGTTTGTGTTCAATTTTATGAATACTGTTAACTTAATAGTGTAAAATTAATCATCTTTCTGCCTAAAAAAATATTATTTACAAACATGATGATGACATCATTAATAGATGAAAATCTTTGTCCTCTGAGCACAACATTTAGTTTAGGAAAAATGAGCTCACAAATATATGTTACAGCTTTCTATTAAATCTAGTTCTTTAGAAACTACATTGGTTTCTCATCAAGTTTAATTGTCCCTGGGTTCAGCTTTTATATAAAAACACTAAATAACTCGGTCAAGATGAACAGTGGACTTTATTACACTTGATAGCGTATATCATATATTTCATTTTCTTTTGTTGTCTGGATGTTTCAGTTGCAACATATGAAGTTTGTAAAAATAAATGAATTCTTATGTTTGTATACCATCAAAAAATTTGACATTGTGACTGTAAGCACCACTGAGATGGAGATATCAATTATTTAATTTGGAAACATTTACTTTTTTTTCCTTAGAAATTTTGTTTTTGATAAAAATGTTTTTTAATAAGTTCTAAGTTAATTATCTTGTTTTAACGGTAGAGGATTAAACTGTGAACCTTACCAACATTCATGAGTTTGGAAAATTCATTAAAAAAATAGAGAAAAAGATAAATGCAGCTCTTTTTTCTAATATTCTAATATTTCATTGTTTACACAACCATGAATAAGATGGATATCATTTGTATTTACTTTAACTAATAGTCACATTTCAGGAATATTGAAATGCCATTTCCTTTCATTAGACTTATTCTTTTCTACAGATTGTTGAACCAGTCATTCATTGACAGTTGTTTATAGTAAACAAAGGAACAAAATGAAGACACAATGTCCAGATGCATGAAGTGGAGATTTAGTAACAAAAGAAAAAGAACCTCATATGCTGAACATAAAACTTAATGTTTTTTATATGCTCTGTAAGTTCTTTATTTACAAAACCTCCATACAATAACGTTGCGTTAATCATTAAAAAAAACATCTCCATAACTCACTAACAAAACATCACTGTAATCTAGTAATAAAAGTTTGCTCTAGCCCAATGAGAAAATAGCATTTTTTAAAAATATACATATGTTATAAACTTGACTTTTTTTTCTTAGCTAAATCACTTTTTAACTTGTCTTTCTGTCTGTGCCCCTAAAATTTTGCTATGAAAAAGTGCTACTAACCCATAGCCAATACGTTATGTCTGGTACTTTTCTATTCCTCTAATATTAAATCTGCCGCTGTTGGGAAACAGGTCATGTCCCACAGGACATGCGTGACGCAACTATAGTCACAATATACAAGAACAAAGGGGATCGGAGTGACTGCAACAACTATAGGGGTATCTTTCTCCTCAGTATAGTGGGCAAAATCTTTGCTAGAGTGGCACTATCCAGGCTGCAGGTGATAGCTTCTAGAGTCTACCCAGAGTCTCAGTGTGGATTCAGGAGCGGTAGATCCACTATAGACATGATATCTTCTCTACGACTACTGCAGGAGAAATTCAGAGAGAGAGACAGACCCCTTTACATTGTTTTTGTTGATTTGGCTAAAGCTTTTGACATGGTCAGCAGAAGTGGCCTTTTCAAACTCCTGAGGAAAATAGGTTGCCCTCCCAAACTACTGAAGTTAATTGAGTGTTTTCACGAGGAAACTAAATGTACTGTCAAATTCAATGGAGCTCAATCAGCACCTTTTGAGGTTTTGCAGTGGTGTCAAGCAGGGATGTGTGCTCGCACCTACTCTGTTTGGCATATTCTTCTCCTGTCTACTGCATTATGCGTACAGCGACATAAACGAAGGTGTGTTTCTCCATACAAGATCCTCTGGAAAACTAATGTATCAAGGCTGCGGGCAAAAACCAAGGTTAGGAAGCTACTCGTCAAGGAACTCCTGTTGATGCAGGATGATGCAGCTATTGTGGCTGATTCTGATATTCAGCTACAGTCCATGGTTGACAAACTATCTGCTGCTTGCCAGAAGTTCGGCTTAAACATCAGTCAAAGCAAGACTAAGATACTTGTCCAAAACACAAACACTGCACCTCAAGTAAGCATTAATGGCCAACCACTAGAAATTGTTGATCACTTTTGTTACCTTGGCTCCATCATATCCAACAACACTCTACTGGATAAAGACATAAACAACAGGATAGCCAAGGCAATGGCCACCATGTCACGGTTGCAGAAAAGAGTCTGGGACAACATATTGCTGACTAGCAGTACTAAAGCCCTAGTCTACGGGACCTGTGTGTTGAGCACCTTGCTGTACGGAAGTGAAACATGGTCAACCTACTCATGGCAGGAAAAAAAGCTGAATGTCTTCCACCTCCGATGCCTAAGGCGGATCTTTAAAATAAGGTGGCAAGATAAGATAACCAATGAGGAAGTGCTACATAGAGCAGGATGCCAGGACATCCGCTCTGTTATCAGCAGCAGACGCCTTGGCTGGCTTGGCCACGTTCGTAGAATGCCAGTAGGTCGACTTCCACAGGACATCCTGTATGGCGATCTAATAGAAGGCAGGAGAGCCGCTGGTCGCCCACTTTTACGTTATACGGATGTATGCAAACGTGACATGAAGCTCTTCAAAATCGACACTGGCAACTGGGAAGAGGTGGCACTGGACAGATCCACATGGAGAGAGAGCATAAAGGAAGGGTCACAGATTGCAGATGTCATACACAACAGAAGCAGAAAGAAGGGTGAAAATGCAATGGCGCCTGGTGATTATATATGCCCAACCTGCGATCGCAGCTGTGTATCAAGGATTGGCCTCTGTAGTCACACAAGAAGTTGCAAAGGGAAAAGATCGTCTCTCGAGACGTAAAATGCCACAGACAATATTAAATTTAGTAGTTATCAATATCACTAATACAGTCAATTTAGGTTAATTGGACTACATTGGGACATGATTGATTCAGTCAACAACCAGATCAAGAGTCCAGAGCACAAACATCAAAGTGGAAAGGAAAAACTAATAAAACATCAAAAGTTGTGTATACAAGAAAGCTACTGTAATAAAGAAATCAAAATGAACACTTGCTGGTATTAGCAAAGCTCAAGACAATTTTAAAATGCCCATGATATATTATAGTTCAAGCAGAATAAAAAATGATTTTCAATTTAAAAAAAACATTTGGGCATTCCTTCATTATTATTACATCCTACCCCAAATCTCCTTTAGGATGGCAGGGTATGAAACTCTGGACAATCATGGTAACAGTTCACCCATCATTTTTTAACTCTTTTTGTTAATTTATTTTGTAATTCAGTATTTGATGATTTAATATATTTTATCTCAAAAATGTATGTATTGATTACAAATGTTCCTAATTTGAATCTTATTGTATCGCCAGCAAAACATCAAATCTTGCGAAACCAGAGTCCTATCAATGGTCTTTTCCTTCTATTGGATCTGACAAGAATACAAATAGAATAGCACATGTTCAGGATTCTATTTACTGTGCAGTTGCTGTTTGGTCACTGGCTCAAGTTTATAAGTATTTCAGCTTTATCATTTCATGTTTGGTATTTTTAGCTGCTGCCTTTTTTTTTTTCAAAGTCTGCCACTTTTATATTAATAAAAACTCACCTAGTAGGGATAGAGATTTCTAAATTGAAAATCTCAGGTGGCATTAACTCCATTTGTTAGCGTTTCATAAGGAAAGATTTATGTGTGAAAAAAATTAATAGGTATTGAAGCATTTGGGATACATGTGGTATAGGGTTAAAACAGTTTATAATTATGTTTCTTTTTTTTCCAATATCAGGGTTGTATATTTCTTTTTTGACTTGAAGTGTGTATAATTCCTAATTCTAAACTGGTTTTAGTTAGTTATTATCCTCTGGTATCTACTTTTGGTCAAAGTGTCTTCCAAGTAAAGATACTGCAATGGTTACAAATAAATTGGTTCTCAAACACTAAACAAAAATCTACCCAGAAATAAGTTTCTTTATTAAACTATGAAACATAATTTCATTTCAGTCAGATTTTCATCAGAATAGATAGCAATCCTTTGTTAGTCAATGTCTCACTGTAAGTCAGATGCCAGGAGTGTTTAGTTGTTTATGATAATAAATATTTTAGCTAACAAAATAACTTGGAAAAAATTAAACCTTAAGATTGTGTTACAAAGATTTATTTTAAAGGTTAGGGTCCATTTTTTGGTCATAATTAATATTTAATTGGTGCATGTTGACTTGAAAATTAGTACAGTTTTGATGACTAATTGAAAATTAGTATCTTTGTAGGCACATAATTAATTACTTGATTATTTCTATCCAGAAAGATTGATGATGACCAGGGCAGTATCATTAGTTGGGCCAAGCTGATGATAGGTATGTTGCAATGTTGGATATTCAAGTTGGCCTCCTTCAGTCTTAGAGCGACTATGGTTCATCTCAAACACTTTTCCAAGTGCAATGTTGGACATGACAGGCAGATAAAGTGAGTAGTTTGTTTAAAACCAAGCATAGAATATCATTGCATATCAATATTAAAATCATATTGTTTTGGTCAGTGCATAAAATAACTAGGTTTGGATTACTCCTGGGTCCCAGGGTCTGCACGTAAATTACTTAACAATATGCTTTCTTAGTTTGGAAATCCAAGACATGTGCAGCTCTAAAAAAATATTTATTGGTGGTATAAAATTTCTCTACAAATCAATAGTTGGCTCTTGGGGGAGTTACCACCTTCTACCAAGCGCGTCCCCAGGTTGCGGATAGGGGAAAGACCCTTAGATATAAGGGTTAGCTGTGAATAGCAAATAAACAGCCATGGACCAACTGGTTTGCAGTCATGGAGGATGAGATGAAGTATTCCAGTGGTTAGAATATTTACTAAAAACATCTCAGAAATCCAGGGAAATGATTGCAAAAAGCGAGTATAGGGTGCTCTAACTCTAAACCCGGGTAGATGAAACTTGTTAGCTAGGGATAGCAGTTCATCTAGGAAAGAAAAATCCGAAAATAAACACCTGCTGCCTTGCAGTTGATCTTGGATGATCAAAGGCTATGGGAGCACACCCAGAAAGAAAAGCAGGCTGAAGTCGGAGTCAATGGGCCTCCTGGCGCATAACACATTGACACTAACCTCATCTATGTTGGAGTTCAGTAACCATTCTAATAGATGTGGTGTCCTGCCTGTGGAATCCTGCCGTGCAGGTAGGGGGCCCGGCTCTCTGCCTCGAAGGAGCCCACACAAGCGAGCTGGTGGTTCTTCTGTCTCTGCCTGTGGAGCCAGGAGCAGGGACAAGAAAGTAAAAACTACTGGCCAACACTCCAAGACCAAAAGTCTAAAAATCTTACAATGGAACGCAGAGGGCATCCAAAAGAAAAAAGAAGCTCTAAAAATATTTCTGCATGAGAAAGAAATTGATGTAGCTTGCATCCAAGAAACTCATTTGAACAGTAATCTTCGTTTCTCCATTAGAGGCTACACCTGCATCAGACAAGATAGAGAAATCAGACCCAAAGGAGGAATCCTAACCCTCATTAAAAATGACATCCCTACCACAGACATAACTATGCCCAACTCCTCAGAATCAGAAATAATGGTAACTAAGCTAATTCTCCCAGATGGAAATATTAATCTATTTAACTGCTACTTCCCACCAGACAAGGAAATAGAGATTGACCACATACAAATACCTGACCAAGAAGACTGTCTAATCTTAGGAGATATGAATAGTCACTCTCAGAGCTTGGGATACCCAGACCTAAATGCCAGGGGAGAAAAAATTGAAGAATGGCAAGCAGAGAACAGACTTATCTTGCTTAATAAACCTGAGGATAAACCAACCTTTTTCTCAAGAGCCTGGCTAACATCAACCACTCCAGATCTAGCCTTTGCAACTGACAACTTATCCAAAAAGTGCACCAGAGAAGTTGCAGACCAGCTAGCCACCAGTGACCACAGACCCATATTGATCAGTATCGATACCTCCTTCAAAATATCAGAAAACTCCACCATCCCCAGATGGAACTACAAAAAAGCCAACTGGCACCTATTCTCAAAGCTCACAGACCTATACACAACTTCAATAAACTGCAAATCAAATCAGGTTAATAAGTCATTCTCAGCTTTCTCCAAAGCAATCCTCCTAGCAGCTAAGGAATCAATTCCCAGAGGTGCAAGAAAAGATTATATCCCCAACTGGTCTGATCACCTTCAACAAC
Organism: Biomphalaria glabrata; assembly: GCF_947242115.1. NCBI lineage: Eukaryota > Metazoa > Mollusca > Gastropoda > Planorbidae > Biomphalaria > Biomphalaria glabrata. The sequence goes on from NC_074716.1 coordinate 415,454, forward strand.
TCCACAATGACACTATTGAAACCAGAAACACAGTAGAAAATAACCCTTGTATAGAAAATAACATAAATCTAAAAGCAGCTAACGCATTTTTCAGGAAAAATTACCTTTCCGCCATGAGGAAAAGTTGGCATGAAAAACAGAACAACTAAACGTAGATAGAGACGGCCACAAACTCTGGCGTATAGCCAAATGTCTCAACCAGGAAGAAAACAGAACAACTCCTATAGTAATAGAAAAGGACAACAAACCCCTGAAAGGCCAAGAAGCAGCAAATGAATTCATTAAGTTTTTCCAAAGCGTAGGACAAATACAAATTAATGAAAGTAGAAATAAAGATGTAAACTCAGAAATACAAGATAAAATTAAAGAAAACAATCCAGCTTACTCCTTGGGAATGACCACTAATCTTAAAATGAAGGAACTAGATGAATCCCTAAAAGTCCTCAAACCAAAACAAGCCCCGGGCCCAGACAAAATATCTAATGACATGCTTCTTCACTTGGGTCCTCAAGCCAAAAGAAAACTGCTACAAATATTCAATGCTAGCTGGAAATCTGGCAGAATTCCAAACATCTGGAAAAAAGCCATTATGATCCCTATACTAAAGCACGGCAAACCAAGAAATAAACTGGATAGCTACCGTCCCATCAGCCTCACTAGCTGTACTTGCAAACTGATGGAAAGAGTGATAAATAGAAGGCTGACATGGATCCTTGAGTCAAATAACCTACTCACTGAAGCCCAGGCTGGCTTTAGAAAAGGCAGATCAACAGAAGATCAAATTGCCTTCATCACACAAGAAATAGAAGACGGCTTTCGAGAAAAGAAACCAACAACAATTGTGTGGGTTGACTTAGAAAAAGCATTTGACAAAGTCTGAGAACAAGGTCTCTTGCTCAAGCTAATCCAGCATCACATATCCCAAAGAATGTACAACTGGATAAAGGAATACCTAAATAATAGAAAAGCCTTAGTTTGCATGCAAGGACAAAGAAGCCACACAGTGGGTATAAAAAATGGCGTCCCCCAAGGAGGAGTCCTATCCCCAACACTGTTCCTAATATTCATAAACGATCTAAATCAAAACCTACCAAGAAAAGTTAAAAGCAGCATGTATGCAGATGACCTTGCCTTAATTAGCACAGAAGAATATGTAGGAACATCGAAATTTCGATTACAGGATGCTCTCGATATACTCAATAATTGGTCGAAAGACTGGGGCATGTCCATTAACACAAAAAAGACAACATATACCATATTCTCACTGTCAACAAAACAACAAACAATAATATTAACATTAGATAAGGAAGCTTTAGAAAAAAATGACAGCCCTACATATCTTGGAGTCACCTATGACCCGAGACTAACCTGGAAAAACCAAATAGATAAAACACAGAGTAAAGGCATCCAGAGACTATCCCTCTTGAAAAAATTAGCTGGCACAGATTGGGGAGCTAATCACAACATCCTGAAAAAGACCTATACCAGTTATGTAAGACCTGTACTAGAATATTGTGCCTCAGCATGGGGCTCAGCAGCCCAAACCAACCTAAGAAAAATAGACAAGGTTCAAAATATTGGTTTAAGGATTATGACAGGAGCAATCAAAACAACAACACCCATAAGAGCTATGGAGGAAACCGCTGCCCTGATCTCTCTGGATGAAAGAAGAGATAAAAATCCTTTCCCAATTCACTAAATTGGAAACCTTGGAAAGGCACCCACTCAGAACAAAAATCCACAAAACTGGCACAAAAAACCGTCTCAAAAGGACCAATTTCTTACAGGAATCTCTAAACCTAAAAAAGAAACACCAACTTGAAAAAATAACTCTGGAATCCTCGATACACTATAACGAATCTCCACCCTGGGACGAAAGCCTTCTTCCTACTATAAGGGACCATATTGAAAATATAAAAAGAAAATCTGATTACAGACCAACAGAGCTCAAGGAAATAGTGAACTGTTTTCTACATACCAATTACCCTAGCAATCAGTGGATCAGAGTTTACACAGATGGCTCATCCCATAAAGCCACCACAAATGGAGGAGCTGGAATACTTATCGAATGGCCAGATGGAGGAAAACTAGAAAAATCCATTGCAACTGGAGAGCTCTCTGACAGTCACAGAGCAGAAAGGGAAGCACTAGAACTAGCTGCTACCATGCTAGCAAATCATCCAAGTTCCCCTCACAGTCATATTGTCTTGCTAACCGATGCAAAAACAACCCTCCAAAGCTTGCAAAACTCCTCTTATTCCTCTTATATTAAAAACCTCAGAACAGCACTTACAAAGCTCAACAACAACAGCAAAAAAACTGTTATTCAATGGATACCAGCCCATATACAACTAGAAGGAAATGAGAAGGCTGACACACTCGCCAAGAGTGGGAGAACTAACTCTCAAATAAACTCTGCACTCTATCCAGAAGAAATGAAGAAATTAATTGTAAACAAAATAAATGAGAAATGGACGAGCTCTCATCCAAATCACAAGAAAGATGACGCTTACTATAAGCTATCCTGACAAGACCAACGTCTAATCTTTTGACTCAGGACCGGACACAACAGAATGCGACAACACATGCACCAGAAGCTCAAAATTGGAACCAGTGAAATCTGCCCATGTGGAGTATCACCAGAGAATGCCGACCACGTCCTCCAAAACTGCTCTCTTTACCAAGAGGCCCGTATAAGACATTGGCCCCAAATCACCCCAATAGAAAGAAAACTATATGGAGAGCTCCCTGATTTGGAAACCACTGCCCAGTTCATCTCATGTATTGGTCTAGTCATATGAACACTCCAACATAACAATGAGAACGATGAAGAAGAAGAAATAGTTGGCTGCATTATTAAGTTATCTTTCATTAGATATTTCTCAATCAAATAGCATTATTAACTTATGTGTCTTTAAATAAAAAGCACATTCATCATTGTTCTCAATTAAATGTCAAGTAAAAAGTTTCTCCATGGTAACAAAAAGCATATAATGTTTTCTAGTAGACTTCAAATTTAAAATGTTTCCAGTTGACATGAAATAGAAAATCGTACAAACATAACCTTAACTATTTGACAATAATGAAGATAATAAATTGAATGAATAATTTTGTCTGAATATTTTAGTGTGTTAAGTAAATATCAAATTTAAACTAGATTTGAGTACAATTGTTTTTTCTTTTTCAAAGGTAGAAAAGTTCAAATCCAATTAAGTCCAGCATATGCCCTGCACTCTACATTGGATCTTGTCACTGGTTACCCAGCATACAGAGGCAAAGAATATGAACATTTGCAAGTAAGTTGTTTCTTGGTCATCAGGAATCTGTAGCCAAAGACACAGCCATGTAGAAAGATAAAACTATTAGTAACCTAATGTAAAAAGCAAAAGTTACATGGATAGTGCATGAGTGCTTGGACATTGATTCTAATCTAAAAATGAAGAATCCTAAAACGAGTCAGTAAATTAGTTATGTTACGAGCAGATGAGACTCTTAATCTTGATTAACAAACAATAAAATTACTCCATTTTTCGGTTTCTTCTCTTCCTATTTCAACACAAATTTGCACCTTTCCACATTCACACTATGCTGCACACATAACAAATTACCTTACAAGTGAACAATTCAGCAATATACAGAGCATATAGGATAAATGCCTGATGGAGGATGTCTTACATCCCTGAGTAGATAATAGATCATATGCCACCAAGAAGACATAAGACCAGTTTGATCAAAATGGATTTTTTTTTGTATGCCATTTGTCCGGAGTTTTAAAAAAACACCACCACAATGTTTTTCCAATTTAATAAGAACAAAAATAGAAATGCTATTTAATGTATATTTCAGATAATAAATGAACACCTTTGATTTGGATTCCTCAACTGAAGGAAACATACCAATACTAGAACAGTCTTAAAAAAACAGCAGTGAGGCCAACTAGGTCAGTGAAACACTAGGTTTAGAGACTTCAGGATCAAAAGACATTTAGCATTGCAACAAAAGTACATAAACTAAACAGTAGATTAACAATTAAAAAACAAAACTTGATAGAATGCTCAGAGAGACAAATAAATGATTTCTAGTTCTTTAAATTCTCAATTAATCTTTTTCAATCATGAAATGAGTCTGCCAAAGTTAGCCAATTTCATAGTACAATTATGCTAACTGTACACCTGCTTTGGACTGATGGCTCTGGGTTTAAAATCTGTCTGCCACAATCCTCTCCCATCCTCCATGAGGTTTGGGATGAGAGGAAATAGTCTTCAATTTTCTTAAGTCATTAAGTGACTAATTAACATGAGCAATTCAATATCATTTTTAAAAAGTCTTCTTTTGTTTGACTGATGCAAACATTATTTATATACTTTAAGTGTCATTAACATGATCAGTGCTTCCCTCTAACAATCCCTATTTATAACATTTTTGAAGTAAGGTCTGTATAGTATAAGATAAGAAGATAACATATAAAAAAGAAAAGCTTATAGCTTTAAATGTTAAAATTATCAACCAAAATCTTAAATCTATACAAACAAAAAAATAGATTTAGTGTTTTACAGTGTAAGAATAATACAATACAAATCTTTAGCTTGTGATTAATTTGTGAAAGATTGTCCCATACTAAAGAACTGTGAAATGAAATTAGCATTGCTCTTCTATAATATTAGTGCAACTCTGAAAGACACTTCAGAGAGTCTAGTTGACTAGATTAAAACTGTTGTGAGAGACATGACCTTTCTTTTCACCTGGGAAAGATCATGACAGATGGAAAACCTTCTTTTCATAGTTATTTCAGGTTGACAAGGGGTGGGAATCTACTGGTATGGTTGAACAATAACAATATCACGCTAACCCCCACTCTATACTTATGCAGTCATTAGTCAAATCATTGTTTTATGGATGTAGAGCCTTGACACTTTCAGCTGATTCACAAATATGGATGTGAGTCTCAAGATTATTTCTTTGTTTACATATCTAAATATTTCATACACTATGCATGACACAGATTTAGAAAATAAATATAATTAGCTTTAGGAACTAAAGATCACTAAGAATAGCAGAAGACTGATACAAATGGTTTCCGGTCATTTCATTCACAGTCACTTCATCGCAGTCGATTCATCTTTGGTCACTTCATCCCCTGGTCATTTCATCTCCTGTTCATTTCATCCCCTGGTTATTTCATCCCCTAGTCATTTCATCCTCTTATCCACCAAATAATAATTGTAAAAAGGTTGAAATTAACAGTATTTCATTTTATTTCATTTACAAGACAAAAAGTGTGACACATTAACTAAGAACAGAATATAATGTCATTAAAAATATAAAAATTTAACATTTATAGATATAGAGCTAATGTAAAGATTATTTTGCATGTTAATTGAAATCATTTATAGATATAGAACTAACGTTTATAGAGCTAAATTGTTTTTGCATGTTAATTGAAAGATAAGATAGGCTATTGATAGTTGGTACAGAAGACAATCCATTGATTCGTATTGCTGTACATCAGGGGTGGGCAACCTTTTTGTATCGAGGGCCGCATTAAAAAAAAAATTGGGAATATATATATACAACTTAGAAAAGATACGCTAGCTAACTGTGCAGAATGTCTTTTAACTCATATTTACACTGTATATTATTCACATTGTTTGTTTTGTTCACACTCCACGTTGAGGAATTAGAACAACAGCTAGCAACTTTTAAAAACCAATTTTACAATTTTTTAAAAACATTGCTGTTGTCTTTTAATATTATATTATCCCCACAAATATACAGTTGTACTTAATGTGCAGTATTTTACTTTTTACACTCGTACATTATGTTCCGGAACTATGGAACTAGCTTATTAGTTGTTACCCTTGTGACTGATGTCAAATTACAGTCAGTCAACATCGACCAGTGATAATACTTGTTTAGTTCCCACACATACAAAAAAAGAGACAATATATGTTCTGGAAGTTAAAAGTCGGGACGAGGGATACCTCCCCTTGTGGAGCATCACCTGAGAGTGCTGACCATGTCCTTCAATGGTGCATACTAAATCAAGTGACCCGAACAAGACTCTGACCCCAAAACCGTCCTATATAACAGAGTCTATTCGAAGAAATGTCATCTCAAAATATACATGTAAAATGAGGACGACGAAGAAGAGGAACAGATGTGTGTGTACCCAAATAGTGTGAACAGCAGCAAGGTTTTTTTTTACGTGTGGAAATACAGCTTCAGGCACCCATAAGACTCCAGTGGAAGTACTAACTGGGACTTCTCTTTGCTTGGAGTTATGTCCTCTGGCGCTGAATCAGTTTCTAGTGAGCTGATGGTATTGCAAAATGGTTTTTGACATTTAAAATTTGCTTTTATAAATTGCACAATTAAGGAATCTAAATAAGTGTTGTACTTTTCATCATTTCACTATAAATAGTTCCACCTTTCAGCAAAGGAAAATGACAAAACCTGTTTTCTTTTTCTTGTTTGTAGAAATGAGAAAGCTTTGTTTGAAAAGATTTAACATGCATTAACATTTCATATGCAAACAACCAATTGTAATAGCACCTATAACAAAATCACCAAATCTGTCTTCCACTTTTCATTAGAAATATTGGTAACTAAGTCCATGCTAAGCTAGGGAATTCATTGGGCTGTTGAAAGTTTAACCCCTTCCGTGTAATGAAATTTTATGCAGCTTTGCGCAAACTTTCCTGTTTAGAGTTGATCTCAGTCAAAGATCAAGCTGTTGCACTTGCCATCGTGTTCCAAGCCTACCCAACACTCAACACAGTTCTTTATAGCATTGAATAAATACTGATCAGAGATAGTGTCTTGAATTGAGTGTATTGATGTATAGCCAATAAGCGTAATCTTCGTTTACTTGAAACTTTTTATAATGAGACAGTTTCAATAATTTATAAAGATATATTTTTAATATATTTGCATTTTTATTTGTATATACTGTGGGCACACCTGATTTCTGTAAGTGTCGGCGGGCCGCATACAACACTCCGGCGGGCCGCATGTGGCCCGCGGTCCGTAATTTGCCCACCCCTGCTGTACATCATTCTTAATTTCTTAGCCAGTGTTACGTATTTCTTGCTGTCAGCATTTATTAGAAATTAGAAAAAATAAAATGTTATATCTGGGTTTGAAATTGCATGCTCATATTCAAGAAAGAATGATTGACAATTAAAGATAAAATAAAAAAAGATGGCCGTCAGGAGAAAAGTTATCAGCAGCATGATCATAAGTATTTTAATCATTTTCATCTCTCAAATGATATCCATCACTTTCACCACACATTTGCCTTTTTGATAAGTAATCAGCCTAGAGCGGCATGATCATAATTATTCTAATTGTACTTGTATCTCTCAAGAGATTTCCCCTACTTCCACCACACCTTGGCATTTGTTCATAACATTAACACAAAATGTGCAGGATAATATTGGCATCCCTATAGCAAACAGAAACAATAGAACTAAATACAAAGCCTGCATTACAATATATCTACTTATTTACATATATTATTTCACTTCTCAAAAATTATGAAGACTGGAAGGAACAATATAAACACTATAATAACTGTCAAAATATCAAAAAGTGTTCTAAATAAACATATTTATATATTAGATAAACAAGGGCTTAAAGGCGAAGCCTTAACAGCACAGTTACACAACTAGAAAAAAATATTTAAATGGGGACAAAGTGACCAAGGATGAATTGATTGGGGATGATGTGACCAGGGATGAAATGATCAGTCACCAGTACAAATCATCAAATGTCTTGAAGTTGTGAAAAAGTTATTAGTTATTTAAAGCATAGAGAGACATGGGAAAAAGTTTTAAAGGATTTCGCTTGAAAATTTTATTTCACCTGAAACTGTTTCTTAATATTCTTAATATTTTTAGATGTTATTTCATTTAGCACACTTTAGATGTAACAAATATACTTACCTAGCATAGCTCAAGATATACAACATTTTATAGGAACTTGAACTTGCTGAACCTTTGTGTGTCTTACAAGAATAAAAAAATGATATTTCTATTGTATGTATTACAGAGTTGCACAGAGTGAGTCTGGTGTGAATGTACACTTTGGTTTCTTATAGTTATAATGTTTTTTGTTTGGTGTAATGCACAAATTGTAAGACAAATTTCCTTACGGATAATAAAGATTATTATTATTATTATTATTATTATTATTATATCTCCAGGATTACCAGTAAATAGAAATACTGTTTCAGCAAGTAATATTTTCATTTCTAATTATAGTAAAAAAAAAAGTAAAGTTCACCTTTCAGACCTTGCAGTCTATAGGGCAGATGATGAAAAGGTAATCTTTTTCTGTGGCCCACAGTTAACAAGGGTGTCATGAGGCCAGCACAATGACCAACCGCCTATACTTTTCCCAACTAATGTCACGTACCCTTTAGAGCTGCACAGACTCAAAGGCCCCCAAAGATCCTGAAATTAAAAATTGCAGCCTTTACCAGGATTCGAACTTGGGACACCCAGCTCAGGAGCCAAGGGCTTACTGCTCATCCATTGCACCTCCATTTCTAATTATACAATTATGAATATGTCTAAGAATGAGGGAAAAAGAACTATAACCTTTTTTTTCTCCCACAATAACAATGACCTTATCAGTCACCTGCAAATAGGGATCATCTCATGGAAATTAGAGGATGGCATGGACATTAGCTATGGTCAGAACAATGTTGTCCACATAACAGTTCCCCTTGCTCCAAAAAAAAGTTGTTTTTTTCCTAGGGAACACAGGTGCTGATACTGCTTGGTATTAATGACTTCAGAGGTTCTGCCAGGATGTAGCATTTGTGCTGCAAGCTGCCCAAAGGTCACAAGTTCCTGATTTTTTCCTCAGGTTTGACTACCAAAGCTATTCCCATGTTGGGCACAGCCGCAAGGCAGCAGAGTTTGGATTCTGTTTTTTCCTTCTAGATGGATGGCAAGCTAAGGCTAATGAGCCTTTCCTACCTGAAGATTACCTGGCTTAGTTGCCAGTTGTTCAACTTTGCCCCTTCTCTGCCAGACACAGTATCTTCTACATCATGCACTTTCATTATTACCTGTACTTGTTGCTTGTACTCATATTGTTATTTAAATAACCAATAACAAAATTTTTATTGTTTTATTCTTGGTATTTATTATAAAGGATTTTTTTTCCAGTTCTCCCAATTAACAATGGTACAGTATCATGAAAGGCAACATTGATTTAAAAAAAGATGTGTTGTGCCGCTCTTATCATATTTATAAGTTGAATTTGTATTTGATGATTGCAGAAATGATGCTTAAAATGAATTAATTTTTTCCTACTTTTATTTCAGGGGATTCATTCAACAGATGAAGTGAACTTCATACAGAATCTAGTTTTTTATGTGGAGAGAGCTTATAGAACACCTGACTATGAATGAGCTTATAGAACACCTGGGAAAGAGGAAATATAACAATAAAAGCACAGAGATTCATGCCAGGTAAATATAACAATAAGGACAGAGAGCCTGATAATTATAACAATGGAGATACATGCTGGTAACTTAAACAATGGAAGAATAGAGATGCATGCTTACTAGATATAACAATGGTAAAAAAGATAACAATGGAAACAGATATCCCCCAAAAAATAAATATAATACTGGATATCTAATGTTTTATTCATTGACATCTAATTTAATGAAATAGAACACATAATCTTATCTTATCATAAGCAAGAAATGCAAGATGTTTTAAGAAATATATTATTGTATTTGTCATCATTTCAGTTGGCATTGCTAGAGCAGCATTAAGTCAATGAATGCAACTTATTTGGTGAGCATGGAGCCACCTGGTCTGGGATTTTTGTTAATATTGATGCCCACCACAGGAACAGAACAATCTTACCCTGGGAATCAAACTCTGAGGTAAGCAAAGAACAAAGCCTCTTTGTAAAAAAAATGCCCATGGAAAGATAACAAAAGTAAAAAAAAAAAGTATGTGGGCAGACTCTTGGCAAAGTGCAAAACAATGAGTCCTAATAACCTAACTAACTTGAAAGGTTCTTTTTGGGGACTTGATGGTCAAAGATATTAGCATAGTACATGGGCTCTGGTGCTGTGGCCAGTTCAGAGATCTGTTTGTATCCTCTTCAGAGCTTATCTATATTTAACCATATTTTATTCACCTCTTTATAACCATTTTACCATTGTAATATGAGGCCAAAGAAAAAAGAATGTATGTACTAGGTACTAGGCAGCCTAGCAGAGAAACTTCATTTTTGTAGATCACTCAGTCTACAACTGCTATTAGTCTTACATCTCCAATTCTCAACCACAGCAAATCTTACTCTATTCAGTTTGTATTCATGTTTGATTAATAGGAACTGACATTTATTTTGAATATCCCATTATTAGGTTTCTGCACAGTCCACTACATGGTTTTCATTTTGCATGATTAACCTCGCTAATTCAGACAAACTGTTCAATGCTCTAATGACACCGGGGAAGGAATACTTGGACAAACTTGTCGTAGCATATGGAAAAAGAAATGTGCTTTTATCTTTGTGTCTTTCTTAGTATATTATTAGGTGTGTTTTGTATTTGCAAATTATTGTTCAGTGTTTAATGTTTTATTACTGTACTTTTTAGTCTTTAGTTCAGAAATTTCTAAATTTAGTGACTTTACCAATGGTGTTACTCAAATGTGAATATTTGTTTGTTATAAATCTCATGGCTCTATTTTGCATCATGTATTTCAATTTTATGTTTATGTTAGGTTGTTTTCATTTATTTGGGGGGGGGGGTAATTACTTATACCAATTATTAAATCATATCATTTAATGAGCCATAAAAAAAATTGTTACTTGCTTTGAAAATAAGAAATATGCAGTACATATGCATTGCAAATAAATGAATCTACAGATGTAGCAGGACTAGTTGAAAATAAAGCACTTTTATGGCATAATGTGAGATCTAGTCAGTTTCATCAGGAAACCAAGCACTTGACTACTCTGCTGCCATGTATATTCCTCAAAACCTAATCTTCTGAACTTTAAATGGACTAGAATCCTGGATCTTGATATTTGCATACTCTTGTATCCTTGAACTTTTCGAAATGACTTTTTTTTTTTTGTATCGCAGAACACTGATGCCTCTCTACTATTGAGTGTAAGTTGGCCTGCATTAGCCATAAATGAAGATGATGTTAGAATGAAAACAATTGAGAAGGTCCTTCGCAAGTTAAAAGGCAACTTTGGTATCAAACATTTTCCTAGAGATAGGTACAAAACAGCTATAGAGGACAAAAATAGAAAGTATTACCGCCCTGCTGAAATAAAGGTATGAGTTTAAAAAAATAGTTTAAAAAAATAGTTCTTACTTTACATTTACACACTGTTTTAAGTTTGTACATTTTTGTTTCAAGTTTCTCAGTACTGTTTTTTTAACTGAAGTAAACAAAGAAAAGTCAGTTTATTAAATCTTTAGTCACAGCAACAAAACAGCAAAAAGAAACTACATCCTAAAAATAGACTCTTAGCCAATAAATAAAGAAGAAAATCCTGTAATAGACTAAAACAACACGAGCTTCAATAAACACAATGATTTTATTCGTCCTTATTTATGCTCTTTACTCCAGCCACTTGTTCTCTATACTCTGACTTCCTTTTACACACAGTCCCTGACACACTGCTGTTCACTCAAGCATGTACACTCAAGGTCCACTGGTCATTTCATACACAGGCACACACACTGCACTACCAGCCACGCAAAACACATACACTTACTATCACATCTCCCTCCTTAAAAGCTTTGAGATATCAATTGACTATACAAATGATTTCTGTTTCACTATAAACAAATGAGTAAACTGAATACATGTTTAACACAACAGAATGTTCAATTGTTAATATTATCAATAGTAACAATATAAATTATAAAATGTGTAGTAAAAAAAACAACAACAGTCTAGGTTTACAAATAGACATTAATTATATACAAATTGCATAATAATAAAAAGATATACATGTATCTAATTATCTGCGTCAGGGTAACGTACTGGTGGCCGAACTTGCCTACCATATCGAGTTATTACAGGCGGCGGATTGGTAGTGTTAGTCTGTTCCTGTTGCACATTTGTATCGCTCATGTTCTCTGGCTGTGTGGTTTGACCATTAATGACTGTCTCTGGGGTGTCCATTTAAAAAATATCAGGCATGACCCTTGATTTTGTACATGTGTCTCTTAACATCCTTCTATTTCTTCTGTAAGTTATCCCATTCGGTGTTTTTACCCAGTATGATCTCGGGGTCTCCGCTTCTGAGATGACCACTGCTGGTTCCCATAAATCACCAGGCTTCTTTTGCATCCACACTTTGCTCTCAGGCTGAATGTGTGGTCGCTCGGTGCGCCTCGCTGTTTTGTTGTAATATTTTGCTTGATTACTTTTTCTTGTTTTCCAAGCATTTTCTTTTTTGTCTGGGATTTGAGGTCTGAGATAGGCCTCCGTTGTCGGAAGATTTGTCCTCAGACGGCGGCCCATGAGCAGCCGTGCAGGTGAAGGTCCATCAGGGCATGGAGCATTTCGAAATTGCAAGAGGGCCATGTATGGGTCTTGACCAGACGTTCTAGCTTTATTTAGAAGCTGTTTCACTGTTTGTATGGCCCGTTCTGCCATACCATTAGATTGTGGAAATCTGGGGCTAGACGTAATGTGCTTAAATCCCCAGCTTTTAGAAAATTTCAGAAATTCTTGACAAGCCAATGAGGGTCCATTGTCACTAATTACTTCCCTTAGAATACCATGTCGAGCAAATTGTGATTTCATATGTATGATCACATCTGAAGCCTTTAGTGTTGGGATAAGATTTATCTAAAAAAAATTACTATAGTAATCTACAAGTAGCAAATAGTTTTTACCGAGATACTCAAAATTATCAGCTCCAATTTTTTCCCAAGGAAGTACAGGAGTATCATGTGGTAACAATGGCTCCTTTTGCTGGGACTTCTGGTGTTCGTTACACACTGCACATGTTGATACCATGTCTATAATCTGCTTAGACATTCCAGGCCAGAAGAACACCTCCTTAGCTGTAACAAGACATCTATCTCGCCCAAGATGACCTTGGTGCAGTCTTTGAAGCATTTCTTTTTGCAATACTTTTGGTACTATTAATCTTTCTCTTTTAAAAAGTAAACCATTGCTTTCACTAAGTTCTTCTTTAAATCCTGAATATGCTCGAATTTCTTGGGGAATTTCAGCTCTCTTGTTTGGCCAGCCTATCATAATATTATTCTTTAACAGCCTTAAAACAGCATCATCTGCAGTGGCCTGCTGAAAAATGTTCATATATTCATCTGACATGGGTAAACTATTGACGATCAGATGAACTTGCCAGTCATCACTTGAGGGATATTTGATTGGTAGCGATGCTCTTGACAGTGTGTCTGGAATAGACATTTCTTTGCCTGGCTTGTTTTCCAGCAGTATTTCATTAGTCGAAGAAGCATCCGCTGAAGCCTAGGTGGTGTAGATGCCAAAGGCTTTTTGATAATCGCTTCCAAAGGTTTGTGATCTGTTTCAACCTTTATTGGACGTCCATACACATAGAAATGGAAATGTTCAACTCTGAAGACAATGGCAAGCATTTCTTTTTCTATTTGTGCATATCGTTTTTCACAGTCTGTAAGAGATCTTGAGGCGTAAGCCACTGGCCTTTCATTCTGCATTAATACTGCTCCAAGTCCCTCCTGTGAAGCATCCACAGACAACTTGACTGGCTGTGAAACATCATAAAAGGCTAAAACTGGGGCGGTTGTGATCAAACTCTTTAAATAATCAACAGCCTTCTGATGTTGTTCCAACCATATCCACTCGTTGTCTTGTTTAAGTAACTCTCTTAATGGGGCAGTTATTTCTGACAAGTTATGTAAGAATTTACCAAGATAATTAATCATACCCAAAAATCTTTCTAGTTCCTTGCGATCTGTAGGGTATGGCATGGATTGTATTGCTTCAATCTTTGAGTCATCAGGCTTTATACCACTATCTGTAATGATATGTCCTACAAACTTGACTTGTCATACTCTTAGGCTACATTTAGATGGCTTCAGTTTGATTCCTTTCCTTCTTGCTATGTCAAGAACTTGCCTAAGTCTATCATCATGCTCTTCTATTGTTCTACCTGCTATCAGTATTTCGTCCATGTATGTCTCAACCCCTTGTATAACGTCGAAAGCTTGGTGGAAACGTTTTGCAAATACTTCTGCAGAAGAGTTTAGCCCAAATGTTAGACGAAGGAACTTGTAGCGACCAAAAGGTGTGTTAAAAGTTGTTAGATCTGTACAGCTCTTGTCTAATTTAATTTGCCAAAAGGCAGAGTTGGCATCTAATACCGTGAACACTTGACTGCCACTTAGTCGACTAGCTATTTCTTCTATAGTAGGTAATTGATAGTGTTCTCTTTGAATGGCTTTGTTGAGGTCTCTAGGGTCTAGACATATCCTTAATCCGCCTCCTTTCTTTTCAACAATAACAAGTGAGTTGACCCATGCAGTGGGATGATCTACTTTTTCAATGACACCCTCATCTTCCATTCTTCTCAATTCATTTTGTAATTCCTCACGTAGTGCTGCTGGGACTTTCCTTGCTGCGTGTACAACAGGTTTAATGTTGGAATTGACCTTTATAGTATATTATATTCCTCTTCCATGCAGCCTAAGCCAGTAAATACATCTGCGTAGCCTGAGAGTGTATCGTCCTCTATAAAGTCAACTCTTCTGATTAAATTCATTTGTTGGCAGCCTGGTAGACCCATAATTGGCTTTGAATATGTCTCCACAATTTGAAATTCTATTATGGCTGTCTTACTTTTAACAGTACATTTAATGTGTGCTTTGCCAACAACCTTCAATCTTTCTCCACTGTAAGTAGTAAGTTTGGATGTTGTTTCGAGAAGTTTCTTTCTTTTTAATTGCTTGAAGATTCTGTATGGGAGAATATTGACTTGTGCTCCAGTATCCAACGTGAATGTGACTTGTTTGTTTTCAACAGTAATGAGTGAGTTCCATTCGTTGCTTAGACTATGGGAGCCAATATTGCCGATGAAAAATGTTTCCTCAATGGAGTCATCTCGACCTTCTGACTTCACTATACTTACAGGCGTTGATCTGCACACTGACGAAAAATGACCTTTTTTATGACATTTGTGACATGTTTCCCCATAAGCTGGGCACTGACGTGGTCTGTGTTCCTTGCCACAATAGCTACAACTCACATTTCCTTTTGTTCTTTTAAAGCTATTGGTAGCTGAATTCACAACGTGTACCCCACTTTCTTCATTCATGAGCTTAAGCTGCCATTCAGTTTCCTCAGCTGCCCGACATATATTTTCTGCCTTGTTAAGGTCTAGATCTGGTTCTCTCAAAAGTCTTGCTCGGGTGTTCTCATTCCTTATGCCACCAACTATCCTATCTTTTATTAGGGAATCTTTAAGCAAATCAAACTCACATGTCTTTGCCTTGAGTTTGATGTCAGTGACAAAGTTGTCAAATGACTCTCTTTCATGTTGAGAACGCTGGAAAAAAACATGTCTTTCAATGGTAACATTTTTTCTTGGTAGACAGTACTTCTCAAACTTATTAAGAATGCAGTGAAGTGTATGGAAGGACTTGCTAATCTCACATTCATTACATTCATTGTCCGTCCATTGGAAAGTGTTATAGACTTGCACTGCTTCTTGGCCGATCACATGCAGTAATGTCATAGACTGTACTTCTCTGCTTTTGGTATCCAGTCCACTTGCTATCGAATATATCTGAAAGGATTGTTTGAACCTTTTCCAATTTTCTGCTACGTTGCCATTTAATTCCAGCCGTTGTGGCGGGTGGAGTCGGTCCATCTGACACCATGTAATAGACTAAAACAACACGAGCTTCAATAAACAATGATTTTATTCGCCCTTATTTATGCTCTTTACTCCAGCCACTTGTTCTCTATACTCTGACTTCCTTTTACACACAGTCCCTGACACACTGCTGTTCACTCAAGCATGTACACTCAAGGTCCACTGGTCATTTCATACACAGGCACACACACTGCACTACCAGCCACGCAAAACACATACACTTACTATCACAATCCAACATATCTTGGTGTAAAACTAGACCAAAGACTGTCCCTAAAACACTTTATGGCAGATTTAAAAGAAAAGGCATCACAAAGATTAAACATAATAAAACACCTAGCAGGAACATCCTGGGGAGCTGAAAAGAAAACCTTAAGACAATTATACACTGGATATGTCAGATCTGTAATGGATAACTGTCTCTCCATACAAGTAGCTGCCAACAAAACCTATCAATCATCATTAGATACAATCCAAAACCAAGCCTTGCGGCTAATTAGTGGAGGTATGAGAACTACTCCCACAGCAGCCTGTGAAATAGACTCCAATATTGAACCTCTTAAGTTAAGGCGCAACAGAGCAGCATTAGAAGCTATTGAGAGATACAGAAGGTTGGAGGACGATCATCCAAATAAATTACTAACACAGAGGAATAGGAAAAACAACCAAAAAAAGCAAAGGACTCTGATCCAACTTACTGACGAACTAGCCCTAAAACACCACCTACCCAATAACAGAGAAAAAATTACCAGGTTTTCAAACATTACACCCGGACTAAACTACAAACAACCAACCATCAAAACACATTTACTAAATAACACCTTAACAAAAGAATCAAATCCACTGGAGCTCAAAGTAGGCACGCTTGAAACAATCGAAAGGTATAAAAAAACAGCTATCCATATTTATACATGCGGATCGGCTTTCAAAGCTACCATCAATGCTGGTCTTGGTGCCTTCCTGGTCTTCCCTAAAAATAAACACTTTGAGATAAGCGCACCCTGTGGCGATTACTGCTCAAACTTCCAAGCCGAAATTGAGACAATTACCATAGCACTTCAGACAGTGGAAAACAAATTATATGAAGGAGTGCAACCACCATCAGATATTGTTGTCTTTACAGACTCCCAATCTACTCTGCAAGCACTTAACAGCAGCACCTCAAACAGCCCAAGAGAGTTGACAACACTCATTGTGATAATCCATCAGATGATATCAAAATTAAATATCAATATCACACTACAGTGGATCCCTGGACACATTGGCATCATGGGAAATGAAAAGGCAGATAAGCTATCAAAGGCAGGTTCATCTATGGAACAACCAGATAGACCTGTTAACTACCTCACCCTAACGTCAATGTTAGTCAACAATTACAAAGAGGAGTGGCTCAACCAATGGGCATCAGGAAACACAGACAGAGCCATGTACAGAGAAATGACTAAGCCTAACAAACTGGACAGTATTAACTTCCTCCCCCGCAAAGAACAATCTACAATCTTCCAACTAAGAACAGGACACACACCACTATTAAATTACCACCTGAACAAAATAAACTCCACACAACTACCCCTTTGCAGACACTGCGCCCACCCCTTTGAAACCGTAAACCATATCCTCTTTGAATGCCCCTCCCTAATCCACCTTAGGCAGACCCTACTTCCACTACAGCCCAACATAACCAACACCCTGTACGGCAGTGCTGAACAACTGAAGAAAACAGCACACTTTTTTTCCTTGGCACAGTCTGCAAAAGACCTCACAGCTCAGCAGCAATAAAGCTGGCTAGAAGAAGAAGAAGAAACTGAAGTAATAGTACATCTCCCACAATTTGAATTAATCTACCCAAAGAACCCAACTATGTTTAAAAATTTAAAAAAAGATTATATTTATGAAAGTACTAAAAAAAATATTTATGTTTTAATTGGTTTTAAAAATTATTTGTTCTGGTACAGGTGCATTTCAACTAAGCACAAAGCCTTCCTATTTCAGATAAGTTTCTTTTATAATGTGCTTCAACAGAGCCATTATGTTTACCTGTCCAATTCATGATGAGTTTTGAAAAAGGAAAAAAAAATATTTTTAGAATAATTGAAAATGATAGAGCCTAGCCTACTGAATGAAACCTGTCCCACATCTCTAGTGTCACTTCAACCCATACTTATATCAAGTCAATTGCTACATTTAAGATTATCTTAAAATATTTGTTTGATTTTCAGTTTATAAGCACAGTAAGACTTTCTGATCTTTTGGCATCATTTTACATAGCTCAGGTAAGGCTCATTTTTCTTTTTTGTTTTACTTTACTACCTTAATGTAAAAGTATTTGATCAGTAGTTTTTTTTTTTAAAAGCTAAAAAATCTTTCAAAACCTTCCTTGGCTTTTTTGAAGGATCATCTGAATCATCTTCTTCTTCCTCGTTCTTATTTTTATGCTGGAGCATTCAGATGACTTAACCAATATTTTCATATCAACTGAGCAGTGGTTTTAATCAGGGATCTCTCCATATAGTTTTCTTTCTTTTGGGGTGTTTTGGGGTCAGTGTCTTGTACAGGCCTCATGGTAAAGAAAGTTTTGAAGGACATTCTCTGGTGACACTCCACATGGGCAGATTTCACTGGTTCCAATTTTGAGTTTCTGGTACATATGTTGTCTCATTCTGTTGTGTCCAGTCCTGAGTCAAAAGATTAGGCATTGATCTTGTCAGGATAGCTTATAATAGGCATCATCTTTCTTGTCTGAATCATCTAAAATAAAACATCTATTAAAAGCTCACATCATATTTAATGTATAGTTCGTTCATTATAATTCATAGGACACATCTGTCCTCTAGGTGGCACATTCCATTTTTTTGTGCCTTTCTGATGAGCTTGGAATGTTTGGCTGCATACTGGGTAAATGTAAGGCTGTGTGGATTTCTATTTTTCTTCTTTCAAGGCTGATTTTTTTTTTATCCTTTGCAGTTTGTGCTCCTATTCTCATAGTGTGGTGTCCATATGCTCTATCATTTTGAGCTAAGCTTCATGGCATGCCTTCTATACACTGTCCATGATTCAAAGCATAGAGAATTGTTGAGAGGAAAACAGTTAGACTGACCTCTAGTTAAGTTTGTATGGTGATGGCTTCTCTGTGCCAGACACTTTTGGTCATTCTGTCTTAGCTATTTGGGAGTCTATGTCTAGGTATCATTATGTGTCAGAACCAAGTTTAAGCTTGATATTTTAAGTTCCTAAGTTAATTGATCAGCAAACCTTTCTTCTCTACTATATCATGTAATGTATGCTAAAAATGGTTGTTGTTGTTTTTTTTCAATATATAAACAAATATTTAGTGAGGATAAGACAGTTCAAATATTTTTTTTTTGTTTTGAAGAAGACAGAAACTGCCAGACAGTCTGCTCTGAACTCCCAAGAGTACTCAAATTACCAGGTAAACATTTGTGATAGGATCTAGTAACTGTTGATTATTATGAACGAATAATAATAAGACTCTGGATATAACTTATAAGACATGAAATCAGCTGTTTAATCTAACGCCATATTGGTTGACAACAACAGTTACAAGGGATGTTACTCCCAAACACCGATTGGTGCAACCTATATAAAACACACATCAACATCCTTCCCTTTCTATAGCTAACAAAATACATATTAGAAATATTTGCAATTAAAATAACAAACATTAATAACTCATCATATTTTATAAATATTATAACAACTAAAAAAAATAAATTTCAATTGAGAGTGTGACACATATAGAATAAATATTTCAACATGCATATTAATATTGTCATAAAAATTCTTAGTACATGTCATAATCCCTATGCCACACAGGTCTATTTGTTTCTCGAGTGCTAGTTCTTGTTGGCATATTTCTATCACAATTATTGTCTGGTACATGAGAAACTACTTCAGACTGTGATGCATGTTGAGAACAGTTATCAGAGAAATCTGGCCTTTCATTATCATCATCATCCAAGACATTCCCATCATAGACATCAGTGTCAGTGTCTTTCAAAATAGTGTTACTTGGCCTAATATGAAATCTGTTGCGTATGTAGAGTCCTCCATTATCTCCCTTGATCTTATAAGATCTTGGAGATGGATGTTCCCTGATCATTCCAGGATACCATCCAGTTTGACCTGGGTTTTGGTAATAAATAGTTTGCCCTAGATGGAGTTTTGGTAAATCCCGAGCTTGCTTATCATATTGTCTTTTTACTTGTCGTTTGTAATTCTCTTTCTTCTCAGCTACAACATGTTCACTTAAACACTTTGACGTGCTGGGAATCAATGTCCGAGGACTTCTTTTGAGGCACATTTCAGCTGGGCTAAATCCAGTACATTGCCGAGGTGTATTTCTGAGTTCCAGTAAAGCTTCATATGTTAAAGCTTCATATAGCTTCATTTTCTAATCACATCTTGTGATTATGTTGTTGAAAGATAATCATACTCAATAAAATTAGAGTAATAATCAACAGTAATTAGATACTGTCTTCCATCAGGTCAGCTCCAACTTTTTCCCATGGAACATTTCCTTCATCATGTTGTATAAGTGTTTCTCTCTGGTTCATAGGTTTTCTTTCTTGACAAGCAGTGCATGTCTCTGCCATCTGCTTTATTTCATCAGCCATGCCTGGCCAGAATATCGTCTGTCGGGCCCTCCTCATCATTCCATCATATGCAATGTGTGCTGTGTGCAGGTTTTTCTTCATTTCTTGACGAATACTGAAAGGTATGACTATTCTTTCTCCTTTCAAAATTACTCCATTACTAAGTCCCAAAGTATCAGCAAAATCAAAATATGTTCTTATCATGTTGTCTAAATCTTGTTTTCTTTGAGGCCATCCATTCATAATTAGCTTTGATAATTTATTTAATGTGTCATCTAAGTCTGTTTCTTGTTTTATTCTTTCTAATAATGGATCCGGTATGTCCACAACTTGTGTCTGGCATATGTTAAAAACTTCATCTTGCTTCTCTTCTTGATTGCCCAGTCGTGATAATGTGTCAGCACTGAAATGAGAAATCATAACGATTGCTCCTTAACATCAAGTTTTGTAATCTTCTTGGAGCATGGTTTAGAGGTTTCCTTAAGATGTTTGCAAGTGGCTTATGATCATTTATTATTATGACATGTCTTCCAAATGTATATTGATTAAATCTTTCTAGCCCAAAAATCACGGCAAGTAGTTCTTTTTCAATGAGCCCACCGTTTTTCCGTTGGTGTCAATGCTCTAGAGGCAAATTCTATTGGTTGTCCTTCTTGCATTAGTACAGCTCCAAGTCCATGTTGACTACTGTCCACTTGTATTTCCAGTTTCTTGTCAGGGTTGTAGAATATAAAAAACTGGAGTATTGGTAATCATTGTTTTTATCTTGTTGAATGCCTCTTCACATTTTTCAGTCCATCTAAAATTGCAATCTTTCTTTGTTAGTTCTCATAATGGTTGAGACACTTCGGCTAGATTGTTCAAAAATTTTGACAAATACTGCACCATTCCACATAATTTTCTTGCTTCCTGGCTATTTTCTGGTTTCTTCATTTCCAGAATAGCTTTGATATTCTTTGTGTCAGGCTTTATGCCTTGTGCACTAATGCAGTGTCCCATGAAACTTATCTGGTCTTGTTTCTATACTGTTTTCGTTTCATTTGATTTAATGTGTTTCTCTCTTAATCTCTTCAGTTTGTCAGAGTGATCTTTTTCTGCTTCTTCTTTGAACTGACCACATCCCACAATCACGATATCATCAGCCACATTAATGCATCCTTCTAATCCTAACAATGCTTCTGTTAACTTCTTCTGGAATATTTCTCCACTTACACTTAGTTCTTTTTGTTTTTAGGATTTGTTATTATTAAGTTAGCAGTGCCCTGGGTTTTTAATTTGGAATTATTCCACATTGTTAATGTTTGAACACTCTTCTTAATTTGTGTCTTTTTAAAGTATTTGTTATATATAATTTTAACATCTGCTCCTGTGTCCAGTTGAAATCTTATTTGTTGACTATTTATCATGAATAGTGCTGTCATTCTGTCCCTATTTATGTTTAACACATTAATTGAGTTTAATTGTTCCACTTGGTCAAATTCATCCATTGCATTATGCATATGTATTTTATTCTTAGTCTTACACTTAACTGCAAAATGATTTTTGCCTTTGCATTTATTGCAATTTTTTCCCCAAGCTGGGCATGCTGTTCTGTTCACTGCATGTCTGCCTCCACAAAACCAGCAATCTATTAGGTTGTTTCTGTTGTCATTTTTCTTCTGTTCTATCTTATCTAACTTCACAACAGTTTCCTTATTTATCTCTGCCAATCCTTTTGCAGTTTGCTCGTATGTTTGGCATATCTCTATGCACTTCTTCAAGGTAAGATCATCGTGATTCAGTAATCTCTCCTGCAATCTTTTCTCCACGGCGAATATAATCTTGTCTCTAATCATTCTATCCTTTTCTTTAAAATTACATTTTTCAGCCTGAGCTCTAAGCTGTGTAATGAACACATCACAAGATGACACCTTTTCTATGTTCCAAAATCTGAAACTTTCCAGAACTTCATTTTTTCTGGGGTTGTAATAGTCGTGTCATTTCTTTAGTAATATTTGCGGGTCATTTACGTCTTCATTCTCATCATGCTGCAACTGCTCACAAATCTCTTGGGCCTGAGGTCCAGCACAATGTAATATTATTGCTTTTTGTCTGATTTTAGGTTTTTCTTCAGCTTCTATTGCTAACAGTAACAGTTCCACTTGTCTTCTCCATTGGCGAAAGTTTTCACTGACATTACCTTCAGTCACTTTTAACTCTGTTGGTGGTTTAAGTAGACCTTCTGCCATCTTCCACGAAAACTTCACTATAGTATATCTACCGTAACTGAATAACCCCGAGCCTCTCTATATATATTTAATAATATTCTAGACTGAGACTCTGGAATCTACTAGATTCTAGATCTACACTTTAGATCTTTTTTTTTTTTTTAAATTTAACTAGATTTATATCACTGATATAAATCTAAATATAGTTCTTGTTACCGCTGCCACCATGTTGATTATTATGAACGAATAACAAGACTCTGGATATAACTTATAAGACATGAAATCAGCTGTTTAATCTAACGCCATATTGGTTGACAACAACAGTTACAAAGGATGTTACTCCCAAACACCGATTGGTGCAACCTATATAAAACACACATCAACAGTAACTATAATATATTTGTAAAGTTAACAATAGCTCTAATATAAGTGTTTGTATAAAATTATGCAATGACATTTTAACATAAGTTGTAAATTGTTTTTTTTTAAGGCCCCTTCATATGTTGACCTAACAAAGTCAAAGTTGCCAAGGAGAGTTGAGTAAATAGAAGGTTTGTGAATAAACATTTATATAAGTTGTTTATAGACATATTTTACTATCTTGCCCTGGATGTGGCAAAGTATGTAGGACACAGCTGGGGCTGTGTAGCCACGGGAAATACTGCATCCCTCGCTAATCTTCGGACTCTTAAGACAAGCCTTATTATTACTGGCTTACAAAAATGGAAGAGCTGCTATTAGTTTTGTGTGGTAGTATGACCATCTGACTGTCATGTTTAGATCTCAAAAACTAGAAAAACAGATTTTATGGTATTTTGCAACTTGCTAAGTTTATATTCAACAACTAATAATTGCCTTGTCATAAGGAGTCCTTTTTTTAATCTTAAGTATCTAATCAGTTTTCTGTAAAAACTTTTCTTTTTTTTCTGTTATCTTTGAAAGATTCTAATTTGTTGAATCTGGGAAGAAATGGGCATATTGAATGGTTATCATTATGATAGTGTCAAGATGTATTTAATAATTATATACAATTCAAATAGCTAGTAACTAATTACATATTTGTATCATTATTTTTCAGCGCAAAAGTTTCATTTATTAACTTTTAAAGCAATAACACAGTTGAATGTTCAAGTATCCACCTGATTGATGAATGTTCAAGTATCCACCAGACAGATGAATGTTCAAGTATCCACCAGACAGATGAATGTTCAAGTATCCACCAGACAGTTGAATGTTCAAGTATCCACCTGACTGATGAATGTTCAAGTATCCACCAGACAGATGAATGTTCAAGTATCCACCAGACAGTTGAATGTGCAAGTATCCACTAGACAGATGAATGTTCAAGTATCCACCATTTCATTAATTATCATATTTCTCTTTTAGGAAAATGTTTCTGTTTTCACTTTATTTTATTTTGTACCAGTCTATTATTTTGTACCATTAAAAATTTATATTTTATGTTAGTAAAAAAGATGTTTGAAATTTTGTAGCAAAATTTTAAAAAAAAATCTCTATATATTAAAATAGTAATTTACTCAACCTTGGAATCCTATCACTGAACTGGGAAAGCTAGCTTTGATTGTTTTTGTTGTTGTAAATAGCCATATGGATAGTGTGTATATTATGCAAAGGTTGATTATTAGCTATTAAGGTTGGAGTTTTCCTTTTTTTAATTTTTACATGATTTCAATGTTAAATACCACTGTAGTTGTCTTTCTGATAATGATGCTATGATGTGGTCTTGGTATATTTTTTCTGTGATTAGATGTTGTAACATATAGATATTGACAATGTAAAAAGTTTATATACAACCAAGTTCATACATTAATCTATTTCACAATCATACAAACTATAAACTGCGTAAAGCTTTTTGTTATTATTAAAAATATAAACTGTAAAGTATTGGATACTAAAATGCATTTTAATTGATTCTTCCCGAGCTATACTTTATTGCTTCTTCATTTTGTGTGTGCACAATCTATTGAATTAATAATGTAATTTTTTGTGAGATGATTTGTGTTGGTCACATGTATATGTCATTAGTTTCTATCATGATTTTTTTAAAAGTATTTGTGTAAAACCAGAGAGGTTTCATTAAATTTGTACTTTATTAATTTTTTATTTTACATTTTTGTTTAGTTTTAATTTTACTTACAAGCTGAATTTGTATACATAGCTATGATTTGATGGAATTCTTCTTTTTATAAAATTTTACATGGTCTAAGGTTTTTGAGTTCATTGAAGCTTTTTTTCAAAACTCTGAAGAGTTGAACTGAAGGCTTGTAAAACTATAGGCCAGAAAAAATAAAAGCTTCCTCTCACCAGCCTGACTGAAATGATTGTTCTGTCTGGAAGAGATCCTAATTGATGTCTGTATCACACTACTATTTCCAATGCTTCAGAAGCTCCAGACACAGGGGCTAGAGATTGGCAGACCGCTAAGCACACCAAGAACTCCTGCCATCTTCCTTCTCTTTACCACACTCAACAATCCCCATTCCATTTGTGAAACAGAATGTTGGGATTGTTGACATAGTCAGAAGGGCTCTCTTCCCAACCAAGACTTGAGCAATGCTCTTCTATTCCTAATGAAGTCTTGTTTTCTTACTTCCTTGAAGCCTAATTGTTTTGACCCTGGGGGGTGGGGCATTATGTTGTAGACTGGGATGTTTGCTTTCTGACAGCATTGTAGAATAATTATATTGTAATGAAATATTTTTCAAATAAAAAAATTAAATTAAACAAAACCTACATCTTGGCTATTAAAATCCAGGTTAATACTGCTATTTGTTATATGTTTGTATCAAAGTCATGAGATGTATAAATTGGATAATTACATAAACATTGGTTTTGTGAAACATCAGTAAATTGTATTTATTGCCATGCTATAAATGGTCTAGAAAGTTGAGTACTAGTTCAATTTTAGAGAAAATATTAGGTAGGGGAGACAATAAAAGACAATAAAAGAGTTTTAATATGTTCAATCTTCTTGTTTAGTCCACTTTTGTGAATTATAGTTTAAGTTTAATTGTGTTAAATCATATTAGCCACCCAACTCTATTGTAAAAATCGTATTATACAATGCAACTTTTATTTATAGACAATGGCCCTGTACGAAGGTAAAGTACCACAATGACCAACCAGCATTACTTTCCCCAACTACTGTCTGGTGCCCAATAGATTTGGTTGGACTCTCAGGCATCATTCTATGGCCTCCTATGGATCATCTCGGTGAGATGAATGCCTGGGCATTAGCTGTGATCGGAATGATGTTGCCCACACATCAGTTCCCCCCTCTCCACGCAGCTGATGTATCCAAAGGAACGGCAGTGCCGATACAGTTTGG
Source organism: Biomphalaria glabrata (assembly GCF_947242115.1). Classification (NCBI taxonomy): domain Eukaryota; kingdom Metazoa; phylum Mollusca; class Gastropoda; family Planorbidae; genus Biomphalaria; species Biomphalaria glabrata. The sequence continues at coordinate 441,508 of NC_074716.1, forward strand.
GGTTAGCGGCGTCGCAGGTTCTGTCAGAGTGTAACACTGGGTGCTGCAAACTGCCTTAGGGTCGCCAGCTCGATTTTTCCTCAGGGTTGACTCCCGAAGCCCATGATTGGGTATAGCTGCAAGTTTTCCTTCTCCTAGGTGGGTAGCTAGCAAGGTTGTCATTGCCGGAGTGGTAATGGATGTAAGCACTCCACTACCTATAAAATGCTTCCAAATGGCATGCGTCTCAAATAGCCTCTGACAATCAGTCCAACTCCTGGCCTTCACGTGTGGCTCAGATATTGAGTCCGGTGGAACTGTTCTCACTAACAGGAGAAGGGGCAAAGGCGAGTAACTGGCGCCTTAACCAGTTAGCTTCGGGCAGGAGGGGCTCAGGCATCATAAGAATCAAAGATACCATTCTTCAGCAAGATTTGAACCCTTAGATCCCCTCAGTTTGGAAGAGATGCACTTAACCTCTCATCTACAAGATCCCAAAGTTAAAATTTATTTAGCACATTTTTCAGCATTATTACATTTTCAACTGTTAACTTTTATACAGGAAATGCTAAAATCTTATTGATTTAAGCAAGTACTTATAAATGCAATGCAGCCATTGTTGTGTACTGCAAGTAGTAATTAGAAGCCTAATTTTACAAACTTGAATCAAAATAATTTGGTTTGAAACTTAATTGTCTAAATTTTAAAAAAAAAAATTTATGGTTTAAATAAGCTCAAGACATGCCAACCTATTTACCCAAAACATTATTTCTGAATACTTGATTTTTGAAGAATTATTTTCATAATGCTTTCTAGTGTCTTTATCAATTGATATTAAGCCACATCTGGGTACTGTTCATGCATTGCTTTTTAATGCCCTGAGTATCAAGCACACTGATCTAGTTCATTCATGTTCAGATTCTATTAGCTACCCTACTAGATGAAATGCCCATACTCATTCCCAGCTATCCTGCAGGAGGTTTGGGATGCAATAATCTTAAATTGCAAAGGAACATCCAGCTGTAACAAATTACTGACAAAAGTAAAAACCACACTGACAACATATTTAATAAGAAAGATACCATGATTTAATAAGTTGAAATAAAACATCATGAATACAAACAATGATTCACTTAAGTTTAAAATCAGATCAGTGAGTAAACACAAGTTCTGTACTGATTCTCTAGTAGCCATTTCTATCAAGCTACTATTGATTTCATTGTAAGTCATGTAGCAAGGAGTTGCACTAGATTTGGCGTAGGCTTTGATGACTTTATTTACTGCTCCCAGAAAATCTTTCTCTGTAGCCATCTTCCTATGAGCCCTGATAGCAAACATTCCAGCTTCTGTGCCAACACTACGAATTTCCGCTCCTATTGATAAAAGCAAATAAAAAAGTAAAAATAAAAAAAACAACAATAGACCTCTTTTGTTTTTTAACCAATGCATTAACAAACAAATGATTAATTCAAAACTTAGAAAAAAAGCATAAAAACACAGACAATATGGAGTCACTATCAAAATAATCAGTATGACAAGATTCTAAATAAATACTATTCAGATTTATTTCTCTTATAACCACGGCATGGGGGGGCTCAGCAGCCCAAACCAACCTAAGAAAAATAGACAAGGTTCAAAATATTGGTCTAAGGATAATGACAGGAGCAATGAAAACAACACCTATAAGAGCTATGGAGAAAACCGCTGCACAAAACTGGGACAAAAACCATCTCAAAAGGACCAATTTCATACAGGAATCTCTAAGCCTAAAAAAGAAACACCAACTTGAAAAAATTACTCTGGAATCCTCAATAAACTATAATGAATCTCTACCCTGGGACGAAAGCCCTCTTCCTACTATAAGGGACCATATTGAAAACATAAAAAGAAAATCTGTTAACAGACCAACAGAGCTCAAGGAAATGGTGAACTGTTTTCTACATACCAATTATCCTAGCAATCAGTGGATCAGATTTTACACGGATGGCTCATCCCATAAAGCCACCACAAATGGAGGAGCTGGAATACTTATCAAATGGCCAGATGGAGGAAAACTAGAAAAATCCATTGCAACTGGAGAGCTCTCTGACAGTCACAGAGCAGAAAGGGAAGCACTAACTGCTACCATGCTAGCAAATCATCCAAGTTCCCCACAAAGTCAGATTGTCTTTCTAACCGATGCAAAAACAACCCTCCAAAGCTTGCAAAACTCTGATTCCTCTTATATTAAACACCTTAGAACAGCACTTACAAAGCTCAACAACAACAGCAAAAAAACTGTTATCAATGGATACCAGCTCATATACAACTAGCAGGAAATGAGAAGGCTGACACACTCGCCAAGAGTGGGAGAACAAACTCACAAGTAAACTCTGCACTCTATCCAGAAGAAATGAAGAAATTAATTGTAAATAAAATAAATGAGAAATGGACGAGCTCTCATCCAAATCACAAGAAAGATGACGCTTACTATAAGCTATCCCGACAAGACCAACGTCTAATCTTTTGACTCAGGACTGGACACAACAGAATGCGACAACACATGTACCGCAAGCTCAAAATTGGAACCAGTGAAATTTGCCCATGTGGAGTATCACCAGAGAATGCTGACCAGGTCCTCCAAAACTGCTCTCTTTACCAAGAGGCCCGCATAAGACATTGGCCCCAAATCACCCCAATAGAAAGAAAACAATATGGAGAGCTCCCTGATTTGGAAACCACTGCGCAGTTCATCTCATGTGTTGGTCTAGTCATATGAACACTCCAACATAACAATGAGAACGAAGAAGAAGAAGAAGAATTTCTCTTTTAATGTAAGTTGATTCAAATGGAAATCTAGGTTTACTTCTGTATACCATTATCAAGAGTAGATGAGAAGACATTAACATAAAGAGTGTTTGTTGAGAGGAAAGAACATAGTTTGTGAGAGAATTAAATTTGTAAATAATAAAGATCATTGTGGTAACTACATTATGATGAATACACAGTTTTTAAAGCGAATGTACATTAAAATGAAGTAATTGCTTGTATTCATACATGAATTTGTCAATAATAGAAAGAGTATCAAGTATTAGATTGCTGAGTGAAAGTATAAACTTGAATGGAAGAAAGAGAAAGTAGTCAAGTCTAAACATCAAAGTATGACTAGGAAAATCTCAATGTAATGTCTCAACACCAAATATGACTAGCAAAGTCTCATCTCAACATCAAATAGGATTAGGAAAGTCTCACTGTAATATCTCAACATTAAATTCTTTGAACCCAGCTTGGTTAAATAGTTTCAATAGCTCTAATAACTTTATGAAGTCTTATGTTCTAAGCAAGTTGCAATCAGGCAACTGATTGTTGGCTTAAAAGGCTAAAAGGCAGCCATAAATGATTTGTAGTCATTGATTGTCATATGGTTAGGGTTAGTGAATGTTTTATGTAGTGGCTGATTATAAGCTTTCAATAAAGTTTCGCTACTTTGCATTTTAAGGGTTCTTATTTAGGATTTTAATGTATTAATCTGGAGTCATTTAATTTTTTACCAAATAAATACCCTTGCTCTTTCCATTCACTACAAGTTATTCCTTTATTTTTCTAATTATTTTTTTTATAGAGCGCATCTTTCATGCTTATAACATGCTCATGGTCTAATCTCTTTTAGTGGAAACTTGGAGTAAAAAGGTTTCTGTACTGCATTTAGAGGCTCAGCAAACACAACTAAGCTCAATTAAGATTTGAGCTCAAGCCCCATTGATAGGGAGCCAAGAGATTTTATCCAAAACAGCTAAACATCACACTCTTTTAACATTGTTCATTACCCCATAAATATAAACATAATAATGTGAATACATACCTGTACTGTTTGGGCATAATCTAGCCAGCAGCTCATAACGAATATCTTTCTCTACACTCATAGATCTAGCATGTATTTTACATATATGTGTACGGCCCTGCAAAATGATAAGTGTCATGTAATAATTCATGAAATGTTAATATTCAATAAAAAAAAAAAGTTATAACAAATAAAAAGTTGTAGTAACATAAAGAGAAACTAAACATTTAATCTTCTGAAAACAGGTATTTTAATTTCGGGATCTTTAGCGTACCTCGGAGTCAACCCAGCTCTAATGGGTACCTAATATAAGTTAGAGAAAAAGAAAAGCCAGTTGGTCATTGTGCTGGTGACATGACAACCTTGTTAACCATGGGCCACAGAAACAGACCTTTTCATCATCTGCCAATAGACTTTATTTTACTTTTTAGAAAGCTAATGCTTCCAATTAATACAGTTTATGTTCATAGCCAATTGATAAATCTAAAAAAAATATTCGTGGGGCATTGACCTTTTGACCCTAATGCTGAGGTTCAAATGTCTATAACTTTGAAACAATAAAACAATTGAAATTTAGGTAAAAGTTGGCAACATAAATATCAGACATTTTAAATAAAATTGTGTGTCTTTGGACATTTTGTGTATTAAATTATTGTTAATTATTATTATTAATTGTTATTATTAATTATATATCAGTTATAAGCATTCTTGGCTACCAAGTGAAAATACATTTTTACACCAACAATGTTGCCAACAATACACTAACATTCCTTACATATTTCAAAAAGAATAAAAATTAAAATCCTTAAGTTTCTTTCTTTAAATCATAAAAAAAAAAATCACACATATAAACATAACACATTATACAATTTATAAATGCTAAGCTATAAACTGCTTGATTATGTATGTGAGGAGAGCTTCAATTGAAATCACATTGTAGACTAGGTATTTTTGATTTGATTCCACGTTGTGCTTGCTGAGAGCCTAAAGGAAGAACTCACCGATATCCTCCCCCCCCCCCCTCATATGTCAACAAAAGATATTGACCCAGAATGCACTGTGCTTGCTATAGGAGCATGGAAGTTGTGCTTGATGAGAGCCCAAAGGAAGGACTCACAGATATCCTCCCCCCCTCCCCTCATATGTCAACAAAAGATATTGACCCAGAATGCACTGTGCTAGCTATAGGAGCATGGAAGTTGTGCTTGCTAAGAGCCTAAAGGAAGGACTCACAGATATCCTCCCCCTCCCCCCCCCTATGTCAACAAAAGATATTGACCCAGAATGCACTGTGCTTGCTATAGGAGCATGGAAGTTGTGCTAATCAAAAGCAATAATAATACTAGCAATAATAAACAGCATGACTACTGGCCAGAGATGAAGGCTTCAATTCAGCTTTCATCACCACATTTTGAAAAGCATGAACTAAAAATGTAAGTCATTCAGTGTTCCCAGACATAAGCACTGTAATGAACATCTTCACCATCACTTGTTCCATAAGTTTGATGGATCACTGGGTCAACAGAGATGCTGCCCATCAAAGCTTTTCTGCTTTTCTCTTAGTGATAAATCTGAAATGTTGACAAATTACCTTTCTATGTTTCTCTGCTGGCTCAAAACCAAGGACTTTACCAACAAAATAAAACTCTCCATCTAATGAGGTTTGTATCGTCTCTGCTTTTTGATAGCCATGTTGCTTCCCTAAAAATGCAAAATATTTAAAATTTCTTTAGAAAATGTTATGTACTCTTGTTTTCACGATTTTTGTCTAACAGCCTATAAGCATAACTGACACGACTAGAATGACAATTTAAAGTCAAAACTAGGAAAGTTTATATCATACAAAGCAAGATAGAAAAAGGTTCATCATGGTCCACTAGCAGGTTACTAGAGACAGTTATCTATCTTAGAAATAATTTTTTAGAGTGATTATATGTGTACCAAAAAAAAAGAAAAATTATGTTTCATATCACATTAACAAGCAGTTTGTGACACTTATGCATCAATGAAGTTGCAAGCGTAAAAAAAGATACTACTTCTATAATATACTAGCATTACCCTTGGTTCTTCCACCTGATTTGTTCTCAGGCTATACATTGTTTATTTTGGCTAAAAACTCTTTTTCTTTCTGCACTTCCAATAAAATTTCCTGCATTTTATTTTCAGCCCAAAAAGCCTAGTATCAATTACATTGAATTCATAAAGACACATACTTTTGGTGTTTGAATTCTAAGAACACTTTTCTCCCCATCCTCAAACAAACAAAAATGGTACATACAATCTTCTTTCTTCTTCCTTCTCATTTTTTTATTGGAGCATTCAGATGACTGGACCAGTATATGAGATTATTTTCGCAGTGGTTTCCAAATCAGGGAACTCTCCATATAGTTTTCTTTCTATTGGGGTGTTTTGGGGCCAGTGTCATGTACAGCCTCTTGGTAAAGAGAGCAGTTTTGGAGGAGATGGTCAGCATTCTCTGGTGACACTCCAAATGGGCAGATTTCAGTTTCTGATTTTGATCTTCTGATACATATGTTGTCGAATTCTCTTGTGTCTGGTCCTGCAGAAAAAAAAAATGATTTTAGATGTTTTTCTCCCATGAAACAGTTCTAAAGGCACATCACTAGTCATGATTTAGTTTATCTTTACATATGAATTTTTAAAAAATTTGGTCAGTTGTAGCACCTTTATCTGGACATGCATCTTATACACATTTAAACATATTTGACACTTATATTTAGAGCCTATCAAGATAAAACAGCCTGGGAACGACATGGCCTAAATTGTGCCCATGTGCCTAAACTCAAAACGCAAACCCTGATTACCACAAACAGGGAGGTGCGGTGGCTGAGTAGTAAGGCGCTTAGCTTCTGAACCAGGGTCCATGGCTCAAATCCTGGTAAAGACCCAGCTCTATTGGGTACCTGATATTAGTTAGGGAAAAAGTAAAGTGGTTTGTCATTTTGTTGGCCACATGACACCCTCGTTAGCCGTAGGCCACAGAATCAGATAACCTTTACATCATCTGACCTATAGACTACAAGATCGGAAAGGGCAACTTTATTTTTTTTTTTTTACCACAAACAGTTTACACACCCCCCCCTCTCCAGAAAAGAAAAAAACTTTTTTACTTTCATAAATAAAAAGGATGGTAAATGTTATGTCTATAAAACATTACCTAGAAACAAACATTGCAGTCCTTTTGCTTTAACTGCCTCATCTCAGCTTCGTTAAGGGGAACTACCTATGCACAAAATAAACACAGTTAAGTAGATTGAACTCAAATTCTAGAAAGTCAATGAAATTTACATAAAAAAGTTATTTAGAAAATGAACTTTTCTCCAAGTCTTCATCCAGCCTTTCCTTCTGTTTTAATCAGGAATTGCATTGATATTGTCATTACAAGTCCTTTCAAAATGTTTTGAGTCAAGTCTAACTCTATTTTTCAATTATCACACTTGAGATTTTGCTGCTAATCTTTTGCCCTTTGTCAACAATCAGCCTAATGTGTGGAAGACATTTGTATAGGCCATGCAGAGCTGAGATTGTCATCTGTGACATTTGTTTTTACACATCAATATTATGCAAACCCTCTTTTTCCATGCATATTTTTCATCATCTGATGCAGACAAAGCTGTTGTCCTTCAAGGATCCAATTGTTTTCTTTTGAATTTTCACCTGTCTTTCAAAACAGGTTTTATTTTGGCCTTAAATGTGTGTTCCACTGCCTTCTTGAGAGCTTAATTGTCTCTTTCAGAAAGCATCAGTTGCCAGCTACTCTCATCTACACCAGTGCCAGTGTTGATATTACCTTCTGTCCTCTAATTTGCAAAAAAAAAATATCACTTTTTAGCATGAGACGAATAAAAAAAATGCCAGAGGTAGTAAAAAGATAAATCTGATTCAAACCTTATCTTCAACTCCTTGAAAGAAACCCATTGGTGCTTGAATGTTGTGTGATGGATGGGAGACCTATCCTTATAAAGTTCTTTGCCATCTTGATCTAGAGGAGCTAAGAAAATATCCAAGATACCGGCTTTCAAATCTGAGAGTATCTAGCATCGAAATCTCAAGATCACTGCTCCCAAAGTGACTAAACATCTGACAGTAAATAAAGAAAATATAAAAAACAATTAATATTTATTTTTTCTTATATTGGACAAAGCATGTATTATTAATATTATATTATTATAGACAATAAGGTCTGAAAGGGGAAGTTTTTTTATGCTTTTTTTTAAAGAAAATTCTAAATAATGAACTGATAGTGAGCTTAACAATGATCCTGTATAAGGCTTGTCTTGGAGTCTAAAGATTAGTGAGGAGTGCAGTATTTCCCATGGCTGCGCAGCCTCAGCAGTGACCTACATATTTTGCTACATCCAGGGCAAGCATAACCATTGTTCGCAGGTGGTTAATTCAGATTTTCTTTTCGCCGTCTGCATTTGTCCTCGGCAGCAGATTTTTTTTTTGGTCTCAAATAAGTATCCTGCTGCCTTCGTGATTGACATCCAGCTGTATCCTTCTGAGGCCACATGCAACCAGGTGCTCTCTTCTATCTATGTCAGCCAAGGAAAGCTGATGCCTAAGTTGGTCTTTGAAATGTATCTGTGGGGCGCTTCTGTTACGTCAACCACCTTTTAGCTCTTCAAAAAAGACTGCCTTTGGCATACGTTCATCTTCCATATGGGATACATGCCCTACCCAGCGTAAGTGCCGGACCATAATACATGATCATGTATATTGAGACATCAACCAATCAACTCCCTGCCTACAACTAAAATAAAAAACTACTTAAACTCATTAATGCATGGCTAAAGCTAGAGCCATGTATCAAAGTTCTTTTCTAAAACTCTATTACAACTGTACAGAAATAAAGTTAAAATGCTGTCAATATGATCATTTGAGTCACTATCTGCTTCATATAGTATGTCAATGTTTCCCAAACTGTTTTACCACAGAAAGCCTGACTAGGTGTTTCACAAACTACTGGAATAATTAACTAGTACATGAATTAATTATTAAGTAAAACAGAAAACAAAACAATTTGATTTTATTAGTCCTTCTCCATAAGGGAAATTCTTTCCTTACAACATCACAATGGACTTTGAACTGATCTAGTTTCTGACAGATCATCCATTAAATGAGCTATCATTACTTCAGTTTCCCACAGTCTATTTAAGTGCAGCAGGATTTTCTGATTATGTTGTAACAAAGTCAAAGTCTAAAAACAGGCTTGAGTCCACAACACATTTTACAATTCATTTGACCAATATCATTCCTGATATTGACAAAAATATGATTATCAAGTATACAATTTCATCAAAGTTAATCAACCTAATTTTTTCACATGTTTTTGTATGCATTTTATGAAGGTCTAGATATATATTTGAAAATAAGTATTAAATATGAATATGGTTTATTAGTTTTATAGTTTAATTTAAATAAAAGGAAATAATCCATCCTAAAAAAATAAGCTAAGTGTTCCCCTAAATTCTCCAACTGTATGAAGTGTTGAATAAAACTATTTAGTGAGCCTTTAAGAACATAATTCACTTTTTTTGTAAAGCATAATAGTAATAAGAATTATGTTTACACAACATTTGAATAGTAACACAACGATTATATAGGAAACTAAAAGCAGTGATAAATCTAGGAATAAAAAATACTGATAACAGTGAAAATAATTTCACAACAGTTTTACAAATTTTAATTAATCTTTTAGACATTTAAAACAATGTTTAATGATTATAAATCTGTCTACTAAAGCAAAAAAAATTACTTTAATTTTCAAATTAAATTATTGTGACCAAGAAAGCTATCACCCTAACTTCAATACTGCTTACCAAGACAGATTGCAACTTATAGTTCGTCCATCGTGGTTCGATGATGACCACTTTGTCATCCAGGGGGCTGAGGGCTTTGCACTGGGGTTTTATGCCTCCTCATGTGGCTGGTGAGACCTATGTGAGCCCGAAATGTTCGGCCGCACACTGGGCAGGTTATTCCAGCTGGAGCTAGTGTCGTGGGCCTTGCTTTTCTTTTCTGGCGTTTTTCTTCTGCCAGCATTGTTCTTTTTTCCCCAGCAACCTGTGCGCCAGTTTTCACAGCGCGACGCCATGATGCTCTGTCATGTGCCTCTGTCTCCCAGGTGCCTGGGTCTATGCTGAACACCTTCAGAGAAGCTTTGAGGGTGTCCCTGAAGCGCTTTCTTTGACCACCTTGCGAGCGCTTTCCTTCGCTTAGTTGGCCATACAGGAGTCGTTTAGGGATGCGGTGGTCTTCCATTCTGTAGATGTGACCTGCCCATCGCAGCTGGGACTGCATCAGGATTGTGTGGATGCTTTGCAGACACGCTCTTCGAAGGACTTCTGTATCTGGTATTTTGTCTTGCCATTTGACATTTAGTATTTTTCTCAGACATGTCATGTGGAAGTGGTTTAGTTTCTTTGCATGTTTACTGTACACTGTCCATGTTTCTGGGGCATAAAGCAATGTAGGGAGGATGACGGCTCTATAGACACCTAGCTTGGTGTTTGTGGTGATACCACGTCTGTTCCAGACATTTGTAGACAGTCTGCTGTAGGATGCACTGGCCTTGGCGATACGCAGGTCGATTTCACTATCGATTTTTCCATTTCTGGAGAGTGTGCTGCCAAGATATGTGAATTTGTCCACTGCATTTATATCCTGTCCATTTATAGTAATGCTTGGATCCGAGTAGGCTTTCCCAGGAGCAGGTAGATATAAGACTTCAGTCTTGTTCGTATTGATGGTAAGGCCAAAGTCTGAGCATGCTCTTGAGAAGTCACTGACGATGATCTGCAGATTGTTTTCAGAGCAGGCATTTAGGGCACAGTGGTCAGCAAATAGCAAATCTCTGATTACTGCTGCATTTGTTTTTGTTTTTGCTTTAAGCCGCCTCGGGTTGAATAGGCCACTATCAAATCTGTATGATATATTTATCAAGACAGATTGCAACTTAGTTTCTGGATCAATGACAACAACCACTTCATGATTTTCTCATACAATGTAGATCAGAGATTTCTGTGTAAAGAAAGGAGATTCAATTCAGAAGTTGCAAGTCAGAAATACAAAAAGCAACACAAATATGTATTTGCAAATACAGACAAAAATATACCACTCAAGGGTGAATTCATTCATAGAAATTTATGGAAGAATACATAGAAATATGAGAAGTAAATAGCTTGATAGACAGAAACATGACCTGTAAATTACTTGATAGGGTTAATGTTATAATTGAAATTTAACAGTAGAATTCAAATAAGAAAAGAATGTTAATGTATGTTAAATTACAGGTTTCACTAGTTTAGCTAATAGCAATTTGAATATTATTTTACACTTGGTAACTACATGCTTCAACTTTACTCTGTGCAAAAGTGCAGTCCTACCTTGATTTCTATCAAGTGATCTCCAGCCTACATGTTTCAGTTCTTTACCAGCCATTAACATAAGACAATCAAAACCATATTGTAAATCATGTGAACTATCTGAATTGTTCTTCTCTTCTACAGCAAGATGTCTTCACTCAATGCATAATTCCCCTAGAATGAAGAAGATAAGATAATCCATGCATTGTTAACAGAAAGATGTCAATTAACTGTGATGTCATCCTCTGAGCTGAGTCAGCTAGAGCTGCTCCCAATGTTTATCCCTGTCAAGAATGCCTTGCTTTGGCAAGTCTTTCAAAACCTTTTACAACTTACACCTTCAAGTGTCTTTCAATGAACAAATCATGTTGATCATCTGCCAACATAAAGAAGTATACATAGATATTAGCATTTCAAAGTCATGGGCCAAAAGCTCAGTCATATTTCATTTCGCTTCTATATCAATATTTTGATTTTTTGTCGGCTAAATGATTTGTGTACCTCATAGGAAAACATGGGGTCCAGGGTTTGAACCTCAATGAAGATTGGGATTTTGAATTTTTAGGGTGCCCCTCAGTCACCCAACTCTAATGGGTAACTGACTTTAGGTGGGGAAAATTAAGGAGGTTAGTCATTGTGCTGGACACATGACGACCTGCTCATTAACCACTGGCCATAGAAACATTCCCTTGACATCATTTGCTCCATAGATCGCAAGGTCTGAAAGGTAAACTTTACTTTTTGTAATACTTTTTTAAAAATTAATATCCACTGTGCATCCCATTACTTCTTACTTATGTATAATAGATTTCTCTTTTCCCTTCCTTGTGTTTCTTGAATCAAGTTCCTTTTTATAGAGCATTTTGATACCTCCACAAAGCCAACGGATTATATTATTTGTCATAATGTCCAAAAGTAGAAACTAATTATTTTATAATGAGAATGTGGGTATAAGTGTTGTCTATACAGTACCCAAAACTACACATTTTTCAAGAAAAAATCAACAAATTAAACATATTGAAAAGGTAATAAAAAATTAACAAGGATTATGTGAAGGTCTTTCCAAATTTTATTAATATTTGTGGTTAAACAGTAGAGTTCTTTTTATTTGTTTAAATAGATCATTAAGTGTAATACTTCAAGACCTATATCTAGTTCCTAATCTTCAGACAGGTGATCATGGATAAAATCTGAACATTTTCATTTCAATGTATGGATTCTATGGTGGAAAAATGTTCTACAACTTCTGCAAAGATCATGCTCTGTTTTATCCACCATGGTCAAACACATCAACCTTAGACAAACAGTATCCACCCTAGATAAACAGTATCCACCTTAAACAAACAGTATCCATTTCTAAATAAAAAAATACATACAGATAATATTCTTTACATATTAAAAGAAAAAGAGAAAGATTACCTGAGGTGACCAGACACCATCAGTAAAGCAATATTTTTTTGAGATATCAGTTACTGGTTCGGAAACTGCAGATGGATCAGTCACTGTACAAAACTTGGTCAGTAAAATTTGAAAATTAGACAACTTCATGGTAAACAATAAAATCGCCACCTGAAAACACAAATAAACAATAAGAGGATGTAGACACACAAATTGTTACAATGTATGATTTTAATTCAATGTGAGCCAAAGGAATAGTTATAACCTTATATAGCCTTAAACACATCAAACATTTGAACTAGTGGCCAATAGTGCGCCACATTTTAAGGATAAATGCATAAAATATACAGCTATTTTATTTGAATAAATGTGAATATTAAAGTCAATATAAACAAATATGAGACTGTGTGACAAAAGTTTAACTTAAATATTACATCCTGTTTGTGTTTTTTTTTCTCTGTGTTCTCATTATAAATTGTAGGGTTCAGATATATATATATTTATTGAAGATGAACTCCATTCTTTTCAGATCAGGAAGCTTTCCATACAATCTTTATTCTGAAGGACTGTTGGGGGCCAGTATTTTGTATGGGCCTCATGATAAAACAAGGCCACATGTTCTTTTCACTAGTTTCAACATCCAGAATAAGTGTTGCCTCATTATGTTGTGCCCTGTTCAAAGGTGAAAAATAATTCATTGACTGTGTCCTGATAGAATGTAACATGCATCCTTAATCCTGATGTTTGAGTGACAACTGTTTTGGTTTTGGTTAATACTACTCTTTTTTTTTTCTCTTCCAGATATAGTGGAATTTAAGAAAAGTCTTCAGCAGGATTCAAACCATGCACCCTGGTTCAGTAGCCAAGTGCTTTACCACTTAGCCACTGCACCTCCCATGGAATTTAAGTCTGCTTAGTTATTCTTCCATTTTGGCAGTGTCAGATTTTTCTTCTCCTCTATTTGAAAGTGTGCTGGGACCCATTGAAGAACAGTTTTCTTGCAATTATTGTTGAGATTTATAAGAGCTGTCCTGACTTTTTTGATAGAGGAGGCATCAGATTTTTTTAAACATTAGAAAGAAATGTTTATTCATTAGAAAGTGCATCTGAGAGATCGCCAGTGGCAATTAAATTTTCTAATCTTTCTCAATTGAGCCATTTATTGAATAAGACAGCTCTTCTGTTACTGGTGGATTCTTAAGATGATCCATCTGTATAATTGACCCACTAGTTATTGGTTTATTAGATTTGTAGAAAAATATTCATCATTTTCTTGAGATCTTTCTGATTGTGATAAGATTTTTTGGTTATGTTTTCAATACTGTCTCATACCAGAAAGAGAGCTTAGGTCCCAGGGAAGAGAGTCATTGCACTGTTTAACTGATTCATAAATTATATTTTATAAGTGGTGTTTCTTTGTTTGAGATTCTTGTATGAAATGGTCTTTTCAGTTAGTTTGAGTGCCAGACTTGTGGGTTTAAGTTTTGAGTGGGTAGCTCTCTTAGGTTTCCATTTTAGTAAACTGAGTAAGAATTATTATTTCTCTTATTTTGTCCAGAGAAACCAGGGAAAAAATGATCTCTTCTATTGCTTTGAAGGTTGTTGTTTTTATTGTTTGGAGTTAGGTTTTTGTTTTACTTTTTTACTTTGTCTATTTTCTGTAGAATTGACTGCTGAATCATATGATGTAGCACTGTGTTCTATAGTGATGTAGCTGGTAAATTTCTTTTTCAAAATGTAATTTGCTTATGGAAGCTCACAGCCTGCTAGGTGGTTGGTGTTAGCCTTCCCTGGTTGTCCAAGAAGTCTACATCTGAGTTGCCAGTTACACTGATGTGATTTGGTATCCACTGCATCTAGTGTGTTGTAGCTGGTACATTTCTATTTCAAAATGTTGTGATTTGGTATCTACTGCATCTAGCGTGTTGTAGCTGGTACATTTCTATTTCAAAATTTTGTGATTTGGTATCCACTGCATCTAGCGTGTTGTAGCTGGTACATTTCTATTTCAAAATGTTGTGACTTGCTCCAAATTAATATTTCCATTTTATATCTTGTACAATTTCACTTTTTTTTAGTTGACTTTATAGACTGTCATTTTATTCATACTGCCATGTAAGATCTTTAAATTTGTTGAACCATGGATTGGGCATTAGAGCTGGGTGGACTCAGAGGTGCCCAGTCTTCACTAGGATTCATAGCCGGGACCCCCAGTATGAAAGTCAAGAGCTTTACCACTCAGCCACCACGCCTCCATCAAATTGATTAGGCTAAAAGTAGTCCTACAAGTTCTTTGAGTGAAAAGAAAACAGTGTTTAATGAATAAAAAAGGGAAGAAGAAACTTTTTTTTTCCCACTAAAGTAAATCAAAGTAAAGTTCCCCTTTCAGACCTTACAATCTAGGGGGCTGAGGATGTAAAGGTCATCTGTTTCTGTGGCCCATGGTTAATGAGATTGCCAGCACAACAACCAGCCGCCTTTACCTTCCCCATCACACCAGGTACCTTTAGGTTGGTAGACATAGTCATGTGATCAGGGCACGGCAGACATATTGTTGGTAAAAATCTGGCTTCTATGCACAGTCAACACAAGCTTTTAGGCACTTACCATGGATAAGTCGAGCAAAGAAAGATATAGTCAGAAACAAATACTAATTCTTACACTTTGAAAGCAAGCCAGCATAATAAAGAAAATGATTTGCTGCCCTCCTTGTGTTTTTTTTTTTTAAATATTAAAAAAAAATAATAAAAAATACATGTTTTGTAAAATGTTTTACTTATTTCGGATGTTCCTTCAGAGTTGAAGATAATTACTTCTTAGTCCAAACCTCCCGCAGGACGGCGGGGGATGGGAGCGGGCAGGGTTTGAACCCCTGACCATCGATAAGTCCGAACGACAGTCCAGCGTGGTTATCCAGATCTCTTCACTTATAATCTTGTTCTACTGAAAGTGCTTACACAATCACAAAGGATGAGTTCAAGGTATTCCGAATCAATTTTATTGTTAGACCTAGATTAGATCTAGATCTACTAATAACTAATCTAGACTAGATTCTAGATCTATATTCTAACTATTTAAGTTAGCATATCTAGACTACTATATTCATAATATTGTTTGACATAAATGTAGAATCAGATTGAATAGTCAATATTTATTATTGTCGAGGGCAGTGTTTCTCAAACTGTATGCCGCCGAAGATTTGCAGGTGTGCCGAGGAGTTTTCAGAATGCCACACGTGCAGCGTTACACAGGTTTGCGTACTATTAAATTTTTATTTTACCTTTGGACGACATCCCAACTTGCAACGACCAGTAATAGTAGTGGATCGCTACATTATGACGGAAAGGGGTGTTAGCTCTTCAGGTTATGGAGTTGTCCACTATACATATATTATTATAATGACTCAAATGTAGGCCGCCTTAGCAGACGCTCAGCAGTTCTTGAATTGGTAACGATTATAATAAGCGATGTGTTTCATGTAAATTTTGTAGGTGTATGCTAATAATAACAAATTATTACTAAGCCTTAGCCATTGTTATCCATGGAGAAATACGTTGGTAAGAATGAAACTGCGAAAGCGTTCAATGAAAAGCAAGGAACCAAACAAAGGTACAAAGAGGATTACATCGGATATGGTTTCATATCTTCAGGACCTGAAGATTCTCCATTGTCATTCTGTCTGATCTGCAATTCAGCTCTGTTGAATGAGGCGCTTGTTCCAAGCAAATTGAAGAGACACTTGGAAACAAAACATCCAGCTGTAAAAGCGCAACCGAAGGAATACTTCGAAAACTTTTATTCAGTTCATAAAGGATGAAAAATGTGTCAACAAATTCTTATTTTAAAAAGACTTACCAACTACGACCAAAGGCGAAGATTTTTAAGTGGTGAACGAAAACATTTTGCTATTCAAAGTACAGTGGAGACAAACTGTGTCAGCGTTTGCACCGATGGCTGTCCTTCCATGCAGGGAAATAGAAAGGGATTCTTCACTCTTGTGCGTCAAGAAAATCCAAATGTATTAGTTGTTCACTGCATAATCCACAGAGAAGCTCTTGCCTTCAAATATTTGATGTCTGTTCTGGATCAAGTGATTGAAGTTGTAAACTTCCTCAAATCTCGACCGCTTGCATTCTGACTTTCCTCAGAGCTTTGTGAAGCAATGGATTCAGACTACTAATGTCTCCTGTATCACACCAACGTTTGTTGGCTCTCCAGGGGAAAAGTGTTAAAGCATGTTGTCCAACTCAAGGCTGAGCTGATTTCATTCTTGGAGGCTGAAAAAAAAAAAAAAAAAAAAAAGACTTTGGATTTTCTATTCATGACGAGATTTGGTGGGTTAAGGTGACATTTCTCTCTGATTTATTTGACAAATTAAATTCATTGAATTGAAGTCTTCAAGGACCATCGGAAACCATCATCATTGCATCCTCAAAACTAAAATCATTTTGGTTAAAATTGATTGTCTTTGTGGCAAAGTAAAATCACGAAAGGACTGCTTTCGTACTTACAATGAATGTGCTTCAAATAAAGAAATCACCCCCGAAATTCTGGACACTTTGAAACACCTGCAGTCAGCATTGCAGCATTACTTCTCAACAGTTTGAAGTAATGAATATAAATGGGTCAGCTCTCCATTTGGAAACAATGAAGCTACAAATTTTACAACTAAAGAAGAAGAGCAGCTCAATATTTAAAAAACGATGCAATTCTTAAGTCAAGTTTTCAGAGAAAGCCTGGATGTGTTTTGGATTTCAATCAACAAGTTATATCCTGTAATCAATTTTAAAGCAATCAAAATAATTCTTCCATTTACATCTTTATGGTTTTGTGAGTTTGGATTTTCAGCACTGACTGAAATCAAATCTAAGAAAAGAGAGAGACTTCTTACAATAGACGATGAAATGCGAGTTTGTTTGTCGACTTTGGAGCCTCGATTAGATCGCATTTGCTCTCAAAAACAGGCACAACATTCACATTAAACATAATACTGAAAAACAGGCAAAATCTTTTTTTCTTTTTATTATAAAACATCTGTTGCTCTTTGTGGTGTGCCGCAAAATTTTTGTAGTTTGTTTACTGTGCCGGCAGACAAAAAAGTTTGAGAAACACTGGTCTAGAGCTAGATCAACATTGTTGTAACATATAATGTAGGCCTACATAGATTGTGATAGAGATCTACTCTCTACTCAAGCCTTCAAGGTCTAGTATTCTAGATGGCTACATAGATCATAGATATCTTATATACAAAATCTGGATGATGTCTCAGATTAGAGTGTGACTAGATCTAGAGTCTAGCCTACATAATGCTTAGGCTTAGTAGATCATTCTAGATCTCATCTAGACTCTATAGAATAGATCTAGAAAATCTAGATAACATCTAAAATCTACATCTCTCTGTTGCTGCATATTTTAAGCATATGAAACTTAATTTTTATCTAATAGATATAGCTAGATCTAGTCTTCACTTCTAGGTCACTTGATAAGATAAATAAATTTAGCTTTTATGTAGCACTACTTTCATGCTTATAGTTATAGCATGCTCAGAGCGCTATGGTCCAATCTCATTGGTGGACCGGAGGGGAGGGGTATCTGGGAGGTTTTCAGTGCTGCCTTTAGGCGCTCATTAAACACATCTCTGCACAAGATATATTTGGACTATAGTTACAGATAATAGTTACTTATTATTAGATACTAGTATTATATAGATCAGATCTAGCATCTAAACCAAAGAAAACTTTACTATCCAGTTTAGATCTAAGTCTAGGGCTGAAGACTTTTTAAAGTTTATTTTAGGACTAGGCTCATCAAGACTAGTAACTTGTTGATAAGTCTAATGGTCCTAGATCTGTGTTTCTTTTACAACTTTCAAATGCTCTTTAAGATTTGAAGCTAATTACACCTTAGCCCAAACCTTTTGGCTGTTGCGGCTGAAGCACTTCACTAGTCTCAATTGAATTTTTGGTGTAAACTAGGGTTTTGAATTTCTATATTTTTAGGATGCTTCAAAGTCCAACCAATTCTTTATATTACAAGAGTTCTACATCTATTATTAAAATGTTATTGCTATTTTTACTTTTGAAAATGTCTACAGGCTTACAAGAGTTTAGCAGCTTACAACCAGTTCCTAGATGGTTGGGTTCAAGATGTTATGGCTTTTAAACCACTAGCAAAGGTAAGTAATAAATATTGTTATATTATAGTTAATATCTTGATATTCAAAGGTATTTACATGTATATGAGACCAATGTCTTGATATGTACAGGTATTTTAAATAATTTTTTTTTTCTTTTTAATAGGTCTTCACTCTCAGTGGTTAGCATGTACTGCAGCCCTGGATAGTAATAAGTCAAGATAATAGTGAACAAATAGATGCTATCTTACTAGATTTTTCTAAGGCTTTTGACAAAGTTCACCACCATAGTTTGCTTAAAAAATTAAAATATTTCGGCATTAATGGTCCACTGCATCAGTGGATTAAAGACTTTCTGATAGGGAGAGAACAAACTGTAATAATAAATGGCTCTAAATCAACACCGATAACAGTAAACTCAGGTGTACCTCAAGGAACAGTCTTGGGTCCACTACTATTTTTAATTTACATAAATGATTTACCGAATTGCATTACTTCAAGAACAAAAGTCAGATTATTTGCAGACGATTGCATAATATATAGAACAATAAAAACAACACAAGACACAGATATTTAACAAAGAGAATTAGATGAATTACAGAAATGGGAATCAAATTGGAGCATGTCTTTCCACCCAGAAAAATGTCAGTTGTTAAGAGTAACAAAAAAACTAAAACAAATTAATTCCCCTTATCTTATTCATGGCAAACCAGTAACACAGACTAAAAACGCAAAATACCTAGGTGTTATAATAAATGAAAAACTATCATGGAATCCACATATTGATGAAACTACAAAAAAATCAAACAAAGCATTAGGATTTATTAAAAGAAATTTCTATAAATCAAATAAGAACATAAAACTAAAATGTTATTTAACCTTGGTTAGGCCAATAATAGAATATGCATCCTCCGTTTGGGACCCCTCAACTCAAGAAAACATTAAGAAACTGGAACAGACACAAAATAGAGCAGTGAGATTCATAACAAACGAATATTCACATTTGACTAGAGTAACACCTTTAGTAAAATCACTAAATTTAGAAAGCCTTCAGGACAGAAGGCTCAAAAGTAAAGTAGCAATCATACATAAAACACTGAACCATAATCTTCAAATACAAAAACAAAATTTAATAAAATACTCTGAAAGACACAAAGATAAAGGCACATTCCTCGTCCCATATGCTAGGACAAATTTGTACAAATACTCCTTCTTTCCTAGTACTATTAGAGCATGGAATGGGTTACCTGAGCTAGCCAGGAAAACCAGGGACGTGGCAGAATTTAAGTCATTGGTTAATATGCATGACTAAATGCATGACGCGTAGGACGTAATCATCTTCTTTTTTGAAGTAACGTCTGTATTATATAAGAAGAAGATGGTATTATTCTATCAGCCCACTGTTCTTGTATAGTTGGACTTGGTGAGTCCTGCACTCATGTGGCAGACATGGATCCTTGAGTCAAATAACCTACTCACTGAAGCCCAGACTGGCTTTAGAAAAGGCAGATCAACAGAAGATCAAATTGCCTTCATCACACAAGAAATAGAAGACGGCTTTCGAGAAAAGAAACCAACAACAATTGTGTGGGTTGACTTAGAAAAAGCATTTGACAAAGTCTGAGAACAAGGTCTCTTGCTCAAGCTAATCCAGCATCACATATCCCAAAGAATGTACAACTGGATAAAGGAATACCTAAATAATAGAAAAGCCTTAGTTTGCATGCAAGGACAAAGAAGCCACACAGTGGGTATAAAAAATGGCGTCCCCCAAGGAGGAGTCCTATCCCCAACACTTTTCCTAATATTCATAAACGATCTAAATCAAAACCTACCTAGAAAAGTTAAAAGCAGCATGTATGCAGATGACCTTGCCATAATTAGCACAGAAGAATATGTAGGAACATCGAAATTTCGATTACAAGATGCTCTTGATAAACTCAATAATTGGTCCAAAGACTGGGGCATGTCCATTAACACAAAAAAGACCACATATACCATATTCTCACAGTCAACAAAACAACAAACAATATAATTAACATTAGATTTGGAAGCTTTAGAAAAAAATGACAGCCCTACTTATCTTGGAGTCACCTATGACCCGAGACTAACCTGGAAAAACCAAATAGATAAAACACAGAGTAAAGGCATCCAGAGACTATCCCTCTTGAAAAAATTAGCTGGCACAGATTGGGGAGCTAATCACAACATCCTGAAAAAGACCTATACCAGTTATGTAAGACCTGTATGGTGCCACAGCATGGGGCTCAGCAGCCCAAACCAACCTAAGAAAAATAGACAAGGTTCAAAATATTGGTCAAAGGATAATGACAGAGCAATAAAAACAACACCCATAAGAGCTATGGAGGAAACCGCTGCCCTGATCTCTCTGGATGAAAGAAGAGAAATAAAAATCCTTTCCCAATTCACTAAATTGGAAACCTTGGAGAGGCACCCACTCAGAACAAAAACCCACAAAACTGGCACAAAAAAACGTCTCAAAAGGACCAATTTCATACAGGAATTTCTAAACCAAAAAAAGAAACACCAACTTGAAAAAATTACTCTGGAATCCTCAATACACTATAATGAATCTCTACCATGGGACGAAAGCCCTCTTCCTACTACAAGGGACCATATTGAAAACATAAAAAGAAAATCTGATTACAGACCAACAGAGCTCAAGGAAATAGTGAACTGTTTTCTACATACCAATTACCCTAGCAATCAGTGGATCAGAGTTTACACGGATGGCTCATCCCATAAAGCCACCACAAATGGAGGAGCTGGAATACTTATCGAATGGCCAGATGGAGGAAAACTAGAAATATCCATTGCAACTGGAGAGTTCTCTGACAGTCACAGAGCAGAAAGGGAAGCACTAGCACTGGCTGCTACCATGTTAGCAAATCATCCAAGTTCCCCTCACAGTCAGATTGTCTTTCTAACAGACGTAAAAACAACCCTCCAAAGCTTGCAAAACTCTGATTCCCCTCATATTAAAAACCTCAGAACAGCACTTACAAAGCTCAACAACAACAGCAAAAAAACTGTTATCCAATGGATACCAGCTCACATACAACTAGCAGGAAATGAGAAGGCTGACACACTCGCCAAGAGTGGGAGAACAAACTGACAAGTAAACTCTGCACTCTATCCAGAAGAAATGAAGAAATTAATTGTAGATAAAATAAATGAGAAATGGACGAACTCCCATCCAAATCACAAGAAAGATGACGCTTACTATAAGCTATCCCGACAAGACCAACGTCTAATCTTTCGACTCAGGACCGGACACAACAGAATGCGACAACACATGTTCCAGAAGCTCAAAATTGGAACCAGTGAAATCTGCCCATGTGGAGTATCACCAGAAAATGCCGACCACGTCCTCCAAAACTGCTCTCTCTACCAAGAGGCCTGCACAAGACGTTGGCCCCAAATCACCCCAATAGAAAGAAAACTATATGGAGAGCTCCCTGATTTGGAAACCACTGGGCAGTTCATCTCATGTACTGGTCTAGTCATATGAACACTCCAACATAGCAATGAGAACGATGAAGAAGAAGAAATGTGGCAGACACTTTATTTATGCTGGAAGCCAACACCAGGCTCAAAGACAGTAAGACAGTTACAGGCTTGTTATCTTACTGGATAAATCCATCAGAGCTTAAAAAAGTTTTGCCAACTAAGGTTTCTGAGATTGATATCACCTCATTAAAAAACAAAAAGTTAAATTTGATTCTCTTGTGAACAACATCACTTCTAAAAATAAAAATTTAAAGGCTATTAAATCCAAAGAAACTATAAAGCTTAGTATAAATATTTTTAATTCATTTATTGAAAGTAATGAGTTCCAATCAGATATTTTACTGTGTTGTGCTAATAGGAAGAATAGGTTTGTGCCTGTGCTTTAACGCTGCTAGGTCTCTCAATGAAAATTTCAAAACAGTCATTTATTACTGTCATCTTCCTGTCATAAGTACAAATAAATTTTTTGGGCCTGAGACTCTCCTTATTGGGCCAGAAAATCAAATCGGATATGTCGACATACATAACATCCAAAACAGTACATGAATATCTTAGATCAGGGGTGGGCAACCTTTTTGTATCGAGGGCCGCATTATTTTAAAAATTGGGAATGGCGGGCCGCATATTTATATACAACTTATAGAGACACTCTAAGCTAACTGTGTAGAATGTCTTTTAATTCATATTTACACTGTATTATATTCACGTTTCTTTTTTTTCCCCACACTTCACGTTAAGGAATTACAACAAGAGTTAGCAATTATTTAAACCAATTTTACGATTTTTTTTTTCAAATTGCTGTTGTCATTTTACATTAAAATATCCTGACAAATATACAGTTGTACTTAATGTGCAGTATTTTACTTTTTACACTCGTGCATGATGTTCCGGAACTGTGGAACTAGCTTACTAGTTTCTATCCTTGTGACTGCTGTCAAATTACAGTCAGTCAAAATCGACCAGTAGTAATGCTTGTTTAGTCTCCACAAAGGAAAAGGCTTGTTCACTGAATGAGACAATATATGTTCTGGAAGTTAAATGTCGGGACTAGAGAAACTTGCCCATCACCAGAGAATGCTGACCATGTCCTTCAATGGTGCATTCTAAATCAAGAGACCCGAACAAGACTTTGGCCCTCCTAAAGAACAAAAACTAAAAAAACAAATAATTTTATTTGATACTACTAGGTCTAAATCTATTGACTAGATCTAGTGAAATCTAGTCTAGATTATTCTAGATCAGTGGTTCCCAAACTTTTTTGGCTCGTAGACCCCTTGTCATGTTTTCCAGTTTTCGGTAGACCCCCTGGTTAGCTAATATTGCTGAATTGTAATTTTTCTGATTTATGAACTTCCAATGTGCTTTTTTTTTTCAATGATTCCTAACGTATTTAATGTGAAGAGTGAAAAAGTAATAACAACCACATGCATGTGCGTAGCTTTGAAGGGGGTTGGGGTACAAAATAAAAAAATAAACGAAAAAAAATCCTGGCTACGCCTATGGCCACATGTAAGTAAACCTCATTGAATTTATGAAACAAGTCTGTTAAATAAGCAATGTCTGATTTCAGTCTGATTAAATTTCAATTTAAAATTAGATCTTTGACATCCAAGAGCTCCGATACAAAGTCAAAAAGAAAAAAAAAATTAAAATAAAGCGTTTCGATGGCCATCGAACTTCAGTGTGAAGGACGAACTGATGAAAGTCCTTGTCATTTTCTCAACACATTTGAGCAACTAATGGAGTATTTAAAATGTTGCTTCAGTTAACTGCGTTAATAACAAATTGAAGATATTTAGAATTCTACCATTTTTTCCCTATTCACAGTAGAACCCAACCATGAAAGGTGCTCCAACCATTGTTACTGACATTATAGTGAAGGGGAGTGCTTTTTCTTTAAACTAGTCCTTCAAACCATTAAATATTATTAGTTTTCGCAAAAAGAAGTTTTTTTCGAGGATTTCTTGATCCATACTAAAACGAACATTCGCCAAAACTAAATGTTTATTACCAGGCAAGTTTGACCTGTCTACTTGTGTTAGAAACTCATTTCATCAATAGGCCTTTGAATTGTTTTGCTGCTTAGAGGAATTCTGTAATACTATCAGATGTAGGTTTGTGGACAAAAAGTTCTTAAAACTTCTTCAGTGGATGAAAAAAATCATTTTATTGCCTATTGTGTGATGTTTTCCGAATTTCGCAATAAGTTAAACATAATTTAAGACACTTGCAAACCATCATCTTCTCTTTTTTTTTATACCACAGCAAAGATTTTGTTCACTGTAAGTCTTTTCTCAACTTTATCATTGATTGTTCAAAAGCTTTTAAAATCTTCATCCACTTTATCAGGGTGGCATCGTCTCAAATGATCTTTTAACTTAGGTGGTTTCAAAGTGTCTAAATAAAACTTTGTTGCATAAAAGACATTGGCAATGTAAGTGTGTCATGGAAATTTTTTTTTAAATCAACACCACTGTGTAATTTCATAATTATATTTGGCCAAGTTAAATACAAATACCATATAGACTAAATTAATCTATTTAAATGAGGTATTAAAATAATTTTTCTTTCGAACAATAGGATTACAATTTAAATAATTTATATTTGTATAAGATAATTGTTAATTACATAATTTTAAGATTTTAATTAAAGTCACGACCTTCTTAAATCAAGATCCACTCTCGTAGACCCCCATTTACATCTCGTAGACCCCCAATTCCTTTTTTAACTTTCGTAGACCCCCTGGAAGTCATCGTAGACCCCTGGGGTTCTATATAGACCACTTTGGGAATCACTGTTCTAGATCTACTTGATTATCTATCCTTTTCTAATTCTAGGGCTCTACTCTAGTCACACTAGATCTTGTATATAGTTCTAGATCTAAAATAATTTAAGAGTCTACTAGTACTAGTCTAGATCTATATCTAATAAGTCCTCTATGTCTAAGAACACAGATTATAATAATTATATTAGAGATCTAAATATTTATGTCTAAATCTATAGTCTATAATAGACTTATTAAGAACTAAATTTACATAATGATACATTAACATAGAAATCTAGAATCTAGAGATCTATCACCTTCTAAGTCTATTTCTAGATAGATCTAGAGCCTACTTCTAGATCTAGTTATCTAGTGCTAGCCCTACTTCTAGATCTAGAAACTAATTTAGACTATGTAATAAGAAAAGTAGATCTAATAGCCTTATTTAGCATGATCTATGAAAGTATGATAATCTATCAAATCATCTAAAATCTAAAAAACAATCTAGACTAGATTAGATCTAGATCTATTGAAATCTATTCATTCTAATCTAAATCTAGTCTAGATTCTAGATCTAGAAGTCTAGAGACCTAGACCTATCTAGTAGCCTAGTCTAGACTAAGACTAGATTCCTAGATTGTCTAGGTCTAGAGTCTAGATGATGATAGATAGATCTAGAATCTAGACTAGATCTAGTAAATTCTAGTAGAGTACTGTAGTAGAGCCATTGTCGTGAAAAGAAAGGGATTTGAATGGAATATTTGGCTAATTAGCACTTACTAGATTCTAAGAATAGATCTAATTCTAATATCTAGACCTAGACTACTAGATCAGTAGATCTAGAGATCTATGTCTAGAACTAGATGTAGATCTAGTCTTCAACCATTTCTTCAGTAAATTTAGGACACACCGGGTCCGGAAGTAGATGAAATGTAAACAATAAACACAGACCTATATATATTTTATTTTGCACTCAGTATTTTCAATTCGCACTATTAATAAATAATAATAAAATGGCAATTTTTTTTTAGTGTCGGAATTCAGACTTGGTGGAACAAAAAATCGTGAATGCGGAACGGCGGAACATGTGAGCTTTTTTGATGATTTTGCGGGCCATTTCCGCATAATGCGAGACTATAGGCATGTCTGCTGTAGGTGTCAGCAGGCCGCATAAAACATTCCGCTGGGCCACATTTGCCCACCCCTGTCTTAGATGCAGTTGTGGGATGAATTTTAAACATATCAGCTAATACATAGGCTGGTTTACCTAGAATATTTGAAATAATGTGTGTTAAAAAAAATAATTTGTGTACATTCATAATTATAGTAGTTAAATTATATATAAATATGTGTAAATGTGAGACAGTGTATTTTTTTTTGTACCTGTATTATATCCAAGCTATCCAATGAGAAATATTTATATAATTTAATATATAGATATATTTATTCAAATCATAATATGCATTCATTTATTTGTGGAAATAAAAGAAATGAATTGAAGTATTGTTTGTATATTAATTATTATTATCTTATCTATTAGTATGAAAATTGTAGATCTATTCATTCAAAAGAGGCCCTTAGTGAAACCT
The DNA here is from genome assembly GCF_947242115.1 of Biomphalaria glabrata. Classification (NCBI taxonomy): domain Eukaryota; kingdom Metazoa; phylum Mollusca; class Gastropoda; family Planorbidae; genus Biomphalaria; species Biomphalaria glabrata. The sequence continues at coordinate 468,110 of NC_074716.1, forward strand.
GCAGTACCAGGTTCGAATCTCGTTAAAGACCGGTATTTTGAATTTTGGGATACCTCTGAGTCCAACCAGGTTTAATTGGTATTTGACATTAGTTGGGGAAAAGTAAGGTGGTTGTTCATTGTGCTGGCCAAGACATCCTCGTTAACCGTGGTCCACAGAAACAGGTGACCTTTACATCATCTGCCTTATAGATCGTAAGGTCTTTAAAGTTAACTTGTTTATTTAAAAAAAAAACATTTTATTTCAAGATCAATTTTTGTAACTATGTAACTGTTTGAATAACAATGGACGCCAAGAACTAGTTGTTTTTTTTTATAAAGTATCTTAGTTAGTAATTCAAATCAAGATATCTGCCTGGTCATGCATTTTGTGTGATGGACTGTTCAGACTTACCGATGGTTCCGGGTTTAAACCCTGCCCATTCCCATCCCCTGTGGAAATCGGTTCTAAAAAGTTAAATCTAAATCTAATCTAGATTGAAAGATTCTAGTCAAGATTATTTTCATAATTTGCCTGTTCTGTATTATGCATACAACAAAAGAAACAATGAAGTTCATTTTAAATAATAAATCAAAATATTTAGAAAAACAACTTGCCTTAAATTTTCTTCTTTGCTGCTTGTTGTTTTAATATGTAGTTTTCAAGTCCTTCCTGTTACTCAAAAGAGCTGGTTTTATTAATCTGTATGTGGCTCTGTTCCAAAAGCAATATAATGAAGCCCGCTATGCATCTTCATCTGAAAAATATAAAATGTGATGAATGTTGTGTTGGACAGAGTTTAAGTCTTAGAAAATGAAAGTTTTACTATTTATAGATTCTGAAAAATTCTAGCTTTATAAATGCAATGTCAATAGACTCAAGTCGTATCGAAAAAATTTTTTTTACCATCATTTTTATTAGAAATCAAAAATTAGATCTAACTCTATATTCTAGACTGCCGATACAAAAAATAAAATGTGATTTATTTTTTATTTATATTATATATCCAGAGATTAAGTATCTATTGTATATAGAATTAGAACAGGCCCAGCCTGTGTGGGGGGGAACGAGTTGATGGTGCTACTGTGCACTGAACATAATTTCTTAAAAAAAAATAGATAAAAAAATCACTTAGATTTAGATCTAAATCTATACAGACTCTATGTTTGTTTTTTTCTACAATAGTGCTAACATTTATTTATAGATCTATATAGATCTATTTCAACAATAACAAATGTTTGACCTGAGTAGTTGATGTCTTATTTACAAAGTGAATATCAAAGTGGTAATTAGATCTAGACCTAGAATCTAGACTAGTCATCTTGTAGAAGAAAATTAGATCTAGATCTATACATATCTATGGGATAGGACCAATAGCGAACGCTTTTGTGCCAGTTTTTAGTTTAGAATTTTATAATGAAAACATCTGCGGACTCCTCAGCTATTGGGCTATAAAACTAAATTTGACTCTTTTTTCCATATCAGCTATTAAATTTATAATTCAAGTCAACTTGCGGTATGGGTCGGACATAATCAGCTAACGCAATTTTCGCGGGAGTCATAATGAGCGAAAGGCCGTAAAAAATAGCGAAATAGCATGTTAAAATATAGGAAATTATGCTTCAATTAGTTCTATCATCTAACTTCTTCCATGAAGCATTATAACTATTGTCCTCCTTGTGGCATAAAGCCTAAATTTGTTTTCACTTTCTCGTGCTCCACATCTCCTTTCTCTGCTTGGAACTGATGTCTATATAGCCTACGAAACTTGCGATCAATTTTTTTTCTTAAAAGAAATAAAGAAACTACAAAATTCTATCACGCCACCTTCCTATAGGCTACTCCAGGTCGTACTACTCTCCATTTCATAAACTCTCGTTACTCAACTATTTTTTTTTTAAGAAATTATGTTCAGTGCACTTAAGCGCCATCAACTCGATCCCCCCCACACACACAAGCTGATTGACCCAAAGGCAGATCCCGAATGCGATCGATTGATGATGTATGGAGACAGATCTACAACAGCTTGGTTTTCGGGCATGGAGACGAAAGGCTCAGGAGAGATCTTGTAATTTTATAAATGTATATTATATGGTAACTCTTATATTTATTACTAAATATATAGTTCGCGTTTTTTCCTATCCTGAAATCGAATATTTTCTCCTGGAAAACTGTTGGAGATCTGAAAACCTAATCTCAGAATGGTGGGGTAACCCTGTGAAAATGAATTCTGCACTTCTTTTAAACATTTATACACATATTAATCTCATTAATTAGTAACAAGAGGTTAACCAGACAGTTAAAAAAAAATGAGGAGGGCAAAACAGAGGTCCCCCCCCCCCCCCCGTATCCCATATAAGCGCTGTTAAGATCAACTGAAGCATCATTTCACCCTCACTGGCATAGAGGAAAGTAGCTGCCAGCATATGACCTTTGAGAGACTGTTGGAGAGCTGCGAGTCAAACATTTTAGACGGAAAGAAAATGCAGGAAAATATGCTGGTCGCAACTGGGCGTAGTCATGTGAAACACGTAGTGATGCACTCATCCTTAATCTTCGAAATCGAAGACGTTGGGTTAAGGTTAAAAATAGGCCTATTATTTTAATATTTCAGTTTACAAACAATAACAATAGATAAGACAAAAAGAAAAACAGATTAAATCAGTAACTAAATTATTATTAATGGCTTTTTAAGCTTATAATAGGGGTTTCGCTGAATAGGTTTTCAGTTAAAAAGGTCATTTTGAGCGAACACCCCATAATATTTTTTTTTCAACGGAATGAATAGCCTTAGCTATTCTAGCTAACTATTTCCTCGTCAATTTAGAAGCATAATATGCAAATCGCCTTAAGTTCGGACCTATTCTCGTTTATCTGGAAATGTTTTGAGAATGAAATTTCCATACATGTCAACTTTGACCTTTAGCTACGCTTTATTTTATTGAGGGAAAACAAAAGTGAATATGTGGGAAATGTAAAAAAATGTCTTTGTAACACCATTTTATTAGTTCTGCAGTTACTTTTGAAATAAATAAGAATGGATAAAAAATACCGGGAGGTGTTCGCTTTGTATGCCATTTCGCTGATGGGCCTTTCCTATAGATCTAGATCAGATCTTGTACTACAACTTGTAGTAGTTATACTTATAGATCTAGTAGTGAAATCAGATCCACTGAAAGTGAAAGCGAACTGTTGATAATCTAGATAAATCTATAGATCTAGTCTAGAATTAGATCACATGTGTATTGCAAGCTTTGATAGGCTTTACTTTTCTAATTATTTCTAAGTTTTGATTGAGAGACATCAGTTATGGCAAGGACTAAAAAAATGATAATTTGTTTAGTTGATCATCGAATTGCCACATTAATTTAATAGCCCGGAATAAGGCCTCTCTCAGCCTAGCTTGCCGGCTTAGTCTTGGTCTTATAAGTTCTAGATCTAGATCTAGAATTACAAATCTACAAGGTCTATTTATTTTTAAGTTTTTTGCCTACATATAGATTTAGAAGTTGAATAATAAGTCCACACGTAGTGTACAGAAAACTTTATCAGCAGTCGTCAATCGAACGTAAACCAATATGAATATGGTTGTTTATATTGGTAAGGGCGAAACCAAATACCGGAAATATCCAAATGTCGGAAATAATAGGATACTATATCTATAAATAAATATTAGGAGATTATAAGACTTGTCTTCGAAAATCAAGATCTCTCTTAAACTGTCGCTTCTATTTAAGTGAAATTTCGTACACAGGTTCCTTTTACCTCCTAGATGCTTACTAAGAACGGGTTTCGATAGAATCAAAACGTTGGGACCACAATTTACGAAAAACCACAGGCTTGCTATCAAAGCTTTGTTTTTTATTATTGGTATTTCCCAAATCAACTTAATAAGGAAATTATAAGGCTTGTCTCCGAAAATCAAGATATCTCTTAAACTGTCGCTTCTATTCAAGTGAAATCTAGTATACAGGTTCCTTTTACCTCCTAGATGCTTACTAAGAACGGGTTTCGATAGAATCAAAACGTTGGGACCACAATTTGCGAAAAACCACAGGCTTGCTATCAAAGCTTTGTATTTTATTATTGGTATTTCCAAAACAACTTAATAAGGAAATTATAAGGCTTGTCTCCGAAAATCAAGATATCTCTTAAACTGTCGCTTCTATTCAAGTGAAATTTAGTACACAGGTTTCTTTTACCTCCTAGATGCTTACTAAGAACGGGTTTTGGTAGAATAAAAACGTTGGGACCACAATTTGCGAAAAACCACAGGCTTGTTATCAAAGCTTTGTATTTTATTATTGGTATTTCCCAAATCAACTTAATAAGGAAATTATAAGGCTTGTCTCTGAAAATCAAGATATCTCTTAAACTGTCGCTTCTATTCAAGTGAGATTTAGTACACAGGTTCCTTTTACCTCCTAGATGCTTACTAAGAACGGGTTTCGATAGAATCAAAACGTTGGGACCACAATTTGCGAAAAAACACAGGCTTGCTATCAAAGCTTTGTATTTTATTATTGGTATTTCCCAAATCAACTATAAATAAATATTAGGAGATTATAAGACTTGTCTTTGAAAATCAAGATCTCTCTTAAACTGTCGCTTCTATTTATTTGAAATTTCGTACACAGGTTTCTTTTACCTCCTAGATGCTTACTAAGAACGGGTTTCGATAGAATAAAAACGTTGGGACCACAATTTGCGAAAAACCACAGGCTTGCTATCAAAGCTTTGTATTTTATTATTGGTATTTCCAAAACAACTTAATAAGGAAATTATAAGGCTTGTCTCCGAAAATCAAGATATCTCTTAAACTGTCGCTTCTATTCAAGTGAGATTTAGTACACAGGTTCCTTTTACCTCCTAGATGCTTACTAAGAACGGGTTTCGATAGAATCAAAACGTTGGGACCACAATTTGCGAAAAACCACAGGCTTGCTATAAAAGCTTTGTATTTTATTATTGGTATTTCCCAAATCAACTATAAATAAATATTAGGAGATTATAGGACTTGTCTTCGAAAATCAAGATATCTCTTAAACTGTCGCTTCTATTTACGTGAAATTTCGTACACAGGTTTCTTTTACCTCCTAGATGCTTACTAAGAACGGGTTTCGATAGAATAAAAACGTTGGGACCACAATTTGCGAAAAACCACAGGCTTTCTATCAAAGCTTTGTATTTTATTATTGGTATTTCCAAAACAACTTAATAAGGAAATTATAAGGCTTGTCTACGAAAATCAAGATATCTCTTAAACTGTCGCTTCTATTTAAGTGAGATTTAGTACACAGGTTCCTTTTACCTCCTAGATGCTTACTAAGAACGGGTTTCGATAGAATAAAAACGTTGGGACCACAATTTGCAAAAAACCACAGGCTTGCTATCAAAGCTTTGTATTTTATTATTGGTATTTCCCAAATCAACTTAAATAAGGAAATTATAAGGCTTGTCTCCGAAAATCAAGATATCTCTTAAACTGTCGCTTCTATTCAAGTGAAATCTAGTACACAGGTTCCTTTTACCTCCTAGATGCTTACTAAGAACGGGTTTCGATAGAATCAAAACGTTGGGACCACAATTTGCGAAAAACCACAGGCTTGCTATCAAAGCTTTGTATTTTATTATTGGTATTTCCAAAACAACTTAATAAGGAAATTATAAGGCTTGTCTCCGAAAATCAAGATATCTCTTAAACTGTCGCTTCTATTCAAGTGAAATTTAGTACACAGGTTTCTTTTACCTCCTAGATGCTTACTAAGAACGGGTTTTGGTAGAATAAAAACGTTGGGACCACAATTTGCGAAAAACCACAGGCTTGTTATCAAAGCTTTGTATTTTATTATTGGTATTTCCCAAATCAACTTAATAAGGAAATTATAAGGCTTGTCTCTGAAAATCAAGATATCTCTTAAACTGTCGCTTCTATTCAAGTGAGATTTAGTACACAGGTTCCTTTTACCTCCTAGATGCTTACTAAGAACGGGTTTCGATAGAATCAAAACGTTGGGACCACAATTTGCGAAAAAACACAGGCTTGCTATCAAAGCTTTGTATTTTATTATTGGTATTTCCCAAATCAACTATAAATAAATATTAGGAGATTATAAGACTTGTCTTTGAAAATCAAGATCTCTCTTAAACTGTCGCTTCTATTTATTTGAAATTTCGTACACAGGTTTCTTTTACCTCCTAGATGCTTACTAAGAACGGGTTTCGATAGAATCAAAACGTTGGGACCACAATTTGCGAAAAAACACAGGCTTGCTATCAAAGCTTTGTATTTTATTATTGGTATTTCCAAAACAACTTAATAAGGAAATTATAAGGCTTGTCTACGAAAATCAAGATATCTCTTAAACTGTCGCTTCTATTTAAGTGAGATTTAGTACACAGGTTCCTTTTACCTCCTAGATGCTTACTAAGAACGGGTTTCGATAGAATAAAAACGTTGGGACCACAATTTGCAAAAAACCACAGGCTTGCTATCAAAGCTTTGTATTTTATTATTGGTATTTCCCAAATCAACTTAAATAAGGAAATTATAAGGCTTGTCTCCGAAAATCAAGATATCTCTTAAACTGTCGCTTCTATTCAAGTGAAATCTAGTACACAGGTTCCTTTTACCTCCTAGATGCTTACTAAGAACGGGTTTCGATAGAATCAAAACGTTGGGACCACAATTTGCGAAAAACCACAGGCTTGCTATCAAAGCTTTGTATTTTATTATTGGTATTTCCAAAACAACTTAATAAGGAAATTATAAGGCTTGTCTCCAAAAATCAAGATATCTCTTAAACTGTCGCTTCTATTCAAGTGAAATTTAGTACACAGGTTTCTTTTACCTCCTAGATGCTTACTAAGAACGGGTTTTGGTAGAATAAAAACGTTGGGACCACAATTTGCGAAAAACCACAGGCTTGTTATCAAAGCTTTGTATTTTATTATTGGTATTTCCCAAATCAACTTAATAAGGAAATTATAAGGCTTGTCTCTGAAAATCAAGATATCTCTTAAACTGTCGCTTCTATTCAAGTGAGATTTAGTACACAGGTTCCTTTTACCTCCTAGATGCTTACTAAGAACGGGTTTCGATAGAATCAAAACGTTGGGACCACAATTTGCGAAAAAACACAGGCTTGCTATCAAAGCTTTGTATTTTATTATTGGTATTTCCCAAATCAACTATAAATAAATATTAGGAGATTATAAGACTTGTCTTTGAAAATCAAGATCTCTCTTAAACTGTCGCTTCTATTTATTTGAAATTTCGTACACAGGTTTCTTTTACCTCCTAGATGCTTACTAAGAACGGGTTTCGATAGAATCAAAACGTTGGGACCACAATTTGCGAAAAAACACAGGCTTGCTATCAAAGCTTTGTATTTTATTATTGGTATTTCCAAAACAACTTAATAAGGAAATTATAAGGCTTGTCTACGAAAATCAAGATATCTCTTAAACTGTCGCTTCTATTTAAGTGAGATTTAGTACACAGGTTCCTTTTACCTCCTAGATGCTTACTAAGAACGGGTTTCGATAGAATAAAAACGTTGGGACCACAATTTGCAAAAAACCACAGGCTTGCTATCAAAGCTTTGTATTTTATTATTGGTATTTCCCAAATCAACTTAAATAAGGAAATTATAAGGCTTGTCTCCGAAAATCAAGATATCTCTTAAACTGTCGCTTCTATTCAAGTGAAATCTAGTACACAGGTTCCTTTTACCTCCTAGATGCTTACTAAGAACGGGTTTCGATAGAATCAAAACGTTGGGACCACAATTTGCGAAAAACCACAGGCTTGCTATCAAAGCTTTGTATTTTATTATTGGTATTTCCAAAACAACTTAATAAGGAAATTATAAGGCTTGTCTCCGAAAATCAAGATCTCTCTTAAACTGTCGCTTCTATTCAAGTGAGATTTAGTACACAGGTTCCTTTTACCTCCTAGATGCTTACTAAGAACGGGTTTCGATAGAATCAAAACGTTGGGACCACAATTTGCGAAAAACCACAGGCTTGTTATCAAAGCTTTGTATTTTATTATTGGTATTTCCCAAATCAACTTAATAAGGAAATTATAAGGCTTGTCTCTGAAAATCAAGATATCTCTTAAACTGTCGCTTCTATTCAAGTGAGATTTGAATCAACTATAAATAAATATTAGGGGATTATAAGACTTGTCTTCGAAAATCAAGATATCTCTTAAACTGTCGCTTCTATTTACGTGAAATTTCGTACACAGGTTTCTTTTAACTCCTAGATGCTTACTAAGAACGGGTTTCGAAAGAATCAAAACGTTAGGACCACCATTTGCGAAAAACCGTAGGCTTGCTATGAAAGCTATGTATTTTATTTTTGATATTTCCCAATCAACCACAATCATCCCAATAAGGAAATTATAAAGCTTGTCTTCGAAAACCAAGAAATCTCTTACATTGTCGCACCTATTAAAAAGAAATTTCTTGCACAGGTTCTTTTTACCTCCTAGATGCTTAGTAAGAACAGTTGTTGACAGATTCGAAATCTTGGAACAACCTATAGTGATAATCTGCAGGCTTGCTTTAAAGCTTTTGTATTTTATTTTTGGTATTTCCCGAATGATATTAATTAAGGACTTAATAAGACTTGTCTTCGAATCAAGAAATTTCTTAAATTAATTGTTGTTTGTAATCCATTTTATTTTTTTTTGTGATTGCTTTTTCGGAATCGACATTTTTGTAATGACTGTTTTGAATCGGACCTATGTTGTTTTTTTTTTGTTGTTTTTTTTTTGTTGTTTTTTTTTTTTTGTGGTTATTTAGAATCAACTTCTACTCTTTTGGGGGTGGCTGATTGAATAGACTTGTGCATTTTTCATATATGAACATTATTCGTAGTTTCTGTTTTGAATCGACCTGTTTGTTATTTGTAGTGGCTATTTGAAATCGGCTTGTGCTTTTTTTTGGGGATGGATCTTTAAAATCGGACTTCTGCGTATTTAAGGGGGATGCACAGTGAGAAAACATCGATCTAGGTCAAAAATATCGATATTTTAAAATTAATTGATTTTAATAGTTTAAAATGTCTAGAAAACGAATTCCCTATCAGAATACTAAAAAAACTGCGCTTTATACATCAATTTTGTATTTTAAAAGTAGATGTATAAGCAAAATTTTGATGTTTTGGTTAAAAATCAACATTTTGTAAGCTAAAGTTGATAAGCTAATGTACGCTCTTATCCCTAACAGATGGTATCGATACAAAGGTCTACTTTTCTAGTTCCGATTATGTGCATGGTTTCTCATTCTATAAATATAAACTTTCAAAATACGTCACTACCTCTTTTTTTTCCCTATATCCTCATATACACACTCACTAAGCCATATTTACGCATGCGCACTATCAAAGCTACATTGGTAACTATGACAACAAAATTTACACGCATGCGCACATGACGTGAACCGGTCCTTCTTCTGTAAACATTTGAAAGCCTCGATTCATTATTCAAACTCAGAAATGCCAACAAAAGGTTATATGTTTGGAAAGAAAAAACGTTACTGTAAGCCCAGAGGAAGACATGCTTCAAAGACAAATGCATAATTACAAAGGTAAGTCTAAATCTAGAGTTTTTTATTTACTAGACCAGCGTGTGCTTACACATAAAATAATGAGATAATCACTTTGCTTCATCAATCTTTGAATTCGACAAACGCAACGTCAACGTGTTTATCATATCAATGAATCACATCTAGATCTATATATATATATAGATCTAGACATTAAATAAATATCATGAAAGTGATTGCAAACATAGAGATCTATCCTTTTTTAGATCTAGTATAGATTAGGGACATAGATCACATTAGAACTAGAATGACTAGATATTCTAGATTGACTAGATCTAGACATCTAGTCATCTAGATCTAGAATCTAGATTCTAAATCTAGATTATCATGTAGTTGTAGGACTTCAACTTGGTCTTTTTTTTTTTAAGATCTAATACATATATCAAGGTTCGTACGCGGTCTGGAAAAAGTCTGGAATTTCAAAATTCAGATTTCAGTCTTAAAAAAGTCTGGAAAATTGCTACTTTTCGATGCAATTTTGTTAAATGTCTGGAATTTGAAAAAAAAATAATCCGATGTCATTCAGCCCTCAGGTGCCGTAACCGGTAAAACGCTAGGCTGCTAGATCTAGTTGGGCATAGAGGCTTCCATTAATAGGCCTACTAGATTCTAGATCTATCTATTGTGAAAGCATGCGCAATCCACGGCATGTCGGTGAAATGCCAGCCAATTTCTAGACGGTGTACTGTAGACTTAAATCAGATTTAGTAATAGATCTAGTCCTAGACTAGTAACTAGTTTATTATGACTGCTGTTATCTTATCTTATATAATACAGACGTTACTTCAAAAAAGATGATGATTAGAAGATGTTATTCTATATTATCTAGATGGTCGATCAAATTTCAGTTAGGCTACCAAAGGTCGGGAAGTTTTTGGCCTAGATTTATTTATGCATGGGCGAAACTCCCCCCCCCCCCCCCCCTTTTTTTAAATAAAGAAAACAAATATATCTCGTCAATGACGTCAATATAGAATATATATAGAGAGTCTAGATCTAGATCTTGAGTCTAAACCAAAAATATTTGGCAACAAGAATGACTTACTAGATCTAGGTCTACTACTAGATTTAAAAGTCTCGATCTATTCGCGACTTAGATAGTTTACTAGATCTAGGTCTACTACTAGATTTAGTCTCGATCTATGACTATGCGCGACTTTTATTACTAGATCTATATCTGTTCTAGGTCTACTAGATCTACTAAATTCTAAATTCTACTAGACTAGATTACTAGATTTAGTCTTGATCTATGCGCCACTTCTTAATAGATCAAGGTTTTCTACTAGCCTAATGTTAGCCTCGATCTATGTGTGATTACCCCCCCCCCCCACACACACACACACATTAAATAAAGAAAACAAATTATATTATAATATATCTAGTCAACATAGAATATGCCTATAAGATCGGTAAAACTTCCCATCGAAGGCCCCTAGTTTTTTAGGTTAATTATTTGGCAGCTGTCTATGCGCACTTGAGTCTAAACTAAAAGACTAGGCCTTTAGAATGACTTCCATTACTAGGTCTAGAATTAGATTTAGTCTTCATCCATGCGCAAATTAGATTACTAGATCTAGGTCTACTACTAGATTTAGTACCTAATTTAGTCTCGATCTATGCGCGATTTCCCCCCCCCCCCCCCTCCCCATTTAAATAAAGAAAACAAGTTATATTATATCTAGTCAACATAGAATATAGATCTAGATCTTAGTCTAAACTAAAAGATAAAAGACTAGAGCACAAGAATGACTTAGATTACTAGGTCTGCAACTAGATTTAGTCTCGATCTATGCACGATTACCCCCCCACCCCCTTTTTTTTTCCCCAAATCTATTCAATGTAGAATATAGATCTTGAGTCTAAACTCAAAAACTAAAAAGACTTAGAATACTAGATCTACTACTAGATTTAGTCTTGATCTAAGTCTAGATTTAGATCTAGCATACTTAGCATATAGATCTATAATTATAATCTAGTATGGTTATGATATAGATTTAGATCAATATTATCAATTTTTACCCCGTTAAAAAAAACAAGTCAGTATTCACATAGGCATAGGCCTATTGTGAATTAGACATAAGTAAGCCACTACTACAAATTAAATTTCAAGTTCAATACAGTTAATCTATCTCTAGATCTTTATTTAAAATTATCTCCTCCAATAGAATTATAGGCCTACTAGAGGTAGGCCCTCTAACCTAGGCTAGTCTAAATAAGTCTTTACTTTTTAACTAGTGTCTAATGTTTACGCCACTAAATATCTATATAAAAATAATAAAACTATTGGACTAGTTATGAGATTAAGAATAAGATTTTACAACTAAGTTAGGCCTATTGAACTATATAGGGCCTATTAAATTTCCCAAGTCTAAGTGCTACAAGATTAGTGACTTTTTTTCCCCCTTGTACCGTATGTTCCTTAATAATTGAAAATTATTATAACACCCTAGTCCAAACCTCCCACAGTACGACAGGGGTTAGTTATTGGCAGGGTTTGAACCCAAGATCACGAATACAGCAGTCCAGAGCACATATGGCATGCTCAGGTAGCCATCCTTTTTACTGTTAGTAAGTCTGGAAAACATAAGATAAATGTCTGGAATTCATTTTCACAAAAGTTGTATGAACCATGATATATAGATCTACATGTAACATGTCACTTTACATTTTTTACTTTTGATGAATACAATATATGATTCCTAAAATGCATTATAAAATTTAAAATAATCTTCATGTTGTACATAAATAGATGTGACGTGTACTTTCATACTATTGAATTTTTTTTTAAAGAACCTCTAATTTTTTTTTATTTGTTTGCAGCTCTGTTTTGGATACAGCTGGATCTGAAGCAGCAACAACGCAGCCTGCAAGTGCAGCTGAACGAAAAATAATTCTAACTGCAATTACTAACGCTGATAACACCAATAAGAGGCTGCCTGAAGATTTCATATACGTCATGATGAATTCAATGGAATTGACCACAATGGTCTCCTTGTTGTGCTGTCCACATTGCTTCGACAAAAAATTAACCATGTGCATCACACAATCAAAAGGCATGGCTCATTTGATTAAAATCAAATGCCTAAATTGTGAAATATATTTGTGGCCTGACTTGACCTCAAAAAAAAGTAATAATGTTCATCTGGATATTAATGTCCGCGCTGTCGCTGCATTAAAAGAATCTGGAATCTCGCATTCTAAATTTGATAGGTTTTGTGGACTTATGAGTATGCCCTGCATGCACAGAAATACTTATAACAATCTAGCTAACATAGTCAACACTGCTATAATTGAAGCTGGTGAAGAATGTATGATTAGGGCATCTGCTGTTGTGCATGGAAGAAACATTTCACAACCTCTGACTACAGATGATAGAATAAGTTCAACAGGCTGTCCTGTTATTACAGTTTCTTTCGATGGGACTTGGCATAAAAGGGGCCACTCATCTCATTCAGGAAATGGCACAGTTATTGATTTTGATACTGGACTCGTCATCGACACCGAAGTCCTATCAAATTATTGCTGTGTTTGTGATTCAAACTCTGCAGAACTAAATTTTGATGCCTCTAAGCATATGTGTCAAAAAAACTTCAGTGGCTCAGCAAATGCAATGGAGGCCGCAGCAGCATCCAAAATTTGTTCTCACTCTGTGGCATCAGAAAACTTGTTTATGGCATGATGCTGTGTGATGGCGATAGTAAATCACATTCATCTGCCATTACCAACTCAGGATATGATGTAGAAATCTTAAAAGAGGACTGTATTAACCACATCTCAAAAAGAATGTTTAATGCTTTGAACAATTTAAAAATGTCTAACAAAAAAGAACTAAATTATAGGCTTACAAAGCCAAAAATTGAAAAAATTACAAATAACTATTCCAAAGTTCTGCGCCAAAATGCTCCTGACATTCAAAAAAATGAAGCTGGCTGTTATGGGCTCATTTTTTCATATGATGAGCTCAGACCTAGATCATAACCACAGGTTGTGTCCTGATGGCACTACATCTTGGTGTCACACTTTAAGAGATCAGAGGCACTAAAACAGCCATACAAAAAACATAATCAGACCATCACATCAGAAATAGGAAAACTTATTTCCTATAACAGACACAGATCTGTTAAAAACATGTTCAAGAATGGGAACACAAAAGGCCAATGAATCTTTTCATTCCCTAATTTGGCAAATTGCCCCAAAACAGAATTCGCAACATTAAAAACTAAGGACGGCGACATACCTTGCTGTTTTAGCCTTCAATAATGGCATTAAATCAGTTTTTGACATATTAGGCGTTCCCTGGACACTAAAGAACATTTCTTCTAGTGAGAAAAAGCAAAATGTCAAACTACAGCTTGTTGTTAGAAAAAGATCAATCACATTAGTGTCCAGGAGAAAAAAATTGAAAAAGCAAAGAATTGAGCATGAGCACCGGGCAGAGGTTCTAGAAGGTCCAATCTATCAATCAGACAATTTTAATGAATAGTTTTTTTTATTATCTATTATGTTATATTATGTAAATATTCCCTTTTTTTTTTCATTTTTATGGTTGCAATAAATATTTTATATCATTTTAAAAACTTTAAATGCGTTTTTCTCAAAATGTATTTTTAGGTGCATGTTGTCCACAAGAATCTCAAAATCTTTAGTTCTGTATTATTTAGACTAATAATTTTTCACATGTAGTTTATTGATAGTATATCATAGGTAATAGGCTGCAAAAATTTTCAATATGTTTAATTTTCATAAAAAAAGAAAAATAATGATGTGACCGCAGGTGAAAAATGTGGTCGAAAAAAAAAAAAATTTAAAAATTCATTTTGAGGTTATTATGCGACAGAATGTATTTAACCCATATACATTTTTTTTTAGTATACACTTCTTTCACTACATCTTTAATTAGGTGATTTAATGGCTGAAGGTTACAACACATGACTTTTGAACCTGGTAAAGACAAGGGCTTTGAGATTCAGAATATTTATGATACCTCTAAGTCCACCAAACTCTAATGGGTACTAAAAATTAGAGTGTGGTATCAGCCAGGATAACCAACTACTTAGTAGGCTAAAGTTTATATTATTGATTAACATGCATGGCTAGATTCAGTGGCGTCACTAGGGTCGGTGTCACCCAAGGAAAACGAAATCTCTCCCTAAAAACAAACAACTATTGTGGGTTTTTTTTGTTTCTTAAAATTGAACAATAAAACTGTAAGCTAAATTATTGATTTGTTACACCCGAATTTAGGCAGTGTTATCACGGATTGGAAAGCCATCTTTCAAAAAGCACGGCCAATTTGAACAAACAAATCAATTAGCTTGGAGATGAAATCCACCTACTCAAAACAATCATTGTCCCAACGCCACCTTGGAAAAAGACTGAGCAGTGACGGCTGAGAAGGATCATTTGAATAACATACTGAGATAATGCTACCAATAGAGAAATATTTTCCAGCACAGGCATTCGCCGTCTACGGAAAGAGGCGACTGAACGTCGATTGACATTTGTGAGATACATCATTAGTGTCAATGTGTAATGCTGAGTTCTTGCTTCCTGAAGTACTATAGACACGTGACAAGACGAATATTATAAACTAACTGAAGCTCGTTTCAGCAGACAAACATGAAGTTTATTTTACTACAATAATAATGCACTGCACTCCTTGTTAGTGCTACAAGTCAAGAAATAATAAACAATCCTATCCGCATAGCAGCGGTATCAAATGTATCAATCACGTCCGCATCTCAGCGGGTAACAATAAGAACAATTACTACTAGTGACACTGGAGCTTCAACTATAGATATCCATTGAAATACGAATAATACCTTAATATTCAATAAGCACGTAATGAAATCAACTCTCAAATATTATTAATCAACAATCATTAGTCCATCGACTTTCATCCTATATACATATATATACACCAGTCCAGGAAGCAACGTCCAACCTTCCTGGACCGGGAGCAAAACCTTACTGACTTGACTTGACTGAACTCAAAGTCAACTTTATTCCTTCTACTTCCTGTTTTCTACATCAGGAATTCCACGTGTCTTTTAAACTCTTAACATGACGTGAACTTTAGATCATGCAATGTCAACTAAGACTGTGACAATTAGACAAGACGAAACATGTTTACTTAAGTCATCCTTAACACGAAAGCCGAAAAGAGGAGCGCAAAAACATGCCGTCAACGTTTAATCATGGTGTCACACCGATTCAAGAGGAAAGTGTAAAGGACTTAGGTTAGTTATTTGAGGGGCTATTTAAATGCCCCAATTGTATATTGTCAAGAGAGGGGTGTGTAAAAAGTGAAATTGTGTGTGTGTGTTTGTTTATTTTATTAGTTGAGTTGTATATTGTTTTTAGCACGGGGTTTTTCAAGGGAGGGGGGAAGGGACAATAAGGTTTCCTGTGGTCCGTCTAGTCAGAAAGCTGACCTTGTCTGAGTAGGGTGTTGGTGATTGTTTTTCGGTTATTATGCCTAGAGTAAGGAGATGTTATATTATTATTCTTGCTATGTGTGCGTACTGAATATTTGGGGTAATGCTATGATGTGTCATGATACCCTTATGTAATATATTATATTATATTTTATATTGTTTGCAGTAAATAAATACTAATTTTCTACTCCTTCGTTGAGTGTACTTTATAATACTTGTACGCTTGTAGAGAACTACAGTTTGGGCATAAATTAGCTCTCAAAGAACTAACCTAAGTCCGTTACAGAAAGTAGCTGTGGAGAAAGCTTGCAGCCCTATGTGTCGAATAGCGCGCGAGCGCTTATGTCAATGTGTTTCTCAACATTTTGCATTAATAAAATGTTACTTTCGCCACTCAACTGATCAGCGCCTTAATCTCACTCAGAGTTGTCTGCGGGGATCCCCGGGTGCCAAACGTTTTTCTACATTTCTGAGCTTCATAATCTTCTTTGCCGTGGCGTGTACAACGTAATATTTTTCTCATAATAGGAAAATTACTAGTCAAATCAAACTGAATTCAGAAAGTTTAGTACATGCTGATTCTAAAATGTGAGAAACATTCGAGGTAGAAGTTTGTATTTTTAAAAGTTGATTTTTTGGGAAAGTGCATTTTCTCGACTTGGGTGTCACCCCCTGATGGGTGCCACCCGGTGCGGCTTTGCACCCCACGCCTCTCCCCATAGTGACGCCACTGACTAGATTTAAACATGAAATGCGTAGGACGTATTTATCTTCTCTTTTGAAGTTATGTCTGTAATCTATATATATTTAAGCTTTAAATGCATGTGAAAATATTAGAGTTAGTAAGGAAGATAATGTGAAGTAGATTGTAAACTAAAAGAAAATGTTTTTGTAAAATAAAATATTGTATTGTCTTCATCACCTCATATCTGAACACAATATCATAATAAAGAATAAACAAGATGTGCTTTAATAGGTTTGTTAATTGACCTCAAAACAAATTTAAATAATAAACAGGTGTAGATTCGACTGATGAGATATCGGTGGACTAATTTAATTGGCTGTCAAGTAAAAAGTTGATTAATTACAGTTATGATTGGCTTATTCTACGACTTTAAATTATTAGGCTACCAACGCAGTTTGCACAGCACTCAGAGAAAATTATTATAGTTCGCCAACAGCTATAGAGCACAACGACCGACCGCTTAAAAATCCCAGTCTTCACCAAGACTCGAACCCAGGACCCCAGGTTTTGAAGTCAAGCACTTAACTACTCAACCATAGCCCCACCGGATATGTTACTTACGTGTAATTATTTCATTGATTGCTTACTAGTCCATCTGACAGACACATCATACACACCCAGTTTTACATAAAGTAACTAATCTTTTACAGACCAGTGTAACAAACCGTGTTAGTTATTATAATGGTAGGGATAAATTCATAGTTGCACGAGGTCCAGGTGAATGTGTGTAAGGACAGATGAGAGAGCGAGTTGGTGACTGGGGCACAAATGAGAGAGAGTGCATATACTTTCAGAGGTTAGTTTAGACTATAGTTTGGGTTTGAGTAAGTCGAGGGTTTATTAGTAGGAAAGTCTTATCGTAGATAGTCTTTGTTGGTGAGCGTTGTATTTTCTTTTGCGTTTATCTGCGTACGGGACGTATTACTTAATACGTAGAATAGTTAATAAAGTGTTTCATTAACTATAAAGTTCTGAGATGTATCTATTTAAAGAGTAGCCTATGTTCATAGGGCCGGATTTAGGACAGGACATGGTGGAGCTACTGCCCCAGTGAATCCACAAGAAAGGGGCCTCCACAAGATTTTAAGTCTCAAAATTTTGACGTTTCAGACACTTTTATGTTTGTTGTTTTTTGTTTCGAACATTTTTTCCGACAAAACTTTAAATTTTACGATTGACAAGAAAGACGTGTATGCTTGTATCATGCTTACAACTTAGAAATGCAGTTTCGAATCTCAACGGCTGTGCGTCAAACCAGGACCTTACCCTCCACAAACTCAAAGATAAATTAAATGTACCTTCTTTGTTTAACTAAAAAAATACAATAAAAATTTTGTTTAAGAGTCTATAAAGTATAAAGTAGAATAAATTTACAAGCAGGCCTACTTTGTTTCTTTCTTCCAAAACATGGCATATAGTTTTATTATTAATAAGTGGATTTTTTAATTTATGATTTTGAAAAAGTGTACGGGGCTCTACAAAATTTCTACCCCGGGGGCCTTCACATAGTTAAATTTAGCCCTGTATGTTCATGTTACACTTTTACAAGTTAAGATGTTTCTGTCGTCAAGAAGCTAACTAAGGCTTAGAGTCGCTTTCCAGTTACCCAATCCCCTAGACAATGACGTTTACAGCCAGGGCAACTCTTGAGATAGGCCAGCGGTTCTCAACCTTTTTAGTGCTGCAACCCCCTAATAAGATTCTCCACTAAGCATCGAACCCCAACCGTAATTTTTTATTCGTTCACAGACCAAGTTCAATCGCAATTGGCTAATGTTATAAAATCCTAATCGTAATGTCTATATTTGATATTAAACTATTACTCAGCCCTGAGTTGTCAAGTTCTTTGAATAGGTTGTGTCGTGTGGTACAGTTTGGGTAGTGAGAAACGTTACAATATATATATCTTTGCCATTGCTACAAAGACAAGCAGCTTAATGACTTTAATTAATAAATAGATTAGCAAAGTATAAAAGATATAATGAGAAACAAGGTAGTCTTAGACCAAGCTTAATTTAATGATCTAGATATAGTCTTTTTTTTTTCAAGACTTTGCAGCTACCTTCGTGTACAAATAAAATGACATTGTGCAAAATTTTGAATGCCTGAGTCTTTAGAAAATGTGAATATGTTTATCTTCATGCATAGTGAAAACGAGAGTGAATGAATTCTTGTGAATACAATGACATAGTGCTTATTTTTGTGTGAAATTAACAAATCTTTGGTAACGAAGTAACATTTTGTTTACACTACAGATGATTATATTGTGATTCGCCTCCTGTAACCATATTTTCTTCATAGAGAATGTATGTTTAACTCTTATAAAATAATTGATTTAATAGAGAAAACTTTTTCAAAGTATTATTATAAAAATTAAAGTGAGTTTACTACTTAACAGTACTTTGTAGTTGGGCTTCTAAGATTGTAATTGATTAACTTTTAAGGCCCTTTTTTCATTGCTCTTTTTATGGTCACTAATAGAAGTTACCGTAAACTGGTATGCTCCTCCTGACATCCTCCAAAACTTAGTCAGTCATCATTGACACTTAAACATAACAATTCTCAATCTTATCATTGACACTAAGTCATTACTATTCTCAATCTAATCATTGACACTAAGACATTACCATTCTCAATCTAATCATTGACACTAAGGCATTACCATTCTCAATGTAATCATTGACACTAAAAAATTACCATTCTTAATCTAAAAACTGACATAAGATTCTCAATGTAATCATTGACACTATGACATTACCATTCTCAATCTAATCATTGACACTAAGACCTTCCATTCTTAATCTAATCATTGACACTAAGGCATTAACATTCTCAATCTAATCATTGACACTAAGACATAACCATTCTCAATCTAATCATTGACATAACATTCTCAATGTAATCATTGACACTAAGACATTACCATTCTCAATGTAATCATTGACACTAAAACATTACCATTCTCAATTTAATCATTGACACCAAGACATTACCATTCTCAAAGTAATCATTGACACTAAAAAATTACCATTCTTAATCTAAAAACTGACATAAGATTCTCAATCTAATCATTGACACTAAGACATTACCATTCTCAATCTAATCATTTACACTAAGACATTACCATTCTCAATCTAATCATTGACACTAAGACATTACCATTCTCAATCTAATCATTGACACTAAGTCATTACCATTCTCAATGTAATCATTGAAACTAAGACATTACCATTCTCAATCTAATCATTGACACTAAGACATTAACATTCTCAATCTAATCATTGACACTAAGACCTTCCATTCTTAATCTAATCATTGACACCAAGTCATTACCATTCTCAATCTAATCATTGACACTAAGACCTTCCATTCTTAATCTAATCATTGACACTAAGTCATTAACATTCTCAATCTAATCATTGACACTAAGACATTACCATTCTCAATCTAATCATTTACACTAAGACATTACCATTCTCAATCTAATCATTGATACTAAGACATTACCATTCTCAATCTAATCATTGACACTAAGTCATTACCATTCTCAATGTAATCATTGAAACTAAGACATTACCATTCTCAATCTAATCATTTACTCTAAGACATTACCATTCTCAATCTAATCATTGACACTAAGACATTACCATTCTCAATCTAATCATTGACACTAAGTCATTACGATTCTCAATGTAATCATTGAAACTAAGACATTACCATTCTCAATCTAATCATTGACACTAAGTCATTAACATTCTCAATCTAATCATTGACACTAAGACATTACCATTCTCAATCTAATCATTGACATAACATTCTCAATGTAATCATTGACACTAAAACATTACCATTCTCAATCTAATCATTGACACTAAGACCTTCCATTCTTAATCTAATCATTGACACTAAGTCATTAACATTCTCAATCTAATCATTGACACTAAAACATTATCATTCTCAATGTAATCATTGACACCAAGACATTACCATTCTCAATGAAATCATTGTCACTAAGACATTACCATTCTCAAATTAATCATTGAAACTAAGACATTACCATTCTCAATCTAATCATTGACACTAAGTCATTACCATTCTCAATCTAATCATTTACACTAAGACATTACCATTCTCAATCTAATCATTGACACTAAGACATTACCATTCTCAATCTAATCATTTACACTAAGACATTACCATTCTCAATCTAATCATTGACACTAAGACATTACCATTCTCAATCTAATCATTGACACTAAGTCTTTACCATTCTCAATGTAATCATTGAAACTAAGACATTAACATTCTCAATCTAATCATTGACACTAAGACATAACCATTCTCAATCTAATCATTGACATAACATTCTCAATCTAATCATTGACACTAAGACATTACCATTCTCAATCTAATCATTGACACCAAGACATTACCATTCTCAAAGTAATTATTGACACTAAAAAATTACCATTCTTAATCTAAAAACTGACATAAGATTCTCAATCTTATTATTGACACTAAGACATTACCATTCTCAATCTAATCATTGACACTAAGACCTTCCATTCTTAATCTAATCATTGACACTAAGTCATTAACATTCTCAATCTAATCATTGACACTAAAACATTATCATTCTCAATGTAATCATTGACACCAAGACATTACCATTCTCAATGAAATCATTGTCACTAAGACATTACCATTCTCAAATTAATCATTGAAACTAAGACATTACCATTCTCAATCTAATCATTGACACTAAGTCATTACCATTCTCAATCTAATCATTTACACTAAGACATTACCATTCTCAATCTAATCATTGACACTAAGAAATTACCATTCTCAATCTAATCATTTACACTAAGACATTACCATTCTCAATCTAATCATTGACACTAAGACATTACCATTCTCAATCTAATCATTGACACTAAGTCTTTACCATTCTCAATGTAATCATTGAAACTAAGACATTAACATTCTCAATCTAATCATTGACACTAAGACATAACCATTCTCAATCTAATCATTGACATAACATTCTCAATCTAATCATTGACACTAAGACATTACCATTCTCAATCTAATCATTGACACCAAGACATTACCATTCTCAAAGTAATTATTGACACTAAAAAATTACCATTCTTAATCTAAAAACTGACATAAGATTCTCAATCTTATTATTGACACTAAGACATTACCATTCTCAATCTAATCATTGACACTAAGACATTACCATTCTCAATCTAATCATTGACACTAAGTCATTACCATTCTCAATGTAATCATTGAAACTAAGACATTACCATTCTCAATGTAATCATTGACACTAAAACATTACCATTATCAATCTAATCATTGACACTAAGACATTACCATTCTCAATCTAATCATTGACACTAAGACATTACCATTCTCAATGTAATCATTGACACCAAGACATTACCATTCTCAATGTAATCATTGACACTAAAAAATTACCATTCTTAATCTAATCATTGACACTAAGTCATTACCATTCTCAATGTAATCATTGAAACTAAGACATTACCATTCTCAATCTAATCATTGACACTAAGACATTACCATTCTCAATCTAATCATTGACACTAAGACCTTCCATTCTTAATCTAATCATTGACACTAAGTCATTAACATTCTCAATCTAATCATTGACACTAAGACATTACCATTCTCAATCTAATCATTTACACTAAGACATTACCATTCTCAATCTAATCATTGACACTAAGTCATTACCATTCTCAATGTAATCATTGAAACTAAGACATTACCATTCTCAATCTAATCATTGACACTAAGACATTACCATTCTCAATCTAATCATTGACACTAAGACCTTCCATTCTTAATCTAATCATTGACACTAAGTCATTAACATTCTCAATCTAATCATTGACACTAAGACATTACCATTCTCAATCTAATCATTGACATAACATTCTCAATGTAATCATTGACACTAAAACATTACCATTCTCAATCTAATCATTGACACTAAGACCTTCCATTCTTAATCTAATCATTGACACTAAGTCATTACCATTCTCAATCTAATCAATGACACTAAGACCTTCCATTCTTAATCTAATCATTGACACTAAGTCATTAACATTCTCAATCTAATCATTGACACTAAGACATTACCATTCTTAATCTAATCATTGACACTAAGACATTACCATTCTCAATCTAATCATTGACACTAAGTCATTACGATTCTCAATGTAATCATTGAAACTAAGACATTACCATTCTCAATCTAATCATTGACACTAAGTCATTAACATTCTCAATCTAATCATTGACACTAAGACATTACCATTCTCAATCTAATCATTGACATAACATTCTCAATGTAATCATTGACACTAAAACATTACCATTCTCAATGTAATCATTGTCACTAAGACATTACCATTCTCAAATTAATCATTGAAACTAAGACATTACCATTCTCAATCTAATCATTGACACTAAGTCATTACCAATCTCAATCTAATCATTGACACTAAGTCATTACCATTCTCAATCTAATCATTTACACTAAGTCATTACCATTCTCAATCTAATCATTGACACTAAGACATTACCATTCTCAATCTAATCATTGACACTAAGTCATTACCATTCCCAATCTAATCATTGACACTAAGACATTACCATTGACAACAAGACATTACCATTTTCAATGTAATCATTGACACTAAGACATTGCTATTCTCAATGTAATTATTGACACTAAGACATTACCATTCTCAATCTAACCATTTGTATCGTCTTGAATGGTGTGAATGTTGATTGAATGGTATTAAGGCCTCTTCTGGCCTTGATGTAGTGTTCTTGTATTCTTAATTAAACACATCACATATTATGGATAAAATAATCACAAACTCCTCTCTGGCAGACAAATATTTAT
Source organism: Biomphalaria glabrata (assembly GCF_947242115.1). Lineage (NCBI taxonomy): Eukaryota > Metazoa > Mollusca > Gastropoda > Planorbidae > Biomphalaria > Biomphalaria glabrata. The sequence goes on from NC_074716.1 coordinate 491,837, forward strand.
TACATCAAATAATAGTTCAGAAAGTAGGCAATCTCAGCCATAAAATATCATCGCGAATTATTTCACATCAAATACAAACTACATCCATAGAAAAAGCTCCAATTAGGTACTCATATTATTTAATCCAATTTCAGAAAACAGAGACACCTCCGTCTCTTGATACATCATGGCGCTAACTTACTAAAAAAAAATGTGGTCGCGTGATCAAAAATGGTACCTCTTTGCTTGACAATGTGTAAGACCCATTTCACTCTAATCATAGTATTACACCATTGACACTAAGAGATTACCATCCTCAATCTAATGATTGTCTCAGTGTTATCATTGGCACTAAGACATTACTATTCTCAATGTAATCATTGATACTAAGACATTACCATTATCAATCTAATCAATAACACTAAGACATTACCATTCTCACTGTTATCATTGACACTAAGACATTACCATTCTCAATCTAATCAGTGACACTAGACATTACCATTCTCAATCTAATCAATGACACTAATACATTAACATTTTCACTGTTATCATTGGCACTATGACATTACTATTCTCAATGTAATCATTGATACTAAGACATTACCATTATCAATCTAATCAATAACACTAAGACATTACCATTCTCACTGTTATCATTGACACTAAGACATTACCATTCTCAATCTAATCAGTGACACTAGACATTACCATTCTCAATCTAATCAATGACACTAATACATTACCATTTTCACTGTTATCATTGGCACTACGACATTACTATTCTCAATGTAATCTTCGATACTAAGACATTACCATTATCAATCTAATCAATAACACTAAGACATTACCATTCTCACTGTTATCATTGACACTAACACATTACCATTATCAATGTAATCAATAACACTAAGACATTACCATTCTCCATCTAGACAAAATTTACATGGTCACAGTTTAAAAGTGAGGAAAGCAACAAACAACAATTAAATTTAAGAATCTATATTCATTACCCAGCTCAAATACAAACAGATGCTTAGATAATAATAAATAATTAATAATATAAATAAAAAATTAGTATAAAAAATATCAATAGTGCAACAACTTGTATTTTTTTTTTTTTTGCATTTGCACAGTAACAGAACTGGTATAGAAAAATACAAGACATAAATGTGGGAGCCACCGCTGGGCCAAAGTAAAAACACGGCATGGCTGGGCCAAAGTAAAAACACAGCATATTTGTATTTTTTTAAGCATTGTTCACCCCAGCAGCAGTAAATCTCTACATGGCAAAATAACAAAGCAAAATTTGAGTAATAGTTTAATAATAATAATAATGATGCTGAAGATAAAAGATGAGTGCAGTGTTTTCATAAACCCTATTACAACCTACTTTCCTCTATGGCAAAAAGGTGCCTAAATTAATCTTTATAGTGCTTACAGGAGCATCCCGTTACGCCATCCTTGAAGATACCATTTGGCATGCAGTCGCCCCCCATGTGGGATAATTTTCCAACCCATCACAGCTGTTGAATGATAAGTATTTCTTCTATACTACCCACACCAGCCTCCAGCAGAACATTTTTTTAAGGTAGTTCTGCCAGTGTAGGAAAGTTTGGTGAGAACTACTGCTTGGATATATATATATATATATTTAATTGTGAAACTTGAAAAATCTTCTTTTTATGAAACAAAACTAAATATAACTTTTATTACAACATAACACTAACCTTAATACTAACCTAGATGAAATGAAATAAATCTAGTAGCAATAATATAAAATGGTATTTTAAGTATTTTAAACAAAATCTAACTCACTACAAAAAACCTGTCTGTACAGTTTCAGATCCCTGGGTAATTTGCATTACACTAGACCATTTTTGTAATTTCACCATCCTCACTGCATATCCGCCAACCAATCGCTAATTTCTCAACGTTACCTTGGAAACACACACACACACTCCATAACACTGCTATACACATTTTTATGAACATACAAAATATAAACATTGTATAAGTATGTCTTTATATAACTTTTGTTTTATAATTATTTTATCTAAGTAATTGACTAAGTAATTGTAATCATAGTCCTAAATATAATTTTGAGATCTTGTTTTCTAGTCTTAACATTACGAAAGATAACAATCTAAAAGGTTAATAGTTATTGAGCTAACAAACTAATATTAGAAAATGGTAAAATAAAAAAATCACTGAATACAATATATTTACAGGGTGTGTCAAAAAAAATGTATACACACTTTGAACTGTCATAGACAATTTATTTCCCGTTCTACAATGCTAAATTTCAGCACATGGAAAGCTTAATGTCTAATTAAAGTCAAAGTCATCAAGATAAGGCAGAGGAAATGGTTGGGAGGGAGGGGGTCTGTCAATGAACGTTGAATGGTGTAATATTGAGTTCTTACTTCCTGAAGTACTCTAGACACGTGACAAGACAAACACTATACGACTGACTCAAGTCCGTTCAGCAGACAACATGAAGTTTATTTTACTATAATAATAATAATATACTGCACTCCTTGTTAGTGCTACAAGTCAAGAAATAATAATCCTATCAGCATAACAGCGGTATCAAAAGTATCCAATACGTTAACAACAAATCATGTCCGCATCTCAGCGGGCAACACTGTGCAGAAATATAGATTAACTAATACATGTCTCAAAAGACCACTGGCAACAACTGCCCACAAGTTACTTTCTAACTGAAATTACTACAGACTTTTCTAAGTCGCTACTGTCCATCCCGGACTAAAATATACTTGACCACTCGGTCCAAAGAATAACACTTGACTTCTAACTTGACTTCACTTGACTGCTTTACTTGACTGACTGACTGACTTCAAAGTCAACTTTATTCATTCTACTTCCTGTTTTCTACATTAGGAATTCCACGTGTCTTTTAAACTATTAACATGATGTGAACTTTAGATCATGCAATGTCAACTAAGACTGTGACATTACGCCCTTTCCCTCAAAAAAAAAAGATTTTGTAAAAATCTTTTGAAATTTAAGTAATAATACTATTATATGTATAGTCACATCTTTTGAGAGAGAAATAATCCATACAAATGTACAATGTGTGCTATAATCTCTGGCACATGTCTTATCATGCTATCAAAAAATTTGATGAGACTAATATATGGTCTCATTTGACCTTACAATATTTGAAAAAATATTTGTCTGTGTAGACAATACTCATAGTTGTCAACATTACTCAAAAAGCAAGTGTTTCTTTACACAAAATTTCAAAGTAAATTCTCAATTTATCAAAAGAATGCTTTCAATATTAATTTTACAAAGGAATGAGCAGCCATGAAAAATGCTCGTATACAAATATACTTAGTTTATCCCATCAGGTTACATAATCAAATGAAAAATATTGACAATGGTTACATGGTCAAATGAAAAGATATTGACAATGTTCTTTAAAATAAATCAATGCAAGTGAAATGTATCTATAATAAATATTTATGTTGTCTCAATGGTTTATGTACAAAAATAATGGCAATGTTTTGACAATGCTACTAAATCATGAAAGTCAAGAAAATATATTCTTTAATGATGATTTATGAGGAACATATTTAAATCATCAAAGTCATAAGCATATTAAAGCATCAAGGTCGTTATCATGATATTCATTTGGCTCATATGTCTTACTGTGAGCACAAGTTCTTTTAACATAAGTGTAAGTTACAATCTTCTCTCGAAAAAATGAATCAGCTTTTCACGTTATGTAACATCAAATATGTTACTTCGAGCCATTAATAGTGCTCTAATAGTCTTCATCACTCAAATACAATGTTCTATTCAAAAATCAAATATATTACTTTGAGCCATTAATAGTGCTCCAATAGTCTTCATGAATCAAGTACAATGTTCTTTCAAAAATCAAGTATATTACTTCGAGCCATTAATCATGCTTCGATAGTTTTCTCATATCCATACAATATTCTTCTCAAAATTAGTGTTATCATCACATAATATAAAATATACTGCTTGAGCCATCAATAATGCTCCAAAAGTTTTGTCATTAAATACTCCTCAAAAAATATCAGTGTCTACATCACACATCATCAAATATATTACTTCACGAGCCATCAATAATGCTCCAATAATTTTCTCATATTAAATACAATCTTCTCAAAAAGTCAGTGTCTACGACAAACATCAAATGTATGCTTCACGAGCCATCAATAATGCTCAAATAATTTTCTCATATTAAATACAATCTTCTCAAAAAATCAGCGATTACATCACACATTATATATATTACTTCATGAGCCATCAATAATGCTCCAATACTTCTCATATTAAGTACTATCTTCTATTCAAAGATTCAGTTTGCATTACACAGTATCAATTATTTTTCAAGCCATCAGTAATGCTCAAATAGATCTCACTAATTAATACAATATTCTTTTCAAAAAATCATTGTTTGCATTACATATCATCAAGTGTATCGTTTCAAGCCTTGAATTAAGCTCAAATAATCTTCAAAACTGATATGTGGGAAAAAATAAATTCATCAGTGAAGATCAATGTCACAGTCATATCTATACAATTTACAAAGGTTATGTACATTTGAAAAAATGAAAAATACATTTCAATAAATAGTGTCACATACTCAGGTTTTAATATGACTGCGTTCTGTTCAAATGGACTCTTGGAAAAATAATTTACACATATGCAAAAATTGGGCACATATGACCTTTTGAAATGTCATGTGTACAAATACAATCAAAGTTATATGTAGAATATGGCATCAACAGATTCAATGAATTACACTTGTACTGGCTAATGAGTCCTTAACGGTGCTAGTGTTATGTAAAATAGTGTGATAATTATAGTTGTTGACTTATGTGAACAATGTCATTGTTTAGTTATATTACTAATATTTAATGATTTGTGATGGTGTTGTATCCTATTGTATAATAAACAAAATTGTATGTTGTGCTGCCCTATGTCTAGCTTGCTAACTACTAGTGTCATGTGTGTTTCCAGTTCTAATGTTACTGTTTCGTGATGCGTTGCCCAGCCCGTTTGTAAGTAATGGATAGGAATTATTTTCTGGAGTTGAGTTCATGAATGCTACATGTTCGTGTTCGTGAGTGTCGATGGTTGTGGCTGAGTTGTCATAACTGCTAGGGCGTCTATGGATTCTATTGTTGCTGTTACTTTGCCATCTGTTTGAAGTATTTCTGTTGTATCTGTTTCGTTCGTAGCCATCACGTCTGGATTGTCTGTGATAGTTCTGAAAGTTGTTGGTATTGTATTGCTGTCTTCTTTGATAGTTCTGGAAGTTGTAATTATCGTTGTTGGTGTTGTATTGCCTTCTTCTATCATTAGGGCTGTAACTTTGGGTTGCTCTGCTGTTTCTTCTGTTGTCATATTTTGATACTGCTTCTGTTGATTGATCTACATTGGCTCTTTATGTGACCCTTTATGACGCAGTTAAAGCAGGTTTTATTGTTGCTGCTGTATTTGAATTTACTTGAATCAGTGTTAATGGTGGCAGCTATTTGATGGTCTCTTCTGTCGATGGTGTGATTGGGATGGCTGTCTTTGAATAAATTCAGGTTAGTTATGAGTTCTGTTTCGTTTTTAATTTTCTTCTCTTTCAGGAAAGTGAAAATGTTGTCTGTAACATTCAATAGTACACTGTCAATTAAGAACATATCAATGATTTGGTCTGGTCTCGTCATATCACAGTTGGAGAGTTCAAGCCACTTTAAGATATTTTTCTTAATTTCAAAAATAATTCTGTTGTAATCACCGTTCTTTTGCAATCTGATGTCTCGAAAGAGTTTTCTGTAGTGGTCCTCGGATTTGCCAAAGTGTTCGAGGAGTCTGTTTTTCACAGCCTTGTAGTCAGTCTTTTGTTCAGGTGTCAGGGTGGCTATTATGTTCAGCGGTTCACCTGCAAGATTGGCGAGTAGGTGCTTGGCCATATCTCTAGGTGACATGTCATACGTTGAGGCTATGTGCTCAAATTGCACAATGTAGTTTTCAAGAGTTTCGTTTTTCTCATTGAACTTATGGAACTTCGAGACGTATGGTTTGGCTTGCTGTGTCAGTGGTTGTAATATGTTCGGATTCACTTTTGCAGCTTCCAGTTTAGCTAACTCAACTTTTCCCTCTATTTCTTTCATTTCTTTCTGATGCGCTCTTTCTGACGCTCATTCATCTCGTTCCGCTACTTCACGTTCTTTCTTCTTTAATTCATCCAATTCTCTTTCGATAAATTCTCTTTTCTTTTCACCCTTCAATTCCATTTCTCTGGCCAACTCCAAGATTTTATCATAGGTAGACATTGTTGATAGGTACGGGTTTAGGCTTTAAGTGTGTATAATGTCAATAAATATTAAATAATCTTCAACGTGTATAAAGTCAACAAATATATAGGATTCCAATCTTTATGTAGTTTAACTGTGTAGTGAGTGCTTAGTTATCAAAATACAAATAATAATGTCTCACTTTGCATGTATCTTTGATATTTAAATAATAGATGGCCAATAAATGTGTTGAGCTTGTAATCAATGTGTGCCAAATACAATGTACAAATGAGTCAATAGTAATAAGTGTTGCGTCAAAATGTACCAACAAAATAATCAGAGTACGAGAAATGTGTCAATACAAAATAAGTACAAGAGCTCAAAAAATAAGGCTCTAATTCAAGTGATAGTATATATGTACACAATATTATTACTTCAAATATATCTTTGTAACATGTTATATGTGCAGTGAAAAAATGAAAAAAAAATTAATTAATGAGAGAATAAAGAGATAAATTAAAGTATAGGTGACGAACACAAAACAATATAGATAACAATACAGTCTGCTTTAAAAGAAATCAATAAATAGAAGACTTTGACAAGAGAATCACAGATATGTAAATACAAGACTTACACAAACAAACAATATGAATACAAAGAGAAATCACACTACGATTGTACAAACAAAACTATATACCACTAAACAAAAAATTTCAAAATGATATAGAAGTCCCTACCGAACAAGGCTGGTCTACTCGGACCTTATTAGGACTAGGAGAACAACAAGAAAATCCATAAAGATCCCTATCAGATGAAGTGAAATGGAACGGAACAAATAAATTGTGCCGATTCAGTCTCAAAACATAAGACAGACCCACGCCGACCGCCCTATAAGGTAACAAATATAAAAAATGAAAATCAATTTAATATGGTTCCAAGAGTTATCAATCACTAACTCTATATATAATCAACTTCAATTACTGCTATACCACAGCAAAATCAATGTACTTTATTAATCATATGAATATATTCAATCCTTAATTATAAATTACAGACTTTCTTTTGTAGACTGATGTAGATTAATCCTCTCTTGTAGCTTGTCAAATACAAATACAGCTTGAGTAGTTCAATAATAATCCATGGGTAAGGTAACTAAGTAATCCGATTGAGAATACACATCAATGTGAGCATCAAAGTAGTAGTAAAATAATCCAGTCATATGCCATAAGATGGCTCAAATGCTCAAGTAATGTCAAAAAATATTTCCTCTTGACCTTTACAATTAACACAAGTCCAACAGGTAATCCAAATAATCCAATAAGATAATCCAAAATGTAAGTGTAGTAATGCAGGCATGTGTTATTTCTTCGGCGTACAACGATGACTAGGAGAGCGCCAATAGGTACAAGTTAGTCCAACTTCAACGTCAAAGATCAATAATCCAAAAGTACTTGAACATTCGTATAAATAATCCAACAGTACTTAAGTGGAGAACTTCAGCTTAGATAATCCAAATATGTAAAGTCTCTGAAAAATTAGAATGACCATAAGTGAACAGAGGTCTAAATGGAGGACCTTCTGTATAGCAATGTAAGGTGAAACCTCGACAATGCAAGAGCGTGTCAAAAGTTGGTGACGAGCGCTCACGTGGAAACGATGTATCATCTGTCTTCAGGCGACGCCTTGAATTTTACACCCACACAAATGTATCAGCTGTCTTCGAGCGAAGCCTTGAGTTTTTCACCCACACAAATGTATCAGCTGTCTTCGAGCGACGCCTTCAGTTTTTCACCCACACAAATGTATCAGCCGTCTTCGGTTTCTGTCGATGGTGATGTCTCAAGATGTCGACAATAGTGGAGAAATAGGCATTGACCAGGTTTAAAATATACATATAAGATCCTTTTTTGTCTAGTAGATATAATGGTCAGTTTGTAGACTTCATCAAGCCCTAACTTGAGAACTGCTTGATCAGACACAAACTGTGAAAGATGGAATGTGATAATATGAATATATATATATATATATATATGAATACAATATTAAAGTGCTGACTTATTTATTACTAAAGCATCTCCAGATTTTCTGTTGCTAAGTCTTTCTTTCAACCAACTGCTGTGGCACAGCAGTAGGCTCTTTTTTTTTTTCATTGCAAGTCTATGGTTATTTTTTTTAAATCTTTTTGTCTACCAACACTCTTTAAACTATTTCCCAGGTGGATTCCCTTCTTTAAATTTCTGTCTGTTAACATTTCAGCAAAGGTACAAGATATGAATACATTGCTTATGTCCTGAGAATGTTCTGCATTAGACACTTTAGGCCTACTCTGCTACTCTATCACCTAAATAAATTAAGTTATGCTTCTTTTCCTTGGTCTTTGTTTCACTGCCAAGTTTGATACTTAATACAAAAAGAGTCAAAGGAATTCATCAGATTAATTTAATATTTAAAAATAGAATTGACTCACCATTAGCTGTCCCAAATGAATGAACCATAATGTCAGGTTGACCATTAACCCTATCTTACTGTACCAGACATTCATGCTTGTTAGTTTAGCCTAAAGATAACAATGGTAGTGATATTTATTCTACTAAATTTATATAACTGGTAATAAAATATTGTTAAAGAAAAGAAAGTCCATAGAAAAGAGATACAAATAAAACATAAAACAGTCTAATTTAAAACTAAATAAAATGATTAATTAACACATTCTTTTTAAGACTGGATGGCTGCCTGGTTGTGCAGTAGGCACACTGGATTATCTTTCACAATGGTGCCAGGTTCACACTCTGCCAGCTGACATCAAACTTTTGAATTCATTTGTCAGTAATTATATTTTCTTTTTTTTTTTAAATACAAGCCTCATGCAATAGCAGTCTTTAACTTTTTCTTTATTGTTATAAATTATTTTAAGCAGAAGAATCTAATGAAATATACTTACAAAACTTCCTTTAAGATTTCAAGTTAAAAGTTAACATCATCCCAGGGTATACCAGGACCTATACAGATAGAGTGGTCATGAGTCTGAAATACAAATAAAGTGATTGTGTCTGAAAAACTTTTTTCTTTTATTAATCAGAGTTAATATGTCATCTAGGTATGTCAAATAGATAGGTTTTCCAACCTGTAGGTATGTCTGACAGACATGTCATAAAGAGTCTTACAGTCTAGTAATGTAACATGCTGACAAATTTTTTCTTTAGAATCTTAAGGGGAGGGGAGGGAGGTAAGAAGAGAGCTTTTAAGAAATTATTACTCACTATGGTTTCAATTACAACGGTCAGGTCAGTTCATCAGAGCTGATCAATCCAACATAAGATCCACTATTTGGTAGTTTACCTACGCCACTGTCATGCTTTAAATATTTCCAGCCAATAGAAGTAAATTGAGTTGTATGTGCTGGGAAAGGAAAACAAAAAAATGTTTGTAAAATGTTTCACATATTTTAGTTGTTCCTTCAGAGTTGAAGATAATTTACTTCCTAGTCCTAACTTCCAGCAGGATGACAGCAGGCAGGGTATTAACCCAGGACCATCGAGAAGTCCAAACAATATACCACACGACCAGGCAGCCAGCCTGTATGTATTATAAGTGTGATTCAATATGTTATAAATCTATATTTTATATATGTTATAACTGTGATTCAATTTGTTTAAAACTACAAAATTCATTTTTTTTAGGTTTACTGTTTTTGACAGTCAAAATAGTGGTTTACATTTTTTTCCCACCATTTAAGAATTCCGATTACAATACAAAATTTAAAAAAATAGAAAAAAAAACACATACACATATACAAAAGATTTGTAAAAAGCCTTGGCAGTCACATCAAACATTTTTTTCAAAACCAACAGCATGCATATCCTTGATACAAACACACACACTGGTCATTTTAGCCATAAGAGATGTACCTGTTACCAGATGTACCAGTTAGGTTGATTGGCTGTATTGTTAAAGATTAAAAGCAAACCATTATCCATACAGATCTAGTTTCACTAGAGAAAAGATTTTTTTCTTGGTATCCAAATTCTTATGTATAAGATTTCTATAATGTGTCTTCTTTCTACTTTAACATGCTCAGTACACTTTTATTGTATAAATACGGTAAGGGTTATATAATTTGGCTCTAAATGAAAGATTTACCTGCTTTCCATATGAAGGGAGGGAGGGGGGGGGGAACAAACATTATAGTTTCGGTTCTAATGCAGTCATAAGACCATATCTAGTATGACAGTCGACAGTAGAAACTTGCAATTAGATTCCAAGCAATAGTTCTACAAGTATATAGTGAATTTAAGATGTAGCACATAAATTATAATTTCCAAAATCTAAACATAATTTTTCTATTGCACAAAGTTATCCAGCTAGAGCTAAATTTTAAAGTAAGAGGCAATTCACAGTTGGAAACATATGAAAATATATAGTAAAAATATTAATGTCCATCATGCATCAGGTTTAATTACAAAATGAGGATACTGAACACTTCAAGAACTTTAAATATTTCCTTTTCCACAACCAAGGTAACCAATCGAGCCTAGTAGGAAGCGTGGTCAAGAGGCCAACTACGCTTGAACTTGGCTTAGCTTGGCTGCCTATGAAGGGGGCAAGAGGTTCGACACACAACTCGAGTTGAGTTGTGTTTACTGAGTGCTTTAAGGCAGTTAGAAAACCTACTCCCACTGGTCCACAAATGAGATTGGACCATAGTGCTCTGAGCATGCTATAAGCATGAAAGTAGCACTATATGAAAGCCATAATTTATTTATATAGTAAATATTTAGGGTTAGAAACATGCTTACAATTCAAGTAGATTTCCTTATTGAATGACACTACAAAATGTAATCATGTATAATCTGGATATTCTTCTTTATTTTTATGATTCATTAACTTCAACAGACCTACATTTTTTTCAGTGTCAGAGCAGAAGCACCAACAAATGTTTCATTTTTTAAAATCTTTTTAAAAAAAAAGACTCACAACATAGCAAGTAAACTGCTTTACTATCGAAGTTAGTGGAATTAATTTAGGTGAATAGATAGTTCCAAACAGGATGCATGCCAGAGTTTTACTTCTTCTAGACTTATTATTTCAATTTATCAGACAATAGTTACCCAGATAATGATCCTGACTGCCAGGTCGTGCAGTTTGCGCGCTGGACTGTCGATCGGATTTATCGATGGTCTCTAGTTCAAACCCTGCCTGCTCCCATCCCCCATCACCCTGCGGGAGGTTTGGACTAGGAAGTAAACTATCTTCAACTCTGAAGGGACATCAGAAACATGCAAAACAATTTACAAACATTCCAAAGATAAATACATGTTAAATTAGTTATAACTTATGAAGACATATAGCTATTGACATAGTTTTGATTTAAATTTGAGGATAAAATGTAAAAACAAAAAAACCTTCATTAAAATTATAACAAATAGATAGTTGTATATTCTATAGCCCCATTTTCTAAAAGATCAATAGCAAATATTCTTTTTTTATGCTTTGTTTAAGCCTGCTTAGCATACTTTATAAAAGTGCATAATTTGACTATAGTAAGTATTGCTTATAATATTAGCCTTTTCTTGCATCAAAGTAAATCAGAAATATTATTTTAAAATCAATTGTTGATTTAACATAATCATCAATTTAGTGGCTCAGAAAAGAAAAAATGTCTGAAAAAATGATTATAATTTTTAGAATAGTTGCGGATTAAAATGTAATAAGAATGCCTTTTAAAACTTGCAATCTATAGGGCTTGCTAATAAAAATACCATCTATCACAATGTGAGAAATGGCGAGGCATCACTTTGCTGTCAGTACCAAGCAAGATTTTTAGCAGAATCCTACTAAACAGAATAAAGGGAGCATGTGATGAACACCTAAGGGAAGAACAGGGCGGATTCAGAAAAGGGAGATCTTGTGCTGACCAAATAGCTACACTCAGGATAATTGTAGAACAATGTGTCGAATGGCAATCTCCTCTCTATGCAACTTTTGTTGACTTTGAAAAAGCTTTTGATAGTGTCGACAGAGAATCTATATGGACTGTAATGAGACATTATGGGATCCCCAATAAAATAATAACCATAATCAAGAACCTTTATGATTGTTTCACCTGCCAAGTAACCCACTGTGGCAAGCTGTCAGAGGAATTTCCAGTCACAACAGGAGTCAAACAGGGATGTCTTCTTTCACCACTCCTGTTCCTTCTAGTACTGGATTGGGTCACAAAAGAAGCCTACTCTAACGCAGGGAAAGGAATCCAATGGACTCTCATACAAAAGCTGGAAGATCTGGAATTCGCTGATGACATAGCCCTATTATCACACAGACTACAGGATATGCAAGAAAAGGTCACAGCTTTAAGCGAAGTAGGAAAAAGAGTAGGCCTCAAAATAAACCACCAAAAAACTAAAGTACTTAAAGTAAACAATAAACAAAGTGGAGACATAGTATTGAATTCTCAGACAATAGACCAAGTAGAAAATTTTATATACCTTGGGAGTGTAGTCAGTATATCAGGTGGAACAGATGAAGACATTAAACGCCGTATAAATCTAGCATGTCAGACATTTACACAGCTAAAACCAACCTGGAAATCTCCTTACATCTCAAACAAGACTAAACTAAGAATCTTTAACTCTAATGTCAAGGCTGTCCTACTGTATGGTTCAGAAACATGGAGAACAACTGAAGCCACAACAAAAAAAATACAGACCTTCATCAACAGATGCCTGAGAAATATCCTAAAAATACACTGGTATGACAAAGTAGAAAACACCAAACTGTGGGAGATGAGTGGACAGAAAAATATAGAAGTGCAGATCTTAGAGAGAAAATGGAGATGGATTGGTCACACCCTTAGAAAAGATACCAGCAACAGAGCTAGGCAGGCCTTAGAGTGGAACCCCCAGGGAACAAGACGCAGAGGAAGACCAAAAAGAACATGGCGACGCTAGCAAGAGACCGTGGAGAGTGGCGTGTTTTTGTCGAGGCCCTATGTTCCATAAGGAACTCAAAGGAGTGATGATGATGATGAATCTATAGGGCAGATGATGTAAATGTCATCTGTTTCAGTGGCCTACAGTTATAAAGGTATCATGATATGGCCAGCACAATGATAAACCTTCTTTACTTCCCCAACTAATGTCATTAGAATTGCATGGACTTGAGGCACTCTAAGATCCTGAAATTCAAAAACAATCTTCACCAAGATTTGAACCTGAAAACTCTAGCTTAAAAGCAGTTGCACTTAACCACTTAGCAAGTCCTCCCCCCCCCCCCCCCATTAAAAAATCAAATGTTCCATTATGAATCAGCACATCATCATTTGCAGAGAGAATTGCTGCCAATCTTTTGACTATACAGGATATAGCTAGCTTAAGTACAATAGAGATAACTTTATTCAAGAATTTTTAACTTTGGCTGAATGTGCATTGTGACAAGCTAATTCAGGAACTGGCTTATACTGTAACATTTATTTAAATATTTTAGACTAAAATTACAACCATTATAGACTAAAATAAAATGTTATTTCATTCACTATGTCATTATGTTATGGAGTGTTTACCCTGGCCCAGCATCCTCCTCCTTTTGCAGCATTACATGTACTGTAATCTTCAGGGGCCCAAAGACTTTTTCCAGTGATGTAAGCCTCCAGAGAATCATATGTCCTTGGATAATGGAAGCTGTGAACAGAATCACTTTTGCATAACACTTTCCGAAATGTACAAACTATTTAAATATATTAATATATGCCTTTATTCTAAAAACAACCTCATAATAATATACTTATTCTTTTAAAAGTTTCATAGAATTTATTACATGCTAGATATCCTTATATGTTCACCTAGATGTCTACAAGCTAGCAGAGCTGTTTGTTAGAAAGTTGATTAGGTCTTTCCAAACTCAGCCACTTTCAAAACTTAATAAATAGTGAACAATACACAAGTTACACCTAAAATAAAAATGCCAACAAAAGAGCTATTCAGGCTTGAGATGGGAACCCACAGACACAAGGCACAGAGGAAGACCAAAAAGAACAGGACAAACACAATCTTCATATCTTCTAGATTAAAGGCATTATTTCAAAATAGAATATAATTATGTCCTATGCATTTCATGATCAATCTAGTCAGGCATGTTAATAAGTTACTTCAACTCTACTAAGTCATTGGTTTTCCTGGCCGATTGAGGCATCCCATTCCCCCTCTCTAATGGCATTAGGGAAAATTGAAAATAATTATGTGGTGTTGTCTTTTTATCTGTTTCTATCTCATCATCACTAGCTTTGGGGAGTAAAAAACTTAACCAACATACCCAATAGCATAAACAGATTTAGCTCATTTTTTTTTTTTATCTTTTAAGATGTCATGAGCAATATCCCATCCTCCATCATGTGCTATAATTAAAATATTTTTAAAAGCCATTTAAATCCCAAGCCTGGGTGAAAAAGGAGGAGGGTTTGGCGTGGGGCTAGCGACCCCACCCTGTAAAACCACTATTGCTACAGAAACGGCAAACTCGACACACCAGGTGGGAGGAGGCTTCAGACATTGCCAGTGACAGATCTTTATGGAGACAGCTTGCCGACAATGCGCCGAACGGCGCGGGAGGACCTAAGTCTAAAGTAAGTTTAAATCTAATGCATTTCTCAAAGTCTGCAAATAGAGAGATAACAAAGATGTCTGGTAAATGTTGTATGCAGGCCTTCTAACAGAACTAATAATTTCAAAAACAAAAATGATTTGGAAAATATGACCCTAAATATACAATCTGTTGAATTTCAATAATCAATTTATTTATGAACCATCTGGTTTATTATATATTTGTTACGGTCGTAGCGCAGCACGGTGTGCATGAATAATGGTGCGAATTTGTGTAATGAATGGAAGTGATGTTGAAAAGGGTAAATTTGTGTAATGAATTTCGAAGAGTTTGTGTCGTAACAAGTGACGCCCAACGGAAAAGGCAAGACCTGCCTTATATCGGTATCTAATTCCTGTCTACTGAGGTATTACTAGTACTACAAAGTGTAACAAAATCTCTAGATCTATTAAGATTGGGAGAGTAGCGTCATCTAAATTTCTAAAGCTATGTACTAGACTCACTGGTAAACATAAACCTTTAGTTGAAACTTAACTAAAAACATTATTGCTGAATTAATCAATTGGATTAACATTTAAATCTAGATTTATATCATTATAATTATTATGACGGCCCATTCTCTACATTCACCAATGTGAAAACGTCAGGGATTACCCACTGTATTTGGATGTGCTATGAATTTATTGAAAAAAAAAAAATAATAAAAAAAAAATCATGTCAGTGGCTGCTGAAGTACATGTTCATTATTCTGGCTGGTCATAGTTCTCAACAATAACCTTTAACATTCAATATTGATGGAAATTTGTACGATTATTAGCACTGCTGTGGGCAACACTAGTGAATTTTGACTACGGTGGAGAACAGTGCCTATTTAGGACCAACGGATATACACTGACTACGGCATATAGACAAATAACGAAAGACTCATATCACCGGCGGAGAATATACACTAGCATTGGCAGTTATACCAGCAGGAAGAAGAGTATTCCGGGAAGTAGATACATATTTGTATTCGAATAACATTAAACGTTTGGTTCATTACATTACATTTAGATATGAACATTGTTGGGTCCAAGCATTAAGTATATGAGAATCAAATATATTTAATTGATATGGTCAGATATTATAACTCGATTAAGAAAAAATACAAATGGCGGATAAAGCTGAGATAGTTGCTTTGAAAGAAGAAGGGAGACTATTGGAATTAGAAGGAGCAGAGCTGAGAAAATATGTACAAGAAAGATTAAAAGAAAGAGAGAAACTAGTCAAGGAAAAGGAAATAGAGAAAGAGAAGTTAGTCATGGAAAAGGAAATAGAGAAAGAGAAGTTAGCCATGGAAAAAGAAAGAGAGAAAGAGAAGTTAGTCATGGAAAAGGAAATAGAGAAAGAGAAGTTAACTATTGACAAAGATAAATTAGCAATGGATAAAGAAATAGAGAAAGAGAAGTTGGCTATCAGTAAAGAGAAATTAGTTACGGATAAAGAAATTGAGAAAGAGAAGCTAGCTATGGAGAAAGAAAGGTTAGCCATAGAGAAAGAAAAGTTGGAAATAAAAAAAGGAAAAGCTAAAGATGAAGGTACTGGAAAGAAAAATGACGTGTCTGGAAATAAATTGGCAAAATATAAAGGTACAATGTTTGATGAGAATAAAATAGACATAGATGTTTTCTTAAAGAACTTTGAAATTGAAATGAAAGAATTGGCTTTTCCTGAAGATAAATGGATATTTTTGTTATCGAAGTCATTTGCAGCAAAGGTACCGTCAAAGATTTGCATGAATCAGAATAATTACCAAATAGTAAAGGAGCAATTACTACGAACATTTGGAAAAACTGAGGCATTTTATCATCATAATATGTTAATTGCACCATTGAAACCAACGAGGATCCCCAAACATTTTTAGACAAGATGAATAGCTACTTTGACTATTGGACAGAGTCATCAAAAATAGAGAAGACGTTTGATGGACTAAAGGTATTTCTTATGCTGGATAAAGTCATTTATGAGAGTCAGGACGAACTAAAAATATTCCTGCTGGAGAGAAAGCCAAAATCTGTAGATGAGATTGTAAAATTAATAAGGGCTTACAAAGTGGCACATCCTGAAAAAAAGTTAAACAGAGGTAGCGATATTGAAGAAATAGTAGCATTTAATAGAGCTAGAGAAACACAAGACAGTTATAGCAACAATAGAAGATTTAGATATGAAGGACAGAATAGGTTTAGAGGACAAGGAAGGAGCCAAATAGATAGTAGACAAGGCCAGTATAATAGCTACAGAGGGCGATATCAAGGAAACAGACAGGGAAGATATGACAGCGGAAGAAATAGAAGAGATCAAAGTTTGTCGTTATTGTCGAGTTCAGGAAGTCTAGACTGTTTTCAAACATTTGTAGGAAATAATTCTGCAAGAACGATAAGGGACACTGGGAGCACTATTGTTGGAATAAACCGAAAATTGGTTGAAGATCATGAATATACTGGAAAAAACAAAGCATGTATTATGTTTGATGGTAAAACAGTTCGATTACCTGTGGCCCGAGTGAACATTAAAACACCGTATTATACGGGGATCGTAGAGGCATGTGTTATAGACCATGATCAAATTGATTTGATTATTGGCAATATACCAAACATAAAGAAGTGCACGGAAAATGAGATAGAAGTTTGGAAAAATTGTTGTGGAATGGCGACTACTCGATCCTATAGTAAAGATGTAGAGGAAGGAGATTTGGCAAAATTGTTTGAGTTATCAACTAAGGAAAAAGAGCAAGATGAAGAACAACATGAAAACACAGAAACAACAGAATAGCCAGATGGGCACTGCAACTTATGGATTATAACTTTGAGGTCAGGACAATACCAGGGAAAGACAATGTGATAGCTGACACATTATCACGGTGTACCTAAGAAGGAAAAGAAATGGAAGTAAGGAAAGGAGCTTGGCCACGTCAATTTTGTTTCTGTTGGTTGGTCAAAAGAATAATGTCAGTAAAATCATTTTGGTGTTACGGTCGTAGCGCAGCACGGTGTGCATGAATAATGGTGCGAATTTGTGTAATGAATGGAAGTGATGTTGAAAAGGGGAAGCCGGGAGTAATTGACAGGAAGAGAAATGAAATGTTCGTATTTACATAACTTGTTGTAATATTAAAGTATTTATAGAGTAATAACCTGAGAGTCTATTATTATTTCGAAGAGTCTTGAGTCGTAACAATATTCAAAAAATATTTTGATATGTTTAAAAGCTATAGAAGATTGTCCTTATGATCACTTGAGAAAAAAATGTCAATATACATTAAAAGTCAGAATACTTTTTATATCATTTCTACAATGATTCCCTATAGAATAAGTGATGCCTTGTGATGACAAGAAACTAATCTTTAACTCTTGGACAACTATCAGATACATCCAATATGATCTGGTAAAAACAAAGATCTTCACTTTTTCCAAAAATATACAAGTATTATTATACAGTATGTCTTATAAAGATAGTATAGTATAAAATGTAGACAATTACCTTTATAATAAGTCCCAAGATAAGTTAGGAATGCAGTATTTTCTGTGGCTGTGCAGCCCCAGCTGAGACCTACATATTTATATAATCAACACTATAGCCTCTCTCATTCCATATCTGATGAAGATAAATTAAAATTAGTTGTTAGATTTATACAAAGTCCCTGTGGGGCTGAGGGGCATACACCAGTTGGCTACCTTTCAAGGGGGCTGGATTTAGAATTCCAGTAAGCACCACACATTTTCATAAATTTTCAATTTAGATTTGGCTTGAGCTATGTTGCAGAAAGGGTTAAGTAAGGGTTGGAAACAGCATGAAAATCTTCTCCCAAATACTGCTTCTCCCCACATGTTCCCCAAAGAGCTTAAACTGAGCACTGAGCAAGCTTTATGTTATGATAAACCAAAGAAAAATAATAAATAAATAAACATCTAAATTTCATTCAACAGAAAAGTAAAATCTAGACAGTCAACTGTTAATTAAGGCTAGTAGAAACTAGAACAAATATATTCGTTTTGTAGAGTTCATTTTCAAGAATGTTTTTTTTTATGTTGCTATCTTGACTAAGGCTAACTCATTTGACACAGAGGGCATTTCAAACCCAAGCAAAGGGGCATAGCACTTGTAATACATATTAACATAAACTTTTTCATATAGAGTTAAATATAAATATCTTTATATTATGAACTAAACTGTGTATCATGTAATAGAGACCAACAAAAAAAACAAAAACAGTCTAGAGAAAACCAATACATAAGACCATAGAAAGTGTAGGGGCAGCTACGGAAACTTACCCCAAAGTAGTCTATTGTTAAATTATGCCTTCTTTTAGCTCCAGTAATCCATCCCTTCTTTGTCTACTCAATCAATCATATACACTCTGGACTATTGTTTAGTGGTCTCCATGATCCTAGGTTAGACCCCTGCCTGCTGCCACCCCACATCTTCTTGTGGGACGTTCAAGCTAGAATGTAGTTGTTTTCAACTCTGAAGGAACATCTGAAACATGTAAAACATTTCTACAATAATCAGAATGGGTCACCACAATTTAGATCCTGCACACATAATAATTCCAGACTCATCATAGATAATCAGTAAGTCAAAGTTAATAAGTAAATACTGTTTGCATCAGTTTAATTTAACTGAAAAAAAAAACATTATTACATTATAATAAATATGTAATAGAAAAAAGCAGTTTTAAAATCATAATCAAGAAATTACTATTTTTCTCAAATTTACCTTAACTATAAATAGTCTAAGATTTCATTCCCCTGAATCTCTGGATAGTTGACAAAGTAGTTTTGAAGTTGCCTAGGAAAACATTTTTTTTAGGAATTAGTTTCAAAAAGATCAAACTCATGCCTGTAATAAACCTTCCTCAGTTACCAGTACTATAAAAAAAAATCCTGTGTTTGGTACCATGGGGTCAGTTTAAGCTTTATTAGTCTCATTGTAATTTTTTCATTCATGTTTTGAATTCTCTTAATTAAATAACATTAAATCTCTAAAATCAGTGGCCTGACTTTTAAACTTATCTGTTTGTTTCTAGTGTAACAGTGTAAGCTTACTTTATCAACTCTATGCAGTCTCATTTATTCTATTTTACATGTTTTTTTTTTTATTTGCTTAGTTGTTGCTTTTTTTTTAAAGCATCAAATTTACATAAAGAAAAAAATAATATCTTTTTGATGTATTTTTTTTTCTGCCTTTTTATTATGTTTTTCTTTTAATAGGCCTACATAGTAACATAGATCTCTATGGTAGATTCTTATAAATGAACACCGACTTTCGGGAACTGGGTCAATTTTATATTTTATTTTTTTATTTGGTGAAGGTTTAACTTACAAAAAAAACTGAAAGCAGATTCTTATTCTGCAACTAAAGGACTATAAAAATAGCTGTGTTCCTTTGTATTACCACCCATAGTCAGGATTTTATTTTAAAATAAATTAGGTCACTTCATGCTCCTATTTTGAACGCAGTTTTTGGGCTTTCTCCTTAGTTGAACAGTGAGCATCGGTGTTGAACACCACTAATTAGATGTAATTGCTAATAAATTATATTGGTGTTACTTTAAAATTATTTAGATTGTAGTAAAAGAAGTAGATTCAATTTTGCAATATGTATTTATAGTCTTATTTCCTCATATGCTCTCTCTCTTTATATATATATATATATCGTATATAGTTTATTTATTTAAATACCTATATAATCTTTGTGTAGAAACAGACAGAAATATACATGATATTTTCTACTAGGCTACTTGTATTTTCTCTCTGTCTTTCTTTTAACTCCCATCCAAGGACCCTCTTCTTGTTTTCATAATTTGGATGTTCGTTTTGTGAAACCTTAACATCCCCTCCCTCCCATAGATGCTTATAATTCTTTTCATGACTCTCTCCCCCTTCCCTCCACTGCCTGTTGGATAGTTTGTGACACTACTCGCCTAGTGTATACCCCTCCTCACCGCCAGATTATCTTGCGTGATCACATGCAGTGGGCATGGTCTCTGGCTTCAAATTAGCAGCCCACACTTTTTCTTTCATTCATAAATTATATATTCTAGATATCTCTATCTAGGTCATGTTTATTCATTGAAAAAATCATAGATTTATTAATTCCAATAATATTTCTTAATACGATTTTGCTGTGTTCAAAAAGGAGAATGAGCTGAATTCATTATTATTTGTTTGGACACCCCCTTTATTAATTTTATTTAACAGCTAACGGTATAAATGTGATTGGAATGTCTTTCTAAAGATGTTTGGAAGCTTATTTTGATAAGCCCATCAGCCTACAATCAAACAGGCTCATGATATAGCCTTCATCCCTTATATGGGTATGAATTGCCGTTGCCGGGGGAGGTTAAAACAACAGCTTAACATACATGGTTACCGAGAATCTAAATAACTGCCATCTGCTTTGGAAAAACAGAACAAAATTACCGGAACTTATCTAAAATTGGACATGCACAGTCCCGAAACGTCGTTTTTTAGCTCCAAACATAAAAACAAATGAATTACAAAAAAAAAGCGACCCGTTCAAAAAGGAGAATTCGATGGGGTGTTCAAACTATAAGAGCCTCCTCTCTATATAGTGAAGATCTATATTTTGAACTTTCAAATTACAACAGTTTTTTGTTTAGAAACCATAATGATATTATGCACATTACCAAATTAGTTAATTTAATTAGGTTTGGACAAAGATGTACATTAGATTTATACAGATCTAGAGTCTAGTAATCTTTAATTCATAACATGTTATTCTTATGATGACTGGTAATCTGATTATAATTATGACATGTCACATGGTGTAAAACTTACTAAAAGTAAAATAAAAATGATAAGATTCAACTTGGCAGAATTTAAGTCATTGCATGACTAGATGCATGACGCGTAGGACATAATCATCTTCTTTTCTTCGAAGTAACGTCTGTATTTCATAAGGGCCATTATAAGATAAGAAGATTCAACAATCTAATTCTATCTAGATCTACTTACGGTAAAATCCGCGGCGTCCTTGTCCTATCTACCTTTTGTTGGCAGTGGCCAGGGAATGGTTGAGTGTGGTGACTTTATTATAGGTTAATCTTATCTTTTAAATTACAGACACGTCTTCAAGAAGACATTCTAATTACGTCTACGTCAAATGCGTTTAATTTGTCAATCTAGTCATGCATGTTAATAAGTGGCTTAAACTCTAAGTTGGTTTTCCTGGCTGATCCAGGCAACCTATTCCAGACTCTAATGGCACTAGGGAAGAACTTGTACTTGTAATCAAGGGCGGATTGGATGTCAAAATCGGTCCAGGCATTTCTAAACAGTACATTTCGTAAATTGTATATCATTTGATGGGTCTCCAATTATATGCCTATCTGTTCTCAAAATCATTGGGTTTTTTTAATGACGTATCGGTAAATATATGCATGCTCTATAATACTCTACATCTTTAAAAGAAATATAGGACTTATGTTGCTTTTGAATCGTCCTAAAGAATGAAGCCTACTAATAGCACTGTCTACGTATGTAGGTATATTAGCCTACATTATTTTTGAACATGTTTGAGATTAAATGAGTAGTCTGTAGTCTGTAAAAGATGTATTTAACTTGACGCTCATATAGCCCCTTATATAAGAGAATATTATAAAACCTTTAAAAATTTTATGCGTGCCATAGTGGCATCCATGAGACCATTTACGCCAGGCATGTCAAACTCATTAAGTATGGGCCACATAAAAAACTTACTATGACCTGAGGGGCCGCAGCCAAAAATCAGTTGCAAAACAGCCTACTAGTTTTATGTAAATTATAAACAATAGAGAGGAAGTGGAGATGGATTGGTCAGACCCTTAGAAAAGATACCAGCAACAGCGCTAGGAAGGCCTTAGAGTGGAACCACCAGGGAACAAGACGCAGAGGAAGACCAAAAAGAACATGGCGCATCAGTGTACTTGAAGAGGTAGAGAAGACCGGGAAGAGTTGGGAAACCATAAAAAAACTAGCAAGAGACCGTGGAGAGTGGCGTGTTTTTGTCGAAGCCCTATGTTCCATGAGGAACTCAAAATAGTGATGATGATAAACAATACAATAGAATACATTATTTAATAGCATACCTGTCCCATAGTTAGCTAAATTTGTAGTAGCCTACTATTTGGTAATTATAAATTACTATGATTACGCGTTATTTTCTTTGTCCTGATGCTTAACATTCTTTCTGGGATACAAGTTTATAAATGTCTGATTGAAGCTTGTTTGCCATTGACACTTTCATCACTGATGACAAATTTTGATCAGATAATCTCGAACGGGAAGGTGTTTTTGTAGCTTTCATTAAGGAAAAGAACTGCTCACAGAGATCAGTGCTTCCAAACATAGCAAGAATTCGGGCTGTAAATTTCCGCAATTTAACTTTCTTTACAGGTAAATAACTGTAAAAATTTTGGCACAGCCACTTCTATCTACTTCGCTTTCAACAAAGATCCAGACTGCTTTTCCATCAGCTCTAGTTGCACATTATAGCAGCATTTTCAGAAGCAAATAAAAATGGAGATACTAACAACGAAAATTCTTGCTCGTATGAAACGAAGTCAAGAAAACGGTCATTGAAAAGCATCTACTAATGATTCCAGGTGTAGGACATATTTACCTAATGTTGTAGCCGTATTTAATCTTTTTAGTTCCTGGCACGTTGAGACGTAAACAAGATTTTCTATTCATATTTGATTTATCCATAGTCGTAATTTTGTTTGAAAGCACTTGACATGATCACACGCAGTAGTGACAATTTTGTCTTTACTTTGAAGTTTCAAATTCAAGTCTTGCAGGTGACCATTGAGATCAACTATAAATGCAAAAATCCTGAATCCATTCGTAAGTTTGGAAATGTTCAAAATGTTCATAAACAATACATTTTCTTCACGCAGTGCAAAAAATCTCAGCTTTAACGACACATTCCTTCATAAACTCACATTCACTAATGATTTGCTATGGCTTGCAATTAAGTTTGACAAAATGTAGCTTGCTTTCACTGCAGACTCATTCTCGTTGTTCAGCTTAACAAATACTTGTTTCAATTCAAGTAACTTATCTCTTATTTCCCAGCGTAATAGTCTAATATTATTTTGATAATTTTTGAGCTGGCCAAGCGGGCCGCATGCAAAGTATTGCCGAACGCCGTGTTTGATATGCATGCTTTAGGCCCCTTTGAGTACCGGCCCACCGGGCATTCCCCAAATGTCCATATAGCCAGTCCGCCCCTGCTTGTAATAATATAACATTATTATTGTTATAAAGGAGGCTGTTAAATTTATATGTGTATTTGTGTATGCTGTGTGTTTGTTTTCTTGTAGTCTCCCTTATTCTACTGTTCAGTGTTTTCACGTTCGAACAGATCGAGACAGCTGGAGGTCACTTACAAAGGCCGCGGCATACACATTTGAGACCAAAAGAAAATCTGCTGCCGAGGACGGCGAAAAGAAAATCTAATTCGACCACCTGAGGACAATGGTTATTCTTGCCCTGTGTGTGACAGGGTATGTAGGTCACAGCTAGGGGTGCGCATCCATGGGGAATACTGCATTCCTCACTAATCTTCGAGGACAAGCCTTATTAGTGTGTTGACGTGTTTTTCTCAAGTATGTTAGGCCTATAATTGTGTATTACAGTCTCCTGTTAGTGTGTTGTTTTTTTCATCTTCTTGTTTTCATGTCAATAAAATTGAGTTGCATCTTAAACATTAGTGTTGAAATTAAATATTAGACTTAATTGATAGCCTAATATATTAGAGGCAATACAGTATTTTAGATAAATAGCTAACTAATTACTAGCCGCAACAGAGTCGATAGGATACCTCTAAAAGTCGCCTACTGGCATCTGGTTGGAGGCGGCTTCAGAACGAGACAGGTGGAGGTCACTTACAAAGGCCTCGGGATACACATCTGCTGCCGAGGACTGTTGTAGACAGCGAAATGAAAATCTAAATTAGACCAGCGGCGGACAATGTTTACGCCTGCGCTAGATGTGGCAAAACATGTAGGTCGCAGCTGAGGAGGCGTAGCTACGGGAAATACTGCATTCCTCATTAACCTTCAGGATAGAAGACTCAAAAGTAAAGTAGCAATTATACATAAAACACTTTTTATCCATAATTTTCAAATACAAAAACAAAATTTAATAAAATACTCAAAAAGAAACAAAGATAAAGGCACATTCTTCGTTCCGTATGCTAGGACAAATGAGTACAAATGCTCCTTCTTTCCTAGTGCTATTAGTGCTTGGAATGGGTTGCCTGAGCTAGCCAGGAAAAACCAGTACGTTTCTTAGAAGAATTTTAGGTCATTGTTTAATATGCATGACGCGTAGGACGTAATCATCTTCTTTTTTGAAGTATCGACTGTATAATATAATATAATATAATATATTTTGTCTCAATAGTGTATCTCGCAGCCTTTGTAACAAGTCTCGAAGTCTCGTTCTGAAGTCGCTTCTGCCAGGTGTTTTCTATGTCAATTAAAGCTTGCTGGCTCTAAGCTGATCTTAAAATGGTTTCTTGGGATTGGAGAGGGGGGGGGTGAACATATGTTAGGCCGACCTTTCTGCTCACCCAAAATAAAAGGATTGCCTTAAGCGTATGGCCGATTGACTGCAGAGGAAGACACAAGGGGATCATTAAAAACGCTATGAAATTACACTCAAGATTTCTATCCAAGAATGTGGAACTAATATCGGACTGGGAAAACGTAGCTTAAAATCGATTTCTTGTAGTCGGAATTGTCTTGCTGTGAAAGAAGGACAACAGCTGCAACAAGAAACGTAGAATAGAGCTAATTTAATAAGGTATATGCTTCCGTAGGCCATGACTAATTTAATGATCCAGATAAACTCGTCTTTTGCATCCATATTAGTGAAGGCTACATTCAAAATGAGAATATACTTAAACTTTGCGAACACATTGAGATTTTATGTGTGTGTAAACTAAGAGGGATTCGTGCTCAGTACCAGTACATGACGATGATGTTTTATAGACATCTTTGATCACGAATGAGAAGCATTTTGTTAACCGGTACATGATGATGTTTTGTAGACATCTTTGATCATGAATGAGAAGCATTTTGTTAACCTCAATAGATGAACAATGGTAATGCTGTGCTGCAAGTGGCAAAATATATAGGTCATAGCTGGTGCTGCGAAGCAACAGGAAATACTGTATTCCTCATCAATCTTAGGACTGGAAGACAAGCCTTATTACTATAGATCCTTAGTTTGATTCTTTCCCTTTAACAGAATGTTCTTCATTACGGAGAACTCATGATCCAACTCTACTAATAACATAATGAAACAGATTTGTTGTTTTCTTCTCCGAAATGTTAACATGGACATTAAGCTGAATGTACTTTTGAGTGTATTTTAAGTTTGGCTTAGTCAAATTGTAATTAAAAATATTATTGTATTTATTGTTCTTTTAATGGCTGTAAACTGTTTTAAGTTCATTACGACAACTTTCAATTTGTAGTCACTCACCATTGCCAAAAGGCATTACCATTCTCAATCTAGTCCATGCATTGGCTCATATAAAGGCTAAAAGCTATAGTGTGATATTCAGTTTTTTCAAAAAATAAAAATATTTTGTTGAATAAAAAGTTGCATTTTACATATTTATGTGCAGAAATAAAAAAAAAACATTTAGGAAAGAGTACCAAATCAGTTCTAGTAAAGAAATGGATTGCAAAAAGTGATCACTTATTCCAAGGAAGAGGTAATGAAAAACTGGGTAAAATTTTAAATTATCTTTAAATAGGAGAATCACAGAAGAGCGAGTCCATGTTTTGACTTTCATATATAGATTTATGGATTTCAAATATTTACACTTTTCTTTAGAGTAAACTATTCTGGTATTCGACATATGTCCAAGCTTGTGCAAGTTGTGTGCCAGACTAAAGAAATGTTTGCTTTACATGTTTCAGATGTACCTTCAGGATAACATAATTCCACGTACAAACCTCCTGCAAGATGACGGGGATGTCATTGGGCAGACTGCCAGAGTATGAACTCTGGACCATTGAGAATTCTGATCGACAGTCCAGAAAATGGATATTCAGTTTGACAACAATTGACAACCTCAGCACAACTACTGTAACAATAACATTATAGATGCAAATACGAACAACATTCACACACAAAACACAGACAACCAGCGCTTTATGAATTAGACTTCTATGAACTTCTCGATGATGATAGATGATCTTGTAACACTCTGACCGACAGTGAGATGAAGGAGTTTTAAAATCTTTCTGTTTTAGTTCTAATGGAAAGGAGACAACCACTTCATTCAGATCTTATGTAACAGTGGTTTAATGGGTGAAGGTTATCTTTAAGAATAGTGAGTGTTTTGGAAAGGCATGTTTCATGGAAAAGCTCTTCTTGAGATGGTAGCAAACCGCTACATTACAACCAGGCAGCTATCCAATGTTTATGATGAAAGTTAATATAATTAAAATTGAGGCTTCCATAGAGTGGTTTCAAGAAAAAAAATATAAATGTTTTCTGGAACTTAAAAAAAAAAAAAGAGTCAAGATAGGCTTACAGAGGATCATGGTTTATAAATGCGGAAACAAACAATTTAAATTAAGAATCTATATTTATGAACAAACTAAAACACAACAGATATGTAAGCATAAATAAATAAAAATGTTAGTTTAAAAACATCAACAGTGTAACAATTTCTTTTTATTTTTTTTACATTTGTAAAATAATATAGAAAATACAATAGACTTACATATAATAACCCACATACTGGACCAAACACAGTGGGGTTTCCTACATTTTGTGACTTTACCATCACAAAAGAGATACAAGACACTGATGGCAATCAAATCATTAAATAGAAACAATCTGATATAAACTTTTCACATGTAAATTATGAGTGAGTCAGGTGTGAATGTACTTTATTATTATACATGTCTATTGTATTTTAAAAAAAGTTTTTCATCCCTGCAGAAGTAAATCTTAATATTGTATAATAATAAGGCAAATTATAAGTAATTGTTTGCTAGACTATTAGTTATTAGACTCTCATTGTGGTTTAACAAAAAAAAAAAAAAAAAAAGATAATTTACAATTGTGTTCTGAAGGAAAAAATTCAATAATGTTATGAAGTTATGGAGGAAATTGATAACATTTTGAAGGAAATGATTTGAAATTTTGGACACTGTCCAACATACATCTTTTTTTTTTCTGGAAAGTTACTTCAGATATGGGTTTAAACATGTGCAGTTTTTCCTCAATGGTGAAGCAGTAATAGATTTAGAAAACACATCATCAGTATCAGATACAGATAAGCAGAAACATGATGCCATTAAAAAATTACACATTTTTATGAACTCAAATGTATAATCATTTTACAAAACAATTTACATTGTATGTTTTATAAATATTTCATCTAATAAATTTAAATGAGTTTAAAAATGTCCTCTAAGATTATGCAGACATCTTGTTTTCACATAAGAAAGACTGCAATCTAAATGGAAACAAACTGTTACCAAAAAATGAAAATCACTGATTACAATATACTGGTATACATGTTTATAAATAGATATCACATCCACCTTGATCCACTCTGGCAGCTACAAAAACTCCACTAGTAAAATTTATTTCCACAAAAATATAAGACCTGTAAAATAAAAGAATGTTTATTGTATTAATATCAAAAATAAAGTTAAGTAACTAAATATATTTAAAAAATCATTTTCTAGTGTGTGAAATGGACAGCTTACATGGCTAATCATGAAATCAGAAAGACTAATTTAACACACTGCAATGACTTAGTAAGGAAATTTAAGTTGTTTTAGTGAGTAACTTTTTATGTTAGAGATCTTTTAAATACAGAATGCTTAACTGTATATATTATATATCATCTGTTCCTTGACTTTTGTCATGGGGTTCACCTAACCAAATCCCTAAACTTAACCCAGTCATCATGCAGATAGAATATTATTTGATGTATATGCCTATAAACTAGGGGTGCACCGGATAGTTGCTCCGGCTCTGGCTTCTGCTGAATATTCTGCACTTTTTCACTATCCAGCTCCGGTTGGATATCACTACCGGATAGTAAAAGCTACACCTGTATTTCTATGAATATTGTTATGCGCCTCCGTGCTAAGTGTTTTCCAGATACGCCAAACGGAGGTAACACTTAAATATCGAAACAACACAGGCGAAAGGCAAACAATATAAAGGTAGTCGATGCTGATAAACGATGTCCAACAAGAAGTTTAAACTAAATCTCCATGTTAATAAAAATAAACCAATACTCATAAAGTGGACATGATTCAATAATGTCAGTTCTGAAATACATTAACTTTTTTGTTTCAAATAAAAAAATCTGTTTTTAAAACTAAAAACTATGAATATGCACCAAATATTTTTTTAGTACAAAGACAAGGCGTGTTAATCTAAATAGAAATAAGACTTTACATTATAAATTCGCATTACATACATAGCAACGATGTCATGCACATTTTAAAAGCTTGTCTTGACTTTTGAGTGGTCTAGTAAACATGTAATATTCCTTAACTACGCCACGCTGATAATCTGTCTAGATGTGCGGGTATATCTCCAGAGGTAGAGATGAGCAACCCCCACCTCTTTTTGTTTGTATAGTCCATAACATTGAGTTCACAGATAGGCAGCTTACCACATCAAGCCAGATGTCAACGTGTTGACACTTTCCAGAGGTCACATCTTATGAGGGAACTGAGTTTGTTTACTTGGAGAAGAATTTTTATTAGGGGTGGGACTACAAGCCAAATCTTTATAAGGTTAATCTGGTATGAGTTTGTTTATTATGAGATAGGTTGTCAATCAAGGGTCTGGACCACATGCCACACCTTTTATACTTTTGGCCGGGACAATAAGTTTGTTTACTTTAAGTCTCAATTAGGAGGCTGGACTACAAGCCAAACAGACACTGACCAGGGGTATCTTTTAAGGGAGGGCTCAAGAGACTCAACATGCTCAACTTCTTATTTGTTTAATCCATGACAATGTATTGATAGACATTGACCATTCTTAAGCCAGAATGGATTAACGCAGATTGTTGAGAAATATTGACACTGTCTAGAGGTAACTAGATGATGAGACTAAGTTTGTTTACTTGGAGAGAAATGTCATTTAGGGCGCTGAACAAACGTTCGTTGCACAATAAAATAAAACAAATATGTTTTTGTTTTTTTTGGTTTTCCTAATTATCTTATCTTATATAATACAGACGTTACTTCAAAAAAGAAGATGATTACGTCCTACGCGTCATGCATTTAGTCATGCATATTAACCAATGACTTAAATTCTGCCAAGTCACTGGTTTTCCTGGCTAGCTCAGGCAACCCATTCCATGCTCTAATAGCACTAGGGAAGAAGGAGTATTTGTACAAATTTGTCCTAGCATATGGGACGAGGAATGTGCCTTTATCTTTGTGTCTTTCAGAGTATTTTATTAAATTTTGTTTTTGTATTTGAAGATTATGGTTCAGTGTTTTATGTATGATTGCTACTTTACTTTTGAGCCTTCTGTCCTGAAGGCTTTCTAAATTTAGTGATTTTACTAAAGGTGTTATTCTAGTCAAATGTGAATATTCGTTTGTTATGAATCTCACTGCTCTATTTTGTGTCTGTTCCAGTTTCTTAATGTTTTCTTGAGTTGAGGGGTCCCAAACGGAGGATGCATATTCTATTATTGGCCTAACCAAGGTTAAGTAACATTTTAGTTTTATGTTCTTATTTGATTTATAGAAATTTCTTTTAATAAATCCTAATGCTTTGTTTGATTTTTTTGTAGTTTCATCAATATGTGGATTCCATGATAGTTTTTCATTTATTATAACACCTAGGTATTTTGCGTTTTTAGTCTGTGATACTGGTTTGCCATGAATAAGATAAGTGGAATTAATTTGTTTTAGTTTTTTTGTTACTCTTAACAACTGACATTTTTCTGGGTGGAAAGACATGCTCCAATTTGATTCCCATTTCTGTAATTCATCTAATTCTCTTTGTAAAATATCTGTGTCTTGTGTTGTTTTTATTGTTCTATATATTATGCAATCGTCTGCAAATAATCTGACTTTTGTTCCTGAACTAATGCAATTTGGTAAATCATTTATGTAAATTAAAAATAGTAGTGGACCCAAGACTGTACCTTGAGGTACACCTGAGTTTACTGTTATCGGTGTTGATTTAGAGCCATTTATTATTACAGTTTGTTCTCTCCCTATCAGAAAGTCTTTAATCCACTGATGCAGTGGACCATTAATGCCGAAATATTTTAATTTTTTAAGCAAACTATGGTGGTGAACTTTGTCAAAAGCCTTAGAAAAATCTAGTAAGATAGCATCTATTTGTTCACTATTATCTAAACCTTTTGAAAAATCATCAATTAGTCCTATTAGTTGTGTTTCACATGATCTATATTTCCTAAAGCCATGTTGGTATGGTGTGAGGACATTATGTTTGTCTAAGTGGTTTATGATGTTGCTACATATTATGTGTTCTAGGATTTTACATGTGATGCTGGTAAGTGATACTGGTCTGTAGTTCCCTGGGTCAGATTTTTCTCCTTTTTTAAATAGGGGGGTGACATTAGCTTCTTTCCAGTCCTTTGGTACTCTGCCCTGGTTAAGTGAAGCCTGAAAGAGTATTTTGAACACTGGGGCTAGCTCATTACTTAGTTCTTTGAGTAATCTAGCTGGAATACCATCAGGTCCAGAAGCTTTATTTGGTTTGGTGTTGGCTAATAGTTTCTGAATTCCATTTTCTTGTACTACTATATCTTCTATGTTGTCTACTTGGTTCAAATTCAGTAATATGTCTTTGTCTCCTGGGGCTGAGAATGCTGATGCAAAGTATTTGTTTAGAATGTTTGCTTTAGTTTCATTATCATTATGTATTATGTTATGTTCATCTTTTAATGGCGCTACGCCTGTTGTTTCCATTTTCTTAGACTTAATGTATGACCATAGGTTTTTGTTGTTATCTTTAGATATTACATTGTTTATGTATTCACTCTGCAGCTGTCTGCTTACTTTTTGGGTTAAGTGTTTAATTTTTATATACTTTTTGTAAACTCTTTCTGCATTAGTTTCTTTAAATTTTCTATAGAGGTTTTCCTTCTGTTTACAAAGCTTCTTTAGTCTATTATTAAACCAGCATTTATTTATTTTGTTTGATGTGTATTTAGTTGGTATATGATTTTCTATTATGCTTTTAAGATGGTTTTTAATGAAATTCCAGAGGTCATCGACTGGTTGGTTAATGTCTTTTTCTAATAAGAATGTTTGTTGAAAGTTTAGTGCAGCTTGGTGTAGTTGTGTTAGGTTACATTTATTCCAGAGTAAGATTTTTCTTTTGAGTTTTGTATTGGCTACTGCTTTTATCTGACTGTGTATTTTTATGATCTCATGGTCTGATAGACCAGGGATAATTTCATAATCAACTACTAATCCAGGTCTGTTGGTTAAGAAGAGATCTAATGTGTTGTTTAACCCTTAAAGTGCTGAGCTCTTTTACAAGAGTGCTTACAAAATGGAATTAAAATTCTACGGTATAAATTTAGCTCTTGTGATACGAAGGGAGAATAACCCTTGAGGGATTACGGGCACGACATGGCCTAAATTGTGCCGATGTGCCAAAAAAACCCAAAATACAAATACAAATACCACACGCGTCTAAAGGGTTAAACAGATACCACACGCGTCTAAAGGGTTAAACAGATACCACACGCGTCTAAAGGGTTAAACAGATACCACACGCGTCTAAAGGGTTAAACAGATACCACACACGTCTAAAGGTTAAACAGATACCACACGCGTCTAAAGGGTTAAACAGATACCACACGCGTCTAAAGGGTTAAACAGATACCACACGCGTCTAAAGGGTTAATCTAGTTGGCTTTTTAATGATTTGATCTAAACTTAGGTTGTGTAAAGTTTCTATGAAAAGCTCATTTATGTCCTTAAGGTTTTGGTGTTTATCTATGGTTAGTGTTTTCCAATTTATATCAGGTAGGTTGAAATCACCCATAATCCAAAAAACTGCATTTTTATTTGTCTCTTTAAGTGTAGTAATCTGATTACATAGTTCCTGCATGTATTCTAAACTAGAATTTGGTGGTCTGTAAATGCTGCCTATTATTAGGGATGTTGAGGTGGTATTAATTTTACAAAATGTTGATTCTACATTTTTTGAGTTAGGTAAGGTAATTTCTTCTGCTATAAGAGTGTTTTTTATTGCTAAAAGAACTCCTCCATGATTATCAGCCCTATCTTTTCTAAAAATTTCATAATTACTATTGAAAATTTCTGCATTATAAATTTCAGGATGCAGCCAAGTTTCTGTTCCTCTTAGATTCCTCTAATTCTCTTAGATCTATATAACAGTAGATCTAAACATAGATATCAATAAAAGGCCTACAGACTACAATTAAATCTATGTTTTGCAACATTTAAGGCTCTGGCTATGAGTAGGTATAATAGATGTTCCTGCTGTTAATAAAATATCGTTTGCCGCAAATGGATTAATAAATATATGACCTACAACGCTTCAGATTCCAACTATTAACTAACAGCTATCAGTATTATGCCCTTGAATCCAGAAGCAGTCTTTGGACTTAAAATTACAAGTTGTTGGTCAGAAATTCTTGAACACATACATCCAACCACCATACAAGCCAGATGAGAGATTTACATTAGTAACTAGTTAAATATTTACTAACATATTTTACATTGACCCTCCAACACACAGCCTTTATAGTTGGTGGCCTTGTACATACATACAGACACGCTCATGCTACACAGATTAATTTTTGTTTATACTGTTAATCTTTTATAAATCAATCAGTAACAGAGTTTAAAACAATAAGGTATATAAAAGGAGAAAAAAACAAACAAATATAGGTATGTTATTAACAGTTTCGTAAAATGCTCAGCAATACAAGCTATTTACAAGACACTTAGGTATTCGGCTCCGGCCGGATATAAAAAAGTACTATCCAGTGCACCCCTACTATAAACAAATTTTATATTGTTTAATGCTACATATCCAATATTTGACTAATATGCCTATAAACCTCATTGAAAAAATAATCATTTATACATACAGAATATTATGAGTAGGACTAAAATCTAGGCTATATCAAGTTGAATTTCACAATTATTATTTAAATTATACAAAATGGATCTTTTAAATATTTTGACATGAATCCAAATAAAACAATTTTCAAAATAGGATTTTCAGAAGGCCTTGGTTCCTTTGTTGGAAAATAAAGATAGTTGGTATTTGTGATAAACACATGACACGCAGATTAATAAGTGGTTAAAAAATCTTGACATTTATCTTGACATATAAATTAATCATCATTTGATAGAAATTTTTTTCCCGGGCATGATACCCTGCCTCATAGTGGTGCCCGGGTGGAAACGATCGTAGGAGGAAACGAGGTTAAAGGGTAGCAAAACAAGACTCCCGTGGGGGTGCCTAAGGGGGTGCGAGAGCATCCTCTTGCATTGCGCAGAGTTGTAAAAAAGCTCCCACAACCTTGTCACAATCCAGGCGCTGTTCCTCAAGGGGCTGTTACATAAATGGCGTGTCCCGCATGGTTAGCCTGGTATAGAAAAGGAAAATGGGGGGGGGGGGGGGGGGTCTTAGTGTACGCGGCCTCTTGCCGTGAGTCTGACCCACCCGCCAGACAGAACAGTGTACACTGTTCTCATTCAGGCCAGTGAGAGAGAGCTCTTGTTCACTTTTGCTGGCCTAGAGTTCCAAATAGCCGAAGGCTCAACTCTAACTGACAGTTTCAAGAAGAAGAATAAAATTTTTTTTCTGATAGTTAGTGGCTATTACATTCAAGTTTTTATTTAGCACGCACAAACACATGCCTCCATTTTTGAACTTGAATTTTTTGTCTCACTAACTCTACCAATAGTTTAACATTAACTTCAATCAGTGATGGGAACAGACTTTGAAAACATTTTAGGAAATTTTGTCCACCAGCGTTTTTTTAACTGGCCTGTTGCAGCGACTTTAAAAAGATGTCGCTAAATTTTTTAAAATAATGTAGAATTAATTATATTTATTATATTCTTTAAATAATGTATGTATAATGTAGGACTAAACCTAGATTTTCTAGACACTAGTAATTCCTAGTAAAGATTTATCTACTATAAATCACTCATTAGATGATATTTTCTTGATCAAGAATCTAGATTAGAACTCTAGATAAATCTAGACTTGTAGTTGGACTTTTATTAGTCTCATTAGATCTAGATCTATCTATATCTAGATCTACTTAAATCTAATCAGACATTATATATCACTGTGCAAGAGTTAATTAAAAAGCTAGAAACTTTTAGTTTAACTAAAACAAATTAATTAAGGCCAAAGTTTAACTAGAAAAAAATAGTTTAGTTATAATCATATTTTTTTTTTTAGTTACAAACTAAAATGTTTAATTAAAATTTGTAGAATTTTCAACATGTAGTAGCAGTTGAAAAGCACATCCCAGTTTTCTGGTCTTGTGATATCAACAACATTTGATTATCAAAGAGTGATGCAGTTAACAACTATTTTGTCAGTCTGCATTTGAAGAGGGTAAAGTAGAAGTTACCCGTGAGTCAATATCTGCACTTGAAACTAGCAGTAGTATTAAATGTTGCTAAACATTTGTTTACCAAAAGCTTTTATGCAATATTATGAATAGAGTTGTTCCGAGTTTTTTCTAAAATCATGTTCTGGTGTTTAATGTCTGTTTATAGTGGAAATCTGATTAGGAAGTTAGGTAAATATTTAGTAGTTTTAGTCAATTCATTTTCTGCAAGCAATAATTTATTAACTGCAGGAACATCAAGTACAACCTTTTTATAGCTTAATCCTTTGATGAAGCAGAGACATATAATAGATTCTAGTCTTAAGACTTATTATTGAGATCTATGTCTCAATTATAGATCTAAAAGCATTAGCATAATGAACTCTAGAAAAAAACAACATCCTAATCCATACCCTCCCAGACCAAAAAGTAAATAGACTGTGTCTGACTGATTTTAACAGCCTGTAGGCCTAGTGTAATGTACATGTGTAGTCAATGATACTACAAGACTACCCTGGGTTTTTTTTTTCATTGCACGTTATGCAATTGTGTTTGCTTAATGTTGAGTGGTCAAACAAGAAAATAACACACTGGCCCATGTTTAGTCAAGAATGTTCGTAGATCTATCTTTACACTGAAATTTGTACACACCCTTCCTGCCCAAAAAGTAAACAGACAGTGATTTTGACAACCTGATCAGATAGACATAGACACATGTAGGCTTAGTGTACTGCAGTGTGCGGCCCACAGTGACAAGACTACCCCGTGTTTTTTTCTATGCACACTTTTAACGGTTATGCAATAGTGTTTTTGAGTGGTCAGACAAGAAAATAACACTCCAAAATTTTGTTTCTATATCTTTCGTTACTAGATCTAAATCTGAAA
This sequence comes from Biomphalaria glabrata, assembly GCF_947242115.1. Taxonomy (NCBI): domain Eukaryota; kingdom Metazoa; phylum Mollusca; class Gastropoda; family Planorbidae; genus Biomphalaria; species Biomphalaria glabrata. The sequence goes on from NC_074716.1 coordinate 528,235, forward strand.
TTCTAAATCTGTTATTTAATGAGATTTTAAACTTTACCGGTATAATAATAAGTTAATATAATTTTTTTTGTAAAAGTACCAGGTAAAGGTTTTAATTCAAGGCAAATATACAAGCACACATATTTATTTAGACATCTTTTTTTAAAAATTTTATTGTGCATTAACGTTTATGTAAGAATCATCTTCCTCAATACTGATTTTATTATGCTCTACAATGTTAAAAGAATTAGTTCAAGCCCCAGGCATAGAGTCGAATGATTTTAGATAGGTCTAGATCCCCCCCCCCCAAAGTTATGAAAAGGTTTGTATGGTATGATTAATCTTCTTTAGTTTAGTTTAACTACATTTTGAAATTCATAATAAACTTTTAGTTTAACTACTTTTTGTTAGTTAAAACTTAGTTTTAGTTTAACTTTTTAAATTTAGTTTAGTTCCCATCACTAAGTACTGACCTTTCAAATTAAAGCTTTTGAAGTGTAAGTATGATTGGAGCCCAAGTCCTTAACCTTTAACATTTCTTCTTTTCTTTTACTTGAGTGTTCTTCAGAATAATGTCTGGAGTAGATGCCAAGTTCCTAGACAAGAAATAACCCAAAATTTTATTGCATGCCTTAATCCAGAATTACAGTTGTACAGTAGAGAGAATTACAGCTTTAAAGTAACTGACTTGTGTTGACAAAACTCAAAAACTAACCTTTTCTTAAAAAAAAAAAATCAAACAAATTAGTTGATTTGTCCCAACGAAATGACTTCAAAAAAAGAAAAATGACTTACTACAAACAAACAAACTAAAGCTCCAGTTTTGTTTCACCTCTGTATCCTACTGTTTATGACTCCATCATCACCTAAATAAGAACAAATTTGTGTTAGAGATCAAGTCAAATTAATTTTGGATATATGGACTTAGTAACAACTTAATTTTTATTTTTCAAATAATTCTTAAAAAAAAACAACATATGTACATGGAAATATAGTTGTTCATTACTGATTTAAACTGTATTCATAACACATTTTCAAATTAGTGCAAGCTGTTCCATGCACCCATGGCATTTGTTTTGTGCAGTCTGTTATTTAAGATCTCAAAAACTAAGACCACAATTAAAGAACTCATTCAAGATTCTATACTCTGTGTTTGACATGCTCTGTCAATGACCACATTCCCCGCCCAGCCCTGCCCCCACTCCAATATACAGTAAACATATGTAAAACACATTTCCTCACAGATTAAAACATTATTATTATTATGGTAAGAATAGTTTAATCATGAGAAGGAAAAAATTAATCTCTTTCTGTTTGCAACACTAATTCCTAATATCTACAGTACAAACATTACTGCTTATTCTACCTGGTTTGAAGTGACTGATGAGCTTCTTCCTAAATAAAATGAAAAGAGTGTTGAAGGAACTTGAAATCAGCTCCTTTCAAGATGTCTGCTGCCTCATTCATCATCTTCAGCAGGAAAAACATAACTATGAATAATAACAAAATACTATTTTATGAGCTTTTACCACATACAGAAATAAAACAAAGATGAATAATAAAGAAACAACTCCCTATTCCAACTGTGTACTTACATCTTTGGACTGTGTCTGGGAAATAGCAGCACTTAAAAACTGGATCAAATGTGACCTTAATCTTTTAGCAGCAATAGAACTATTGACCTTGATTTGTTCTCTTAATCTAAAATCAACAAAGACAAAACAAAAGATTAGAAAATGACTTCATTGAAAGTGCATACTAATCAATAGACAGTATTTCAATGAAAGTGTGTGAATCTTTAATAATAAGAGATTTTAGAGCTACTTCACAAAGGATTTAGGTTTGTGGATAGAATTAAAAATCATTTTGTAGCTTGACCTACTTTACAACTAGTTTTAATTTCACTAACATGTAAACATTCATCCACTTACTTATCAATCTGTTGGAAGCAGGAAGGAATGACCAACACAATAGCAGGGACTTCACTTTCTATTCCATCTAAAATTTTGATATGAAACACACAGAAGATGAGATAGTATTAACAGTTTAGGCCAAGATTTCACTTAGGCTGTTATATTTATAAGAAGACTATATTGATACTTAATCGCTAATGAATTAGATTTATACTGAAAAAAATTACAAAAATTACCTTCCATCTTTCAGCATCAAAATTTTCCAAAATCTTGACAAAGTCCCCTTTTGCTAATGACACCTGAATGTATAAGAAACAAAAATCTTTACTATTAATCCCAACAAATACAACCACATTAATAAGACTTAGCTACCACTAATCATTAATTAAACCTGCTCTGGTACCATGGGATCTAAGTGACATCAAACCTTTTTGGAACATTTTTTTTTATATTACAATTAAGATATTTCATTTCACACAATTCCTTATGAGGCTTTCCAAATTTAAATATTGTCTGGTTATTTATTATTTTGGTCTTTGGATGAACTTTATTTCAAGCATTTTAAAACTGTGACTATGATATGATGTTGGTACACATGGACCAGGGACAAGTCCTAACACAAGATATATGGATAAGCTCCCAACTATTTCATGAACAAACAGGAACAAGACAATTATTGCACCTAACTTTGTCTGATAATTTAAAATCAAGGAAACTCAATTTGGAATGATGAAAAAGAACAAGATCTTTGATAACAACAGTTGTATGTTTAAATGAGAATAATATTTTTATTTTTGTTTCAAAAACAGACTGACTTTTAATTGGGAATGAAGAAATAAGGACAACCTGCACCCATTAAACCCCTGTTACATAAGATCTGAACGAAGTGGTCATCTCATTTCCATTAGGACTAAAACAGAAAGATTTAAAAATTCCTTTATCCCACTTTCGGTCGGAGTGTTACAAGATCAGCTGTCGTCATCGAGAAGTACATAGAAGTCAAATTTATAAAGCGCTGTGTTTCGTGTGTGAATGTTGTTCGAATTTTTCATCTATAATGTTATTGTACAGTAGTTACGCTGATGTTGTCAACTGTAGTCAAACTGAATTTCCATTTGATTGGATCAATAAAATTATCTTATCTTATAATAAAAGTGTATTACTACAAAGAAAAAAATGTGTTTAACACATGAAAATAAATCTTTGAACAGTGGCTAAATCATTGTGTCTTTTAGGGAATGGCTGATAATGCTGCTAACAAGGAATTTCTTGTAGAACTTCAAAGAATGTACAAAAGATAAATGACAAAGACATAATTGGCCCTAGCTTTGATCACTCTTGTGCCATTTAACAGTTTAAGTGCATCAAAGGTCATAAGACTTCAAACAAGTCCTTTGTAGCTGTAGAATTTTCATTGTACAAGATCAGGTTGATATTAGCAACTATCTGGTTAACCATTGAAAAAATCGTCTAAACAATTCAATGATGATAACTGGCTTTAGTTTATAGACACAGCTATACAGAACAATTATAGATGCAACTTTGACAATTTGGTTCTCCTCCAGAATAATAAAGATTCATACAAGGAAACTGAATGAAAAAGTCCCATGGCAAACTCACATGTTTGTGCTGATATTGGACAAGAGCTCTAGCCTTCAAATGCCATTCTGGCAGTTTTTGGCGGTGATGAACTGGGTGAATATCTCAACTTCGCTCTGTGAGAAGATCTAACTAGCCCTGATAGTCCAACAATTGTTTATTAACTGAAAAAAAAATTATTAGCAAAAGAATTATTTTCCTATTTGTGCATCAGCATCTGACACTTTCTTTCTTTATATTTATTAAACCTTCTCTAGTGCTGTAAAAAACCTGTACAATTTTGCTAAAGAGTAATCTTAACATGAAATATGTTGCTCTGAATATAAAAAAAAGTAATTAAAAAAAGGACATAATCTTGAACTACAATATGAAAAAAAAAATTGTGTTTTGATTATGATATATAATCTAAATCTAAACAAAGCTGAATGATAAATAATCTTACTCTGAAATGTTTTAACATGACATCAGGATCTTGAGTCTTGACTTGAGCTCTGACTGTTGAACTGTCCATCCAAAGCAAGAATGAAAGCATGTCTTCTTCCAGGTGGCAAACATCATGGTAGAACTTTGAGAACATTAGAATAGAAAAGTCTAATCATTAAGGTACTTCTATCAGAACATCACGGTAGAACATTCAGAACATTAGAGTAGAAATGTCTAATCATTAAGGTACTTCTATCAGAACATCATGGTACACCATTCAGAGCATTAGAATAGAAATGCCTAATCATTAAGGTATTTCTATCAGAACATCATGGTACAACATTCAGAACATTAGAATAGAAATGCCTAATCATTAAGGTACTTCTATCAGAACATCATGGTAGAACTTACAGAACATTAGAATAGAAATGTCTTATCATTATACTACATCTATAAGAACATCATGGTCAAAATATCAGAGCATCTTGGTACAATTAAGATGCAATTATTGTAGACATAGACCTGGTTTCATGCATGTCTTACTGATTGTACTGAGATGTTTGATTTAGTATTAAAATTGGCATGCAATTTTGGTTTTCTGCCTGTATTAAACTGTCATCTGGTTGTCCACTTCTACAGCTATTGACACTTTGGTTAACTACTCAAACTTTAGTGTCAGTTTCATTTACTTCTTGTAATAATGTTTCACTTGGTCTACTGCTTCTAATTAGATTTCACTTTAGTTTTCTGCATTTTCCAATGACCAGTTTTGAGCCCAGCTCATTTCATAATATTGCATTTTAAATGTTTCTTTTACCATATTTTTTTTCTTTTTCTCTGGTTCTATATATTTTTAATCTATGTTGGCTGGGTGAAAATTTACTACACAATTATTTACTGAGAATCAATAACTTTTGATTCTAGCTAGCAATTTCTAATACACAAAATTTCACAAAGGAAAAGGAATAATATTTACCTGATGATAGTTAGCAGTATTTTCACTATAAATGCCTAAACATTCATTGACGTTTTGAATCCAAGACCAACTTTTATGCTTCGCTGAGACACAGTCCTAATTAGAACAGAAAGAAATTGTAAACAAATTTTCTTTTTAAACATATTTTGACAAAGTAGCAAATATTATTTCTTGTAGGAGCTGGTCTTTAAAGTTTTCCTCTAAGAACAATGGTATACTGACTTTCTTCATGCCTATAATCACTGGTATATAGATTTGTTATCCTAGAATGTATCTTGCACTAGACCTATTGTAAACCCTTTGCTTTTTTAATTCTATACATAAAATTTTTTTATAATTTAATAAATATTTATACTTACTTTATGAATTTTGGACTGAGCTGGGACATCTTGTCCTCTGTAAACACTGTCAAATACTAGTGGTCTTTGACTTAGATACAAAGCTCTGGCTTCAATATCTGACTCAACATTCTAGCGCAGAGTGAAAAAAAAATGGATTTATGGCTTATGGCATAAAACAGGTAAGTTGAAACAAAAAGGATTTACTTCAGTTTCTGCAGACTTTAGTGTTCTGACACTGAAAATGTGTAGTATGTAATTTTTTTTCCTAATAACTTTCAAAAATCCCAGAAAATGTTCATTTTTTTTAACTCTTTAAATATTATCCTGCCTCTCTATTTTAATGAGTATAATGAATAGAAGGTACTTATTTAAATAATGAAGTTGGTATCTAACCATGGATAATAAGTTATCAATAGCTAGTGATATTACAACATAGATGGCTATTTTTAGTATTCTGACAGTAAGCAAACAGTATTGTAAATAAGGCAACTTGTACTATTGTGGTTTAGAGAGTAATCTTATAATAAGTGTGACAAAGATATGCAAGATAAAAATGTTATAAGTTGCAAGAAATATTGTTGTGGATGAAGCTTGTCTGTCTACATCCTTTAACATCTCAATAGATGATCTTTTCCCTTTGCAACTACTCATGTGCCTTAAGAGGCCAGTCCTAAATCCTAGATACACATCTGCAGTCACAGGCTTGGTATTTTTGATCACTAGACATTGCATCATATTCAACTGTGATCCAGGTCATTTCTGTTATGCTTGCTTTCCATGAGGGTCTATCCTGTGCTTTTGCTTTTTGTCTCCATGCTATTGGTGTTGATTTTGAAAAGCTTCATAGAGAGCAGAGTGAAAAAACAACACCATGGATTTATGGAATAAAACTGTTAAGTTGAAATAGTGTTCTATGAGATGAACCTTTGTCTTTATGACTGAAGGAGGCCAAGAATCATTTAAAAATGGAATAGAGAAGCTCTACTGCCCTCTATTTGATATGGACTAACCTCTCCATTACTGAGGAAAAATCTGCGCATAAAATGTGTGATTGCTGGGCTTTCCAACATCAGCACTCATCTCTCTTTCATGCTGACCAGATACTGATGTATCTTGTATTATTATAACATCACTGTTGATATCATGATGTAGGTAACTTTCAATATAATTACATCAATAGCTGATAATGTTATATTTTAGTAACATTAATAGCTGAAGTTATAAAATGTAGCTAAAATTATTGAATGATGTAAGTTGCTGATGATGTTTAGGTATCAAGAGCTTACTTACTTAGACATAGGTCCTCCGGCGCCGTTCGGCGCATTGGGCGGCAAGCTGTCTCCATAATGATCTATCACTGGTAATGTCTGAAGCCTCCTCCCACCTGGTGTCCACTGTTCTGAGGTCCTCCATGAAGGTGTGTCGCCAGGTAATACGAGGACGTCTCTGTTTGCGCTTTCCTTGTTTTGGCTTCCATGTTATCGCAACTCTTGGTGTGCGTAATTCATTTTGACGTAGAACATGTCCCTCAAACCTCATGCGACGTTCAGTCACAACCTCACTAAGTGTTCGACTCCCAGTTCGGTATAGGATTTCCAAGAACTAATGATATTATAACATTTATAAAGTTACTTGATAAAATTGGTCTTCCAAATATCTTTACAATCCTCAGACAACGACGTCTGAGCTGGCTTGGTCCTGCAGGACAATCATATACCAAGTGTTATTTTTATGGACAATTCACGACAGGTTCCAGATGTACACACTATGTAAAGAAATGGTAACCAAGAAAGGTATGGACAGCGAAAAAGATTTGCCTCAGTTCTGAAAAAAAAAGCATGCCAAATGTCACCTTAACCTGGGACACATGAGGAAAGGAACATCTCTCTACAGCCACATTAATGAAAAAGTGTTATGTGAAATGAACTATTAAAAGAGGTCCACTAGTAGATCCAAATGTGTTGAGTCAACAAAAATGCTAGCTGTGGCATTCATACTCTCTCGCCTTGACTACTGCAACGCCGTGCTAGAAGGTATACCTGATGACAAAATAGCCAAGATGCAATGTATTCAGAACAACGCCGCTGTGGCATTCATACTCTCTCGCCTTGACTACTGCAACGCCGTGCTAGCAGGTATACTTGATGACAAAAGATGCAACGTCTTCAGAACAACGCCACATGAATAGTACTTAGAAAAACAAGACAAGATTCTGCTACTACGCTCTTTTGTTAATTGGAGGCGCAGTAGCTGAGTGGTAAAGCACTTAGCTATCTGAACCAGGGGTCCCGGGTTCAAATCCTGTCAAAGACTCGAATTTCTAATTTTGGGATCTTTGGGTTTAGTGGTTGGTTGTTGTGCTGGCCTCATGACACCCTATTTAACCATGGGCCAGAGAAACAGATGAACTTTACATCATCAGCCCCATGGTCTGAAAGGGGAACTTTTTTTATAATATTATTATCTTTATGCACAATATGATCGGTGAAGTACAAACTTTGATGTCAAAATGTAAATATATTAATAACATTACTCTATTTGAGTAAGGGCCTAAGAGTTTGGCCTGAACTGTGTGAAATTTGAACCAATCACTTGGCAGCCTCATCCAGGGGCTTCTTGTCCCAGCATTCAAATCTTTTTTTCCCAATTTATTGTTTTCAGAGCGTTAGTCTCCCCTTAAGTCATTATTTAGTTGAAGCTAACAAACTTAAGTTTATACCAAAAAGTAAAGCATTAAATGTATGTTAAGTTCCCCTTGCAGACCTTGTGGTAGATGTTGTTTCTGTGGCCCATGGTTAATGAGGGTGTCATGTGGCCAACACAATGATCAACCACCTTTACAATTCCCTAACTAAAGTCTGGTACCCATTAGAACTCTTTGAATCCTGAATTATTTTCCACGTTTAGATGGAATTAATTTTTTTTTGCCATTCGGGGTGAAAATAATGCTTTGATTAGACTTTTATAAATTTTTTGTTTATAATATAGCACAAAGCAATTATAATAAAACAAAAAATTATTTTTATATTAATGTTTGAAAATTATAAATAAACATTTAAACATTCCTTGTCTCACTACATTCTAATACTAGATATAAATCCATCATGAAGTGTTTTTTTTCTGGATCTGGTGAATGTGATATCGTGAAGGGGCCTGGATCCAGGATGTGACGATTCCACAGGGCATACCCAGGGCACAGTCCACTTTAAGCTTTCTACTGCAGAAAAGTTCCATTTGGAGAGCTCTATGGATGGCGGAGAATGGACCATTGGCCAACCCCACCTTGTCCCATGGATATTCCGGTTACAGTCTTCAGACCTAGATGTTTCCTTTTATGTCAGTATTGGAGAAAATTGCCAAGACCGAAAACTCCCTTAAAATGCGGGGACTATATATATATTTATAGATTTTTAAAAAGCCTGAGGAAACAGCCAGCCTACACTAAATGCCAACGAATTTAACGAAAAATCCATACGAGCTCAGACGTCGCCTCGTAAAAGGTCTGCGCATGGCAGTTTCTTCCAGGACTGCCTGTGATAAGTGAGCTACTGGAAATAAAAAACAGACTAGCAGCAAACACCTAAACCTTTTGCAACTCAACATCTTAGGCCTACAAAACAAGACAACAGAACTCCAACACATACTCAAGAAGCATGATATACAAATAGCGCTATTGCAAGAAACACTACTGCCCAAGAAAAAAATAAACATCACAGGCTACACACAGTACAGATGCCTTTGCACCAAATGCCAGGGAATTATGACCCTCATAAGAAATGACACACAAGCCACAGTAAAACAAATACAGAACAACACAGACATCGACACGCAGGAAATACTTCTTTGGAGAGGAGGAACAAAGTACACCATCAAAAACTACTATTGCCCACCATCATCAACAGCAGAAATAGACATACAACTACCACACTACACAAGGACAATAATAGCTGGCAACATCAATGCACACACACCTTCCATAGGCTACCCACACTACAACAAGCGTGGCAAAGAAATATAGGATGTAACAAATGCCTCTAACCTACAACTTCTGCAAAACAAAACTTCAACTCCAACTTTCCTTCACAGAGCACACAACACAACTAGCAGACCTGACCTAACTTTTATCTCTACAGAAATTACCAACTCTTCTAAAATTACAGTACTTGAAGACATAGGTAGTGACCACAGGCCTATACTCCTCAATATTGGAATGCCAGGTAGATACCAATCCAACAAAACAACTAGATGGAACTATAAAAAAGCTAACTGGGCAGCTTTTTCACAAGAAACAGACACAAGACTATCAAGCATAATTGAGACAGACGTCAATTCAACCTACACAACTATAGTCTCCAACATCTTACAAGCAGCAAAAAAACACATCCCTCAAGGCCAAGTTAAGAAATACAAACCTTTTTGGACACCTGAATTAGATAAATTAGTAAAAGAAAGAAACATGGCCAGGAAGACTATAGAAAAATACCCTACTAGAGAGAACAAGACAACGTACAACAAATTGACAGGGCTTATAAGATACAAAATTAAAACGGAAAAAAAGAAAAAGTGGACCACAACATGCGAACAACTAGATCTAAACAAGGATGGTCGAAAGGCCTGGACCCTTCTGCACCGGTTAACAGGAAAGAAACAAATAACAAACCCCCAACCTATAAAAGGCACTGACGACATAATAACAGAAAACCTTAAAAAGGCTGAAACCTTCAATAAATATTTTGCCAGCATTAACAAGTCAAAGCCAAGAAAACAACTGGACCAGGCCTTCAGTAATATCTTAAAAAAAGAAGAAAAAGCTCCAACAGTCAACTGTCAGATCTTTGACACTCCCTTCACTCTACATGAGCTCAATACTGCCCTCAAGCCTCAAGTCAAGAAAATCCCCTGGAAACGATAAAATAACAAATGAAATGATTCAGGGACTAGGACCACAGGCCCAAAACTGTATACTTAACTTTATCAACCAAACATGGAAAACTGGAGACATACCACAGGAATGGAGAACCGCAAACATAATACCCATTTTAAAGAAAAATAAACCACCTGGAGACTCAAAAAGTTATAGACTAATTTCTCTAACATCCAACATTGGTAAAATGGCAGAAAAAATGATCAATAACCGACTTTATTGGTGGAGTTGTGGGCGTCGCTTGCCAGTGTCATTGTCAAATTGGCGATTATCTGAGGTCTAGCTTTACTATTACCGAGGTTGGCAGTTTTGTGACGCCCGTCGGTTAGAGTCTGGTGGACCATAAAACCAGGGTGACAAGTGATAACAGTAGCAAAGGTGCTTAAATTAATTATTGAATAATCTCTTTATATATACCTATTATACATATATATATATCTAATATATATATTGTCTATTTATCATCCTCATTGTACATACACATATGTTTCATACAATTAAAATTCATTTATTTTTGTTGTTATTTAAACTATTCACCTAGTTGTTTACTGTATGTACGACTGTGTGTGAGTGATGTTCATGTCAGGTTGAACCCCGGGACCTTAATAGTATACAGCTAGTTAACAACCCAAATAAATCCTAAACCTGACAAGGTACACTATGCAAAGATTTTCAAAGGTAAGTTAAATTATTTATGACTTAAATTTTTATTTATTTATTCCAATATAAAAAAAAGTTATTTGTTTTCCATAATGTAATGCTTCATTTGTAATAAAAATGAAATGATTCGGGGACTAGGACCACAGGCCCAAAACTGTATACTTAACTTTATCAACCATACATGGAAAACTGGAGACATACCACAGGAATGGAGAACCGCAAACATAATACCCATTTTAAAGAAAAATAAACCACCTGGAGACCCAAAAAGTTATAGACCAATATCTCTAACATCCAACATTGGCAAAATGGCAGAAAAAATGATCAATAACCGACTTTATTGGTGGCTAGAAAGTACTTGCTCACTCCACAATGCACAAGCTGGCTTCAGGAAAGCAAGTAGAACAGAAGACCACCTCTGTCGTTTTATCCAGGACACAGTAGAAGGGTTTCATGAAAACAAGCACACTACAGCAGTATTTACAGATTTGCAGCAAGCCTATGATAGAGTGTGGAGAAAAGGTCTATTTTTGAAGATGAAAAAAATGGGCATCCATGGAAAAATGTACAGCTGGATCAGGGCATTCTTAAAAAATAGAACCATCTAAACCCGATTCTAAGGTGCCATCTCTAGTAAAAAAAGTTTGGAAGAAGGACTACCACAAGGTTCAGCCCTTAGCTGCACTCTCTTTCTAATCTTCATGAATGCCCTCCCGGACCTCATTTCGGTCAATAAGGCACTTTACGCAGACGGCCTTTTAATTTGGACTACAGAGAAATATCCAGTGCTGACTAGATCCAAATTAAATAGAGCCCTCACAACTATCTCCACATATTCAAAATTATGGAAAATGGAAATAAACAAAGAAAAGTCAGTTTATTCAATCTTTAGCCACAGCAACAAAACAGCAAAAAGAAACTACATCCTAAAAATAGACTTTCAGCCAATAAATAAAGAAGAAAATCCAACATATCTTGGTGTAAAACTAGACCAAAGACTGTCTCTAAAACACTTTATGGCAGATTTAAAAGAAAAGGCATCACTAAGATTAAACATAATAAAACACCTAGAAGGAACATCCTGGGGAGCTGAAAAGAAAACCTTAAGACAGTTATACACTGGATATGTCAGATCTGTAATGGATAACTGTCTCTCCATACAAATAGCTGCCAACAAAACCTATCAATCATCATTAGATACAATCCAAAACCAAGCTTTGCGGCTAATTAGTGGAGGTATGAGAACTACTCCCACAGCAGCCTGAGAAATAGACTCCAATATTGAACCTCTTAAGTTAAGGCGCAACATAGCAGCATTAGAAGCTATTGAGAGATACAGAAGGTTGGAGGAAATATAGGAAAAACAACCAAAAAAGCAAAAGACTCTGAATTAACTTACTGATGAACTAGCCCTAAAACACCACCTACCCAATAACAGAGAAAAAATTACCAGGTTTTCAAACATTACGCCCGGACTAAACTACAAACAACCAACCATCAAAACACATTTACTAAATAACACCTTAACAAAAGAATCAAACCCACTGGAGCTCAAAGTAGGCACGCTTGAAACAATCGAAAGCTATCAAAAAACAGCTTTCCATATTTATACAGACGGATCGGCTTTCAAAGCTACCATCAATGCTGGTCTTGGTGCCTTCCTGGTCTTCCCTAAAAATAAACACTTTGAGATAAGCACACCCTGTGGCGATTACTGCTCAAACTTCCAAGCCGAAATTGAGGCAATTACCATAGCACTTCAGACAGTGGAAAACAAATTATATGAAGGAGTGCAACCACCATCAGATATTGTTGTCTTTACAGACTCCCAATCTACTCTGCAAGCACTTAACAGCAGCACCTCAAACAGCCCAAGAGAGTTGACAACACTCATTGTGATAATCCACCAGATGATATCAAAATTAAATATCAATATCACACTACAGTGGATCCCTGGACACATTGACATCATGGGAAATGAAAAGGCAGATAAGCTATCAAAGGCAGGTTCATCTATAGAACAACCAGATAGACCTGTTACCTCACCCTAAGGTCAATGTTAGTCAACAATCACAAAGAGGAGTGGCTCAACCAATGGGCATCAGGAAACACAGGCAGAGCCATGTACAGAGAAATGACTACGCCTAACAAACTGGACAGTATTAACTTCCTCCCCCGCAAAGAACAATCTACAATCTTCCAACTAAGAACAGGACACACACCACTATTAAATTACCACCTGAACAAAATAAACTCCATACAACTACCCCTTTGCAGACACTGCCCCTTTGAAACCGTAAACCATATCCTCTTTGAATGCCCCTCCCTAATCCACCTTAGGCAGACCCTACTTCCACTACAGCCCAACATAACCAACACCCTGTATGGCAGTGCTGAACAACTGAAGAAAACGGCACACTTTTTTTCCTTGGCACAGTCTACCAAAGAGCTCACAGCAATAAAGCTGGCTAGAAGAAGAAGAAGAATGTGAAAAGTGAAATAGAACTAACAGTATTGAGATATGTGCCTGTAAATGTGCAGCTATTTTATAAGCTTTGTTTATTTTTTATTTTGCTTGTTACGTTTCTTTCTTATTAGAGGCTCAATGTATTGAGAAACTATATTGTGATCTTATATTTCTGTATTACAACATTGTTTCTTTATAAAATCAACTTGTCAGGATGTAACCTTATAAAACGAGAGCTTTAATTCATTCTTCTTCAAGCCACATTTATGTTGCTGACTTTTAGGCTCTTTAGCTGCACACTTTTCCTCATTTAGACCTTGTGATCTATAAGACAGATGATGTATAGCTCATCTGTTTCTGTGGCCCACAGTTAATGAGGGTATCATGTGGCCAGCACAATGACCAATGGCCTTTACATGTCCCCAACTATTTCCAGGTACCCATTACAGTTTTGTGGACTCAGGAGCGCCCTTAAAATCCTGAAATTAAAAACCCAGTCATCACTCGGATTCAAACTCAAGACCCCTCAGTTTGAAAGCCAAGTGCTTTACCACTTAGTCACCACAACCTGTCCCATAGAAAAAAATGTGCTGTTTACTTTTTAGCTGTTCTACACTGCCATACAGTCTTGGTTATTTTGTGGTAATTGGTTCTGTCTGCGATGAATTAACTTCTGTGAAATTTCCTTTATTAATTCACTTTTTGTGTTTATTATATTTCTAAGTAAAAAGGGAAAATGGTGTCAGATCATGTCTCAGTGGTTCAAGTGTAGTTACATAAATAATTTAGTGTTCTTGCTACAAGTCTGGAGCATAAAATTGAAAAAATTTGAGAAACTCAATAAAGTCTCATACAAACTAGAAAATCTTGATGAATTTTATTTTTATTTAATGTACATAATCCAGCTCAGGCTTTAAAAACAGTGTTTCTTGTTTTAAGCACCAAAGAGTTCTTCTTCATCATTCTCATTGTTATGTTGGAGTGTTCATATGACTAGACCAATACATAAGATGAACTGTGCAGTGGTTTCCAAATCAGGGAGCTCTCCATATAGTTTTCTTTCTATTGGGGCGATTTGGGGCCAATGTCTTATACGGGCCTCTTGGTAGAGAGAGCAGTTTTGGAGGACGTGGTCGGCATTTTCTGGTGATACTCCACATGGGCAGATTTCACTGGTTCCAATTTTGAGCTTCCGGAACATGTGTTGTCGCATTCTGTTGTGTCCGGTCCTGAGTTGAAAATTTATATGTTGGTCTTGTCGGGATAGCTTATAGTAATCGTCATCTTTCTTGTGATTTGGATGAGAGCTCGTCCATTTCTCATTTATTTTGTCTACAATTAATTTCTTCATTTCTTCTGGATAGAGTGCAGAGTTTACTTGTGAGTTTGTTCTCCCACTCTTGGCGAGTGTGTCAGCCTTCTCATTTCCTGCTAGTTGTATGTGAGCTGGTATCCATTGAATAACAGTTTTTTTGCTATGTTGGAGTTCAGTAACCAAAGAGTTGTTTTATAATATTTGGCATGTTCAATAGAAGTGGAAGAAAGAGAGAAAGAAAAATATTATGGGCTAATAGCTTGAACAAATTTGCTTCTTTAATTTTTTGTTATTTTTTTGTTGCCAGTTTCAACATGACGCTAAATGCTGAAACAATGAACAATACATACATATAGCATATGTGAAGCACTAGGGTCCACATTTTTATAAGAGAAATTAGTGAATTATATAAACACAATAAGGGACTGTAACAAGCAGGGCAATAACCAGTAACCCCAGAAACAGTCTTTATATATGTAATATGTATGCATCATTCAGTTTCGAAGTGAGACTGCAATTTGTGTTTTCAGTTAACCAGGAGATTGCAAGCTTCATTCAAAGACCAATGTCTGAGTACCACTCATGGAATCAAAGTTTTAGACAGTCTTACTTACATGAAGTTAAGTGAAGAAACATGAAGTTAATCTTAAAAAGAAATTTAAAACAAAAATCTAACATAAAATGGAAAAAAATCTTACAGTCTGTGCTTTGTCTTGTGTTAAACGAACAGCCAAAAGAAGCAAGCAAAAGCTTCATCAGCTTGACACCACATCAGGTCCACATCTTTTAGTGCTGATCGCTTGATGTACATGACTCTATCAGACCTCTATTAGAAGACTTGCTTACTGGTTTCCAACTCACGGGGACACAGCAGAATTACATCTCTATTCTTGAAAAAAAAAAGATATATAAGGTTAAGCATTCTGATAGCTGAATTAAACATTTTTAAGTTTCTTGGGTTAAATTTTTTCTTTACAACTAATCAAGTTTTCAGTCCAATTTCTTTTGAAATATAGACAAATGGTCAACATCTTAACAAACTATATTTATTACGACTGTTTCTTATTGCCTTAAACTCAGATTACTCTGCTAAGTCATTGGTTTCCCTTGCTGATTTAGGCAACCCATATAAGGAAGGCATTAGAGTTTAGTGGACTCTAAGGCATCCTTGATTCCAGAAGTTCAAAACACAGTCTTCATCTGTATTTGAACTCAATATCCCTCAGTTTGGAAGCCAAGCCTTTTACGACTCAGCACCCATGCTCCCAGGTATGTTTGTAACTAATTTCTATTACATGGTTCCCTGGTCATATGTTATGCACTCTGGGATCCCCACCACCCAAGAGGAGGTTTGGATTTCTACATAAACTTCATTTTTCAAGGAACATAAAAGAAACTTTAAAAGAAACACTTTTTTTGATAACTACAATCAAATTTTTCAACTAATTAATTAATTTATTTATTGCTTTTATATAGTGCAACTTTCATGCTTATAGCATGCTCAGAGCGCTTTGGCTCAATCTCATTTGTGGACCAGTAGGGGGTAGTTATCTGGGAGAAGGTTTTCCGTGCTGCTTTGATAGGTATTCAAGCAATCTCAAGTGTACTTAGCCTCTAGATCCCACATCTAAAGGCAAATATTAGTTTTAAATACTGATGAAAATTAATATTTATAATGTCAAAGATTATTTATTTGATAATGCCTAACTATATAACATTACATTGAGACATGGTGACTGAGTGGCTTCCGAACCAGGGGAGGTTCTGGGTTCAAATCCTGGTGAAGACTGGGATTTTTATTTTGGGATCATAAGGCACCTATGATTCCATCCAGTTCTAATGGGTACCTGATATTAGTTGTGGAAAAGTAAAATCTGTACGTCATTATGCTGGCCACACATCACCCTCATTAACTATGGGCTACAGAAACAGATGACATTCATTTACATGATCTTCCCTATAGATCACAAGGTCTGAAAGGGGAACTATAAAATTACATAGCAAAATTATGAAATAACTGTAGAAATACTTAGCTAGATTATGAACTAATCCTAAAAATGCTTAGACTAAATTATAAGACTTGAGTATGATTACCTGGCTAGGTATAAAAACAAATGCCAGGGCAATGGTTAGAATCATTAAGAGTCAGCCCAGCCAAATGTCAGAGGAAACATCTCCATAGCCAACAGTGGAGAACGTGACAACAGAAAAATTAAAAGACTCAAAAATTTTGAAGTTTGAGCTGCTGCTTCCTCTCTGAATGTGCAGATACTTGAAGGAAGGCAATCAAAAAGAAAACTTAAGTTAACTCATGTAAACCTATAGGTATATTTATGTTTATTACTGACAAAGAAAATAAGGCAAGCTATTAACTCAAGAAACTGGGTCAGAGAATACATGGTCACTTAATTATAACTAATTATTTATTCAATTTAACTCACACTCTGTCAAAAACTAACTCTACAGCACAATTTCTAGAGGCTATATTTTAGATTCTGATAAAAACAATATTTAAGCTATATTACATTTTACACAGCACTATATCTAGTCTAGGCTACATAGCACATAGACACACACACACAGAGATTTATTTATTATTGTTCTTTGGAATATACATATTATAATTAATAATAATAATAATAGCTTTTATATAGCGCTACTTTCATGCTTATAGCATGCTCAGAGCGCTATGTTCCAATCTCATTTGTGGACCAGTGGAGGGGAGGGGGTATCTAGGAGAAGGTTTTCCGTGATGCCTTTCGGTGCTTTGCTCAAGTTGGGTGTCGAACCTCGAGCCCACTTAATAGGTAGCCAACACAAACGTACTTAGCCTCTGGACCATGCTTCCCAACATATGTCAAGATCTGTAAGTCTGTTAATAAGAGTAATACTATGTGTACAGAAACAATCAATCTTCTGATCAACACAAACTCGACAGACCCAGATTAGACATATTATTGATCTAAATCAGACAATATAAATAATAATAACAATTGCTAGAGTTCTTAATGTCAAAGGTGAAAAAGCTAATGAAAACATTGTTGCTTATGTAATGTGTCTAGAAGAAAGTGGAACTCTTGTTGTCAAGTTCTTGAGTTAGATGTGTTCTGTTGAGCAGTGTTTACAGAAGGCCTGTTAGAGAGAATCAGAATTACAATATACAAAACCAAACAAATATTTTTTTTTCCAATTAATATCGAGAGAAGATTCTCCCGACAGAATAATAATTGTTTTGCCATTTCTTCACTAAACATTGTGAAGGTTGATGCTATGTGTTCAAATTGATCCAAGTAATTTTCAAGAGTTTCCTCTTTGATGTTAAAGTTATGGAATTTGGAGATGTTTGTTGGGTCGATATATTAGGGTTTACTTTGACTGCTTCTACTTTTGCTAATTCTATCCATTCCTCACTTTCTTTTTGTTTGGTTTCTAATTGTTTTTGTTTGAGTTCTAAGTCTTTTAATTCTTTTTGATGAGCTCGTTGAGCTGCTCTTTCATCTCTTTCTCTTAT
Source organism: Biomphalaria glabrata (assembly GCF_947242115.1). Classification (NCBI taxonomy): domain Eukaryota; kingdom Metazoa; phylum Mollusca; class Gastropoda; family Planorbidae; genus Biomphalaria; species Biomphalaria glabrata. Next base: position 546,343 of record NC_074716.1, read on the forward strand.
TCCCCAAAATATGTTTCTAGTTTATCCCTCTCTTTCTTTTCAGCTTTTTCTAATTCTAATTCTAATTCAATAAATTGTGAGAAATTAGTGGAGGGATCAACAAAAGCTATGGCACCTTACCCGAAAATAAAGGCAGCTATCCAGAGAGATGAAAGGGGCAGTCCCCCAGAAGGTTGTGCGCAGGGCTAACTACTTTGTCATATAAAAAACAAATACTGTCCTGAAAGCTTCTACTCACAAGAAAACCTGGACAGATCTCAAAGGAAAACAGCCTTGGCCTGGAAAAGACATGATTTTTGTTTTGCAACATGGAACGTGCAAAGCCTTTATAGAGCAGGTGCGCTAGCCCAACTTACTGAAGTGTTAAAGAAATAAAGGATACCTCTTGTAGCCATACAGGAAACCAGGTGGAAAAACATTCTCAGAACTAAGGAGAATACTATATTTTATAGTGGTGGAAGCATTAACTTAGGTACAGGTTTTGCTGTAAAAAGAAAATGGCAGATAATGTCATTGGATTTATACCTGTAAGTAATAGACTCTGCTCACTACGTTTGAGAGGAAAATTCTTCAACATATTATTCATCAATGTCCATACCCCTACTGAAGATGCAGATGATAACACAAAAGAAGCCTGCTATGATGGACTGGAAAGAATTTATGATGAAGCACCAAAACATAACATCAAAATAAATCCTAGGAGATTTTAATGCAAAAATTGGAAAAGAACCAGCATACAGGCCAACAATTGGCAAAGAAAGCTTACATGAATAGTCCAACAATAATGGCATAAGATTAATGAATTTTGCATCAGGAAAAGGAATGTCTATCTGCAACACTAAATTTTAACATGAGAGTATTCACAAGGTAACCTGGATCTCACTCGATTTAACACCCAGAATCAAATAGATCATATACTCATAGATCAAGAGACATGGATCGGATATGCTAGATCAGAAGTGTGCAAATTACGGCCCACAGGCCACATGAGACCCGCCTGTTTTATGCGACCTGCGCATACAGATATTAGGTGAGCTCATAGATTATACATATAAAGAATGCAAATATATAAAAAATAACTAATTTTAAATATCTATATAAATTATTGAAATTTCTGATTCCTATCAGTTATGATGAAGAGGTGAAAGAAATAGTCTCTACACATCATTCTAAAAAGCCTAAACTAAACCTAGCGTAAATTCTTATTTGCAATATTTTAAAGATCCAGTCAAAGATTCAAACTCAGAGAAGTACTTGAAGATTTGGAAATAAAACATTCCAATGATCGGTACCACAGTAGTGTCTGCTGGCTTAACATGGACAAGATATTGAGTAGAATATTGGATCTCAAGGAAGAAATTGTTACGTTCCTTGAAGGACATTGACTATGACTTTGCTACTAATATTTCTAATGAAGAGTGGAAGACTCAAACTTTTTTTTTCTTCGGAGGTATTGCACATGAAATGTATGTGCATGCTAAATCTTTTCAAACAAAACTTTCCCATTTTTCCAGGCAAGCAAGTGAAAACAGATTTTGACATTTTCCTTTGCTGAAAGGTAAAACTATTTCTAGTAAGACGGTTTAATTATTTGAATTATTTGATTGTGGAATGGGCTGAATACTTTGAGGGGACAATGGAGAATATGAACTGCCACATTGGAGGACCAGATCCCTTAGTGAACCAACACTCATTGAAACATCAGAAATAATTAGGACCACCAAGAATCACAAAGCACCAGGAGAGGACCAAATTACAGCACAACTAATTAAATATGGAGGAGAACACTTAGATTCCCAAATACACAGACTAATATCAAGAATTTGGGAAGAAGAAGTAATACCAACAGAATGGGAAACAGCTCTTATAATCCCAATACACAAAAAAGGATCCAAGCTAAAGTGCTGCAATTACAGAGGAATCTCTCTACTAAATGTGACTTATAAGATCCTGTCTAGGCTTATAACTAAGAGGCTAGGAAAATACTCAGAAGAAATCTTAGGTGACTAGTAATCTGATTTCAGATCAGATAGATCCACAACTGTGGGTCCACAACCAACAGGGACGATATACAGCTAACCTCTACAATACCTTGCTTATGCCGATGACATTGCCTTATTGGGTAAAGAAACGTCTGACATTGCTAGTTTTTTCACACAACTAGAAGAAGCATCTCAACCAGCAGGACTTGAGGTCAATGACAGTAAACTTGAGTAAACCCAAGTACCCAAATATCACGTCATATAATTTAGATTATTTTAGATTAGATCTAGTTGCCTTCCAATCTCCCCTTTCACTAGATCTATTCTAACATATATTCAATACTGGATCTACTCATGATCTAGCATAAATTTTTTAATTCATTTTCACTACTAAAAAAAAATGAGACAAATTCAACAAATTTATACAAATTGCTACTAGAAACTCTAGACCTAGATTAGTCTAGTTAACTCTAGTTCTAGATTTTTTCTAGATCTAGACTCTACTGTAGTACTGTCTCTACTGTAACTATCTAGATTCTAGTTTGTCTAGATTACTCGTCTCTACTAAGTCTCTAGAAACTCTAGAATACTCTAGATCTAGTCGTCTAGGTCTAGATCTTAAATCTTCATCTAGTCTATCTCTATAGTCTATAATTTATTTCGTAGAGTTATTTATTATATAGTAATATACTTATTATATAGATCTAGATCTACTCTATAACTCTACTACTAACTAGATTTAACTAGATCTAGAATCTAGTTACTAGAGTAGTCTGTTACTCTGTAGTCACTACTGACTAATCTACTACTTCACTACTTACTACTAGAGAATTACTTACCCCAATCATCAATCATTATTTATATCCATATTCTACAGCTGAAACATTAATATTCCCATTAGAATCTTATTCATAAGCCTAAATATGTTTCATTTTGAAGGCTTTCAAAAAATCCATTCCAACATGATGAACATGCTGCAGAGATGAGATAATCATAAGCCATGATAAGCACCTAAAAATAGCTTCACTATCGCTCTTCTAGGTCAGAGTTAGTAAAGGTATAAATCGTTATTTAAAAACTAGCAGTGCGTGCGTAAACGAAACAACCCAAAATCGGCGACTAATCGTCGCCTTCGACATAGCGGTCACGCTCTAGTTGTCTACCTACAGTGAAGTCCAGAAGGGCGTAGGCGCCATTATCCCATTGGTGGTTAGAAAGGCTTTTATCTAACTACCAGTCCTGGACGTAGGGCTCTTCACCTCTGTCCTGTCTGAGGCAGGGGCGTAGCTAGGAATTTTTCATCGATTGGGGGCCCGGGGGGCTTGGCCTCTTTGGGGGCCCCTGCAGTTGCTTAATATTAAACTTTCAATGTAAAAAACACTCATTAGGGGGCCCCCCTCAAGTGGGGACCCGGGGGGATTTGAAATGCTCCCCCCTCCTACCCCCACTTTAGCTACGCCACTGGTCTGAGGGCTCCCAACGGTAGACGGCCATATCGATTGACTGGGCCAGACCGGACCTAGACGTGTACACAGCGCACCGTCCCCGTTCCTGGGCCCCACTCGCTACAAGTGGCCGAGAACAGTGCTAACTTGGGGAGCTTGCTTGTCTCATATTCCTATACTGTAACCGCCACTGTTCCGTGCAAGGACCGCCACTCCAGCTAACGAGACACTGATGACGGCCCCCTTGTGGAACGGCGTGACGGACTTTTTGGACATTCGCAACTATAAATTTCAATATTGTAAAAGGAAAGTTTCCCTTTCAGACCTTGCGATCTATGGGGCAGATGATGTTAAGGTCATCTGTTTCTATGGCCAACTTTTAACGAGCAGGGTGTCATGTGGCCAGCACAACGACCAACCGCCTTTACTTTCCCAAATTAAGTCAGGTCACCATTAGATTTGGGTGGACCGAAATTCAAAATCCCAGTCTTCACAAAGCCGAGCGCTTAACCAATATGCCACCGCGCCCCCCTCCCCAGTACAAATTTGTTAATTTTTTTTTTTTGTTATTGATTCATGTATTTTCTTCGCCAAAGAATAATTGTGCTAAAGTTTCAACTTGATCCAAGAATGGGAATGGGAGAAATGACGTGTTCAAACTTTTTACCAGACAGACAAGATTTGGTATACGCTTTGTAAAAAAACAGGTCTATTGTGTAAGTGATGTGGAATTTTTTTTTAAAGTTTCGGACACTTCTTTCGAAATGAAGATCATTCATTCCAGGCCAAACCTCATGCGTGACGTCGGGGGATGACGTCATTGACGACGAGCATTGAAGTGCATATCGCTCGAACAGGCGGCCACCAGGGCTTGACCTCTTTTGAGGCCTCCGCATTTTGCGTAATATTTTTTTTATATATAAAAAAAACACACTAATTTGGTTGCCCTCCAAATTGGGGGGGGGGTCGTGGGAATTTTCAAATACTCCCCCTCCCCTTCCCCAATTGTTTTTACAAAGCTTATATCACCTCTGTCTGTCTGGTCAAAAAGTTTGTAGTTTTTTTTTTTCTAAAAGTATTTTTTTTTAATTTTCTTGTTCATATTTTAATTTTTAAGCGATGGGAATTTCAAGTCACTGTCCACTGAAAGAAAACCTAGATAAAAGTCAGCGCTATTGTGTCTCTAGTGCAATGTTTCCCAAACTTTTTCCTTAAAGGAACACTTCGCACGTTCTGAGTATTTAGCGAAACTTTTCGCTTATTTTTTTTCACTTGGTAGCCTTAATATGGATTGTGTATGTGTGTGTGTTTATATTGTTACGATCTTCTCTATCAGGCCTTTTGCAAACACTGCCAACAACACAACACATCTAAAACAACTTTGACTACAAAAGCTTCAATAAACAAAGTGGCGGTTTAATGACAAATTACATCAACAACAGCCAATAAACACAATTGGCTACACTAACTGAAATGCTTTTCTTCACAACAGAACTGCTTAACTTATCCCTACAAGTCTCTCTAGCTCGCACAGCTACATCTTAGAGGACTCTTAAGGTACTGCACAGTCTTTCTCTTGCTGTCTTGGACTCAACTGTCTTTCTTTACACACGAGTCTCTCCCCCGTAAAGGCTATCTGTCACATGACCTCAGCACAGGTCATACTTGCGTGCACTAGCCCTTGACCTGTGTGATTGGCATGAGTAATGTATGTCAGTAGGCCCCACACACATTAACCCTTTCAGTCCGCCACTAAAGTTACTACAATATGGTGACGGTGGGAAGAGTTTAGCGGTTGTCCCTAATTAACATGCGTAACTAGATTAACACATGTATTTGATAAGGACGTAATTATATTTTTGAGAAACGTCTGTAATTCACAAGATAAAATAAGAAGTATTCTTATAGCAACCCAATTCATTATAGTAGAAGTAAATAAGAGATTGTTACGTAAGACTTTGGTCCTTTTTTATAAGATGTCCGGCTAGATTAGGGTCACTTTATACATGCAAGCCCAAGGAGCACAGAAAGAAGGACAAAGCCTTCAAAAGGAGGACAATGAAAATAAAACTTAAAAAAAAAAAGTTTTACAACTTAGTTAATGAAACGTGTCATTCAATCTTAAATTGCAAAACAACTCATAGGTAGCCTACCCATTTCAGACCTTGCTATTGATAGGGAGGGGTAGATGACGTTAAAGCTCATCTATTTCAATGGCCGACTGTTTCAACGAGGGTTTTATATGACCAATACAACGGTCAACCGCCTTTACCTTCCCCAACTAATGTTAAGCACCCATTAGAGTTGGGTGGACTCAGCAGGGGCGTCCTAGGAATCCACGTAGAATGCAATTTTTCTGTTCTCTAAATGATTTGTGTAGTTCTAGTCACACACATGATTATATTTCACACCTATCTCCCATTCAATTCATCATTTGAGAGTGAGTTTATGTGATTAAAGCAGAAGATATAAAGCAGTGGTTCCCAAACTTTTTTGTCTCGTAGACCCCTTGCCATTTTTTTCTTGTTTTCGGTAAATCCATTGCTTAACTTGCAAATTTTTTGCAAATTCATAAACATTTTTTAAAAATAATTTCTAAATGTTGTTAGTTGAAGAGTGAAAATTGTAAAACTACATATGAAGTCATATAGAACTATTGCTGGCTGCCTGGTCGTGCGGTTTGCGCGCTGGACTGTCGATCAAGATTTATCGATGGTCCAGGGTTCAAACCCTGCCCACTCCCATCCCTCGTCTTCCTGCGGTAGGTTTGGACTAGGAAGTAATTATCTTCAACTCTCAAGAAACATCCGAAACATATAAAACAAACATTTATATTGAAATTTAAACCAATTAAAATAACAATTTATATGTATTGCTGGAATCACTAAACACACTGGAAATGTGTTTTTTTTTAAGGCTTATCCTCCGTTGCTATGAATATAATGTTTCATATAGGAATTTGTTGTTCTATGAAGTAGTCCTTCCAACATTAAATATTAATTAGTTAATTTTCTTGAAATATCATTGTAAAAGGTTTCGCAAAGAGCAGTTTCTTATGTATTTCTTGATTTTCACGTGTGGCACAAATATTGAATCTGCGGAACTGTTTTCATTAACCTTGGTTTGCTACCCACCTAGCAGACGGAAAACAGAACTCAAACCTTTGCTGCCTTGCACCTATACCCAAACGTGGGAAAGGTTTTGTGGGTCACCCTGTGGAAAAATAAGGAGACGGCGTAGGCGACCATTAGGCAGTTTGTAGCACACAGCGCTACACTATATCAAACCTCTTAATGTTGATCCCAAGCTGTATAGGCCTACCAGTGGTTTGGACTTCTTTGGTGTGAGGAAATATTTCAATCAGGTTTTTCGTAATAGTGGCTAGCCCAAATCACACTGCACACGTGCGTCGGTATGACTTCCCCCTCCCCTGCATTTTGATAAAATAATTGATGGTATTACCGCAATTGGGGGGAGGGGGGGTTCTTGTAGTCTCCTTTGTTCAAATGTTCAGTGTGTTCACGTAGTATTAGTGCGTTGGCAGTCTTCTGTTAGTTTTTTTTCTCTTCTTGTTCATGTTAATAAAATGGAATTGTATCTTAAACATTTTTGGTTGTAATGGGGTTGTTCCGAATCTCGATCTACTTTTCAAAAAGTCACGCTGTGGCGTGTTTACAGAGGCTAGGCCTTGTTATTTCCATTACTTTTCAACTGCTAATATCATAATATATAACATGCTAAAGTCAACTGAATAAATGTATGAATAGTTCAATTATTTTAAGCGTATTAAAGAAGGAACAACTGCTGCTACAATTAGTTTTTTTTTGTGGTATATCTCAATGTCACTTTACCATTGAGATGTAGGCAGTATAAGCCAACTAGCCTCTGTCAAAAGTAGGCTACTGATGCAACAAACGATAGCATATTTGGTCTAAACCCAGTTAATCTATTTGAATGGAAGTTCTTTTTTTTTTTATTTTATTTTATTTATTTAAATTTTTTGTGAAATCTATATCCAATAAATCCAGAAATACGATGTTTACAAACGATCTTGCAAGATAAAAAAAAAAAGACTGGTTGTAAACTACACACACACACACACACACAAAACACACAAATATATATATTCGCGCGTGTGTGTGTGTTTTTCCGGTCCTATCCCCTTTTTTTTATAAACTTCAGCTATTAGTTCAACTTATGTATTTCATATACCGATAGTTCCTGATATATTATGCATATCAATGACATAATAAGAATTATTAAAATGTGTGTTGTATAGGCCTACATGTATTAGGCCCTATTATGTGTTTTTTTTTTAAGAAATTCAGTAAGTTACTTTATACGAAATGTTACAGCAAAGTTTAAAAAATGCGTAGAGGAAATAGATCTAAAGACATTGTAGGCCTACTTGGCAAAGTTGTTGGCTGATTTCCCGTCTTTTATTTGGATACATTGCCGCCAAGAATCTCATGACATTAAAAAAAAAAAGGACTTGAAATTTGCGGTTGCTATTTATAAAAACATTGACCCGGACACAAATACACTCATAAAATCTCGTGACAGTTATCCAAGTATTTATTTTAAAACTTACTTTTAACAAAAGTTACAATTTCATAAATCAATCCTTCCCCTTTACTTTTTTTTTCTACATTTTAAAAATTATCTACTATGTAGTTCTGTAGCTTTGTCACTTTAAGATTCGAGGGCAAATTTTGACTATTCAAAGGAGTCCCCGGATCAAAAAAGTTTGAGAACCTCTGTTATAGAGTATGAAAGGGATATTATTTTTTCTCTTTTATTTAGTTTGGTTCTTATTACTGGTAATGATTAGGTCTGTTGACAAATTGTTATACTTTAAAATATTATTACATAAATTGCAATATTAGCCTAGGCCCCCGAGTACTATATGTGTATGGGTGTATTTACTATCTTGTTATCGGTTTTAATGAGATAGGCCTACTTGTATATGTGAATCGGCTGATCTGTAACTATATCTAAGTTTGTACTCCATTGGGGAGTGTTGATATAGTCGTCGTTCACATTCAAGCAATCTAGAATGGTCAACCCATGTACCATCTCTTTCACATTTATATGTACTAACCGCTATCAGAATCCTACTCTTTATCCAGTGTGTTGTTGCATTCACCCACACAAAGCCATTTGTCTACACAATACACTCAGCTCATCCGCATCTTTACACACGCTTTAAGGACCAGCACCCGAATTGCTCTTTCTTTTTAAAAGATGAAACGAAGTTAAAATAAAAACATTTGTAATACATGAAATATCATTTGGCTTGGTTAATAACAAAACATGGATTGATATACATGGCTCCTTCTGTCTCGTAAGACAATGGATGCGCCCAGATGAGTCAATGGCTTTGGTTACGTCTTGAGACGTGGCAGAATCTGGAGTGGCTGATCAAGCCAATTCTGGATCGGCAGAGTTTGCCACAGTTCGAGCATTTATATTCATCTGTCCTAGGGCTCACTGACAGGGCAGCTTTCTTTTTCTTTCTCTTGACCGATGCAGCTTCATTTCTTGTGCATTCAGCAAAGTTCGTACCAGCACGTACACTCTGTTTCCATGCTGTCCGGTCTTGGGCTATCTCTTCCCACATACTTTGGTCGATGCCCATGGCTCTCATGTCTCGCTTGCAGACATCTCTGTAAGTTAGTCTTGGGCTATCTCTTCCCACATACTTTAGTCGATGCCCATGGCTCTCATGTCTCGCTTGCAGACATCTCTGTAAGTTAGTCTTGGGCTATGTCTTCCCTCATACTTTTGTCGAAGCCCATGGCTCTCATGTCTCGCTTGCAGACATCTCTGTAAGTTAGTCTTGGGCTATCTCTTCCCACATACTTTGGTCGATGCCCATGGCTCTCATGTCTCGCTTGCAGACATCTCTGTAAGTTAGTCTTGGGCTATCTCCTCCCACATACTTTGGTCGATGCCCATGGCTCTCATGTCTCGCTTCCAGACATCTCTGTAAGTTAGTCTTGGGCTATCTCTTCCCACATACTTTGGTCGATGCCCATGGCTCTCATGTCTCGCTTGCAAACATCTCTGTAAGTTAGTCTTGGGCTATCTCTTCCCACATACTTTGGTCGATGCCCATGGCTCTCATGTCTCGCTTGCAGACATCTCTGTAAGTTAGTCTTGGGCTATCTCCTCCCACATACTTTGGTCGATGCCCATGTCTCTCATGTCTCGCTTGCAGACATCTCTGTAAGTTAGTCTTGGGCTATCTCCTCCCACATACTTTGGTCGATGCCCGTGGCTCTCATGTCTCGCTTGCAGACATCTCTGTAAGTTAGTCTTGGGCTATCTCTTCCCACATACTTTGGTCGATGCCCATGGCTCTCATGTCTCGCTTGCAGACATCTCTGTAAGTTAGTCTTGGGCTATCTCTTCCCACATACTTTGGTCGATGCCCATGGCTCTCATGTCTCGCTTGCAGACATCTCTGTAAGTTAGTCTTGGGCTATCTCTTCCCACATACTTTGGTCGATGCCCGTGGCTCTCATGTCTCGCTTGCAGACATCTCTGTAAGTTAGTCCTGGGCTATCTCTTCCCACATACTTTGGTCGATGCCCGTGGCTCTCATGTCTCGCTTGCAGACATCTCTGTAAGTTAGTCTTGGGCTATCTCTTCCCACATACTTTGGTCGATGCCCATGGCTCTCATGTCTCGCTTGCAGACATCTCTGTAAGTTAGTCTTGGGCTATCTCTTCCCACATACTTTGGTCGATGCCCGTGGCTCTCATGTCTCGCTTGCAGACATCTCTGTAAGTTAGTCTTGGGCTATCTCTTCCCACATACTTTGGTCGATGCCCATGGCTCTCATGTCTCGCTTGCAGACATCTCTGTAAGTTAGTCTTGGGCTATCTCTTCCCACATACTTTGGTCGATGCCCGTGGCTCTCATGTCTCGCTTGCAGACATCTCTGTAAGTTAGTCTTGGGCTATCTCTTCCCACATACTTTGGTCGATACCCATGGCTCTCATGTCTCGCTTGCAGACATCTCTGTAAGTTAGTCTTGGGCTATCTCTTCCCACATACTTTGGTCGATACCCATGGCTCTCATGTCTCGCTTGCAGACATCTCTGTAAGTTAGTCTTGGGCTATCTCTTCCCACATACTTTGGTCGATACCCATGGCTCTCATGTCTCGCTTGCAGACATCTTTGTAAGTTAGTCTTGGGCTATCTCTTCCCACATACTTTGGTCGATGCCCATGGCTCTCATGTCTCGCTTGCAGACATCTCTGTAAGTTAGTCTTGGGCTATCTCTTCCCACATACTTTGGTCGATGCCTATGGCTCTCATGTCTCGCTTGCAGACATCTCTGTAAGTTAGTCTTGGGCTATCTCTTCCCACATACTTTGGTCGATGACCATGGCTCTCATGTCTCGCTTGCAGACATCTCTGTAAGTTAGTCTTGGGCGGCCCTTGGGTCTGGCTCCCTCTGCTAGCTCAGCGTACAGGATGTCTTTAGGGATTTTTCCATCTGGCATGCGAGTGGATCTGGCATGGATTGATAACTATACAAAAATATTACGTTTTTTTTTCTTCACTTGAAAAAGAAAATGACTTGCTCCACCTCCCCCATTTAGTCAAGAGCTCGCACCCCCTATCGCGAGCTCCGAATTTACGGCTGTGCTACACAAACTCACAAATATGTATATATTTTTTTAAAAACTAAAATTACACATTGAGTCACTATCTCTTCTGTAGAGGTCTAGTAGCAAGGTAATGTAGGTGTTATCCCCTGGAGTTACACATGAACAGGGCTAACGTAACACTAACGATTAACATGGCCAGGGGAAATGTCCCTTTAATGGGTGTGTGTGTGTGGACAATGAAAACTCTGGTTGGACCGTTATAATTTTTAAAAATATAATAATCTTACAATTAAACATTGCTTTTGAAGTTTTATTTTTAATACATGTCGTGGGAAATTACCGCAAGTATTCAAGAGTTGTATACATAAGAAACCATAAACATAATCTTTTGAGGAAATATAAATTAAAGTGAAATCACAGATTTAATTACAAAGTAATATTTGGACCGTTAAATTGGAGCATTTAACAAGTAACCCTTATATTTTAATGTTTCCAGTGATATATAAATAAAATATAAATACAATTTTTAAGTAAATAATTTTATGTTAAGTCAAATTTTCGAGAAATTCTGGCTGTCATCCAATGGTCTGTAAAGAGAAAGTAGCAATGTTAAATTAGTCTAGTTCTTGAAATATTGATAGTAAAATTACGTTTATTTTATAGTTAAGTTTTTTTCAGTTCGTTTACATCGGTTATAAACTGAACAGCTTGCCAGTAGAGATCACAATAAAATAAGAAGACGTGTATTTCTATTGTAGACTGTGTGACATAGAAGTAGTCATACACACCGCTTAGTTCAGCAGCTCGAGGTCATTCTTAATATGCATCAGGAAATTGTTTTTTCGAAGGATTTAAAATTTGAGTCGAATAGAATGGACCTCACTTACCAATCGTAAACAAACAACATTTAGCCACGTGATAATATTGATAAAATATTGAAAAAACTGTCAGCCTGTGTGTATTACGTAATTTGTATAGAAGAGATAGAGAATCACGTGGCTAAATATTGTTTGCTTACGATTGGCGAATAAGGTCCATTCCTTTAACTGAGCGCCCTAAGTTAGTTTGGAAACATTCTTACACACATGTATTCCCTTTGCCCATTCCATTATTCTATAAATGAGATTGGACCCTAGTGCACTAAGCATGTTATAACATTAAAAACGCGCAAATTTTTTTTGTGAAGGTCTTTATAGAATAGTAATAGACATACTAAACAGTAGTGAGGGGCGAGTCGATTATTTTTGAAGTTATCCTATTGTATAAACTGGCTTTTAGAGAAGAATTTATTTTAATTGTATAGTTTTCATCTTTGTGTGGAACTTCCTTCGTCACGTGGAACCTTGAGATCCCGGGAATACAGTATGAAAAACACTTGAGTTAAGTGCTATGTGAAATAACAATGCTTGACTAGTCACCTTTTTTCAAGTTTAATGTACAGCAACACAGCTAGTTTCTAAATGCTAGCCACGCGAGCGAAACTCGTGCACTAAAATCCTAGCCTATAGCACATAATAATAAAAACACGACCCAAAATACACGTGTCGACATGGCGACTTGAAACATTTGACCGTATAGGATCATCACACACATGCGCATAAACACAAATACAAACACACACACACACACAGATACGAACAAATGAAATTATTTCTTATGAACAAAATCATGTTTTGGTTCTATGATGAACTAAGAGAGGCAGAACAAAAATTGATAATTGAAGAGACCAAGCAGTACACGTGCCCTAGACTGTTGGACCGCTGGGGTACCACACATGATCTGTCGACCATCTTTCTCCATTCCTCTCTATCTTTTGCCTTGGCTAGAATCTCTTTCAATTACAGGCCCGTCCATTCATTTACGTTGTCTTTCCAGAGTCCCATCGCTTTCTCCGTCTGCCTCTTTCTTTTTTTTTCTGTTACTGTTTAATAAAGGAAGGTCTTTGCAAGAAATGGGACCTTGTGATATGGCCATAAAGTTTAGAGGGTTTTTTTTTACAGTTGTTAGCAGGTTGTCTTGGAATCCAATCGCCATTGTGATCCTCATTCTTATCGGTTCTTTTGTGATGCTGTCTTTGTGTGAGCTGCCTAGGATCCTTGTATATTCAATATTTACCATCTCAATTTCATTGCTAGGATCTTCCTCTCTAGTTCCACAGTCAGCGTCCAAGATTCACACACATAAGAATGTGGCAGTGACCAGGGAGCGTGTCGGTCTGAATTTTTTTGTTGAGGGCTATGCCTTTGTCTTTTTAAGTTGTTTCGCGTTTTTCAGATGCAGCTGCCATTTTTCTCCACATTTCTTCACATTCCCATATTAACATTCTTATCTTCACAATTTCATTTCCACATTCTTATATTCACATTCTCATATTAACATTCTTATCTCCATTTTTTCATCTCCACATTCTTATCTTTGCTTTCTAGTCTTCACATTCTTCACTCTACATTCGATGTTTTAGTTTTTAATAGGCCTACATCTAATAAAATGTGATTGAAAAGTTTTAATTTAATGTATTAACTGAACAAAATAAATAAGTATTTTAAAACATCTTTAATAATGCAATGCAACGCGCATTCTATTCAAACTCTTTCAGTATCCATTGGGATTCGCGTAGGCTACCACACTTTGGAAAAACTGTGTTAGAAGAGACAATTTGCTGGCCGAGTCTAGATGAAACATTGAGGAATGTGTATGACCATTTCAAAAAGTGTAACAATTACAAAGTTGTTTTTTTTTTTAGGGAGAAGTCGTTGACCTTAATACCCTGTAGACTACAAACGTTATTGTCACGTGATTTAACTTTTATTACACTGTGCTAAACGAGGGAAATAGGGAAGATGATGACATTGACCTAATTCGTGTTGGGGTGGGAAAGTATCACATAACAAGAAAAAAGAGAAAAAATCACTTTAAAAAAATAAAGCTTATATTTAGAATAATTGTATCAATTGTTTTGTATTAGTCATGTAATCCAATTTGTAATAGATCTAGATTTTTCTAGACTAATAATAATAATAATTCTAAGCGATTAGAAATATATGTGAGAATTAACGTGTGCAGGCTTTTTACCAGACAGACAGAGTGAGTTGATATAATCTTTAAAAAAAAAGAGTTGGCCTTCCATCTTTTAACAAAGACATCCAAGTGGCTACACATTTTTTTCAAATAAATTTACTAATATCTAAATCTGCAAGGCAATAAAATATATGTTTGAGAAAATATCTATCAGCATTTAAGAAGGCCTTTTGTGTGTCTATGACATTCGACAAATATAATATAATAATACAATAGATCTATAATTTTCATTTGGGGAAAGTTCTACTTTTAGAGTTTGAACCAAGTTTCTTAAATTTTGTTAACAGAGTATGACGTAGATAAATCAAAAGAGACTCGATCGGATAGGGAATTATCTCATTGGGAACAAGAAAAGGCGCTAAAAAGGGCATGTGTTAAATGAAAAGGGCTTTTGTTTTGACTTATTGTTACAAAACTTTTTTTGCTGTTGGCGTGCTTGGCCAAATCACCAGGAAGGAGGAGACGGGCCGCAGTCTGGATCTCATAGATGTGATGGTGATGTGTTTGTTGTGGTGCGCCAAAGAGGTCATGAGGAGATATCATTTTTATTGCTTCACTCTTACGGTGTCTGTTTAGCTTTGACACGGCCTAGTCCATAGCTATATGACAGTCACTGGTACAGTTATATTTGTAAGGTGGTCCTTTCGAAGTAAGCCTATTTAAGAACGGAGGCCCCTTTGATTGAAGAACTATTCAAAATAGTGGTGACAACCACAGGTTGGTAGTCGTCATTTATTTGTAGGCAGCATGAGTGAAAGAGGTACTTGCAAGACGATTATCAACTTCTTAATGCATTGGTTCAGCAGTTATCTTCACATTTGTATTTAGTTTATCTATGGGCGACATGTAGCTTCTTTAATGCTAAAAAGGAATACAAGACCTAGCTACCCCACCTAAATGTCTTTGAATTACTTCCTAAAACATGGAGTCTATTTTATTTTTAGAATGCACATTTCTTAAATGAAACGAAAAAAAGACATCACAACTAAATTCAATAATTTCTAGTTTATTAGCTTACAGGCCTATTAGTTTATAACAAGTCAGGTTCAATGCCTAGAAACCCATCATTTATTAATGGGAAGCATTATTCAGATTGTCTTTAGAATAATCATCAAAGATTTTAAAACCATATACACACAATACATAATAACCGTTTGCAGCACTAATTGACAACAATAACAACTGAATCATAGTCCTACAAATAACAAGAAATAAAATGGCTGCCTCTAGAATGATTGTAGCAATCAGGAGAACACAAAAGAGTTCTACTGTCAATGTACAAGTGTTTGAATGTAAAAAAAAAATGGATTATGAATAATAATGTAATATAATATATACAAAACTGTTTTTTTTAAATGTACTAATCACACAGCAACTTTAAAACTTAGTCAACAAGAAAGGCTTTTAAAAAAAAAAAAAAGCCAAAGAGTGCTACCTGGTCGTGCGGTTTGCACGCTGGACTGTCGTTCGGATTTATTGACGGTCGAGGGTTCAAACCCTGCCCGCTTCCATCTCCCGTAGTCCTGCGGGAGGTTTGGACTAGGAAGTAAACTATCTTCAACTCTGAAGGAACATCCGAAACATGTAAAACATTTTACCAAACATTTACCAAATATAATTTGTAAAAAATAAGTATTAAGCAGATGTTCACTCAGCTTGTTTGGTTTCTTCAGACTTATAAAATGAGAAGCAAGACAAACTAAATGTAAATAAAACAAACCAAAAAGCAAACATAAAAAAAAAAAATTAATTAGAGGTCCACAGAGGACATTTTTGTTCCCCCCCCCCCCCCACACACCTTTTCCCCTAAAATTGTAACAACAGTATGGCAAAAAAAACAACAATTGTTTCATGATTTTCCTATGATTAATGTTTTGTATATTTGAGAGTGCAAAAGTCAAACAAAAGCATAAAATAACATGAACTCTTTTCAATAAGAGGTAGAATCAAGGTGATAGTCCAGCCAGCGAAACCAATGTTTTGAAGAAGCAAGTTTTATCCAGCAAAACTTGAGTTTTTCTAATGAATGGAATAGTGACAAAACTATGTGGCCAAATTAAACAATTATAATCTGGACATGTAATACAAATGTCAAATGCCTTAAGACCAGTTCCAGACAAATGAAGCAATGTGTGTGTTAAAATAAATAAAAGGATCTATACAAAGAAATAAACACTTACAAATGTATGAAAGAAGAGTAATAAGACACAGAAAAACTGACATAAAAAATTCATTAGTAAAAATCAATAAGATAATGTAATATACAATATTTAACTTTTTTTTTTCAGGTTATGTAGTAATAAATGTTTCTATGACAAAAATTTTTTTTTTCAGATTGAGAATAATTCAATTTAGAGATGATGACAATGAAAATTGATCTATTAAAAAAAACAAAACAAATTTAAGTCTCAACAAAAAAATTTTTTTTTTGTAGGACCAAAATGTATTTCTAATAACTAGAGGCCCCCCCCCTGAAAAGAAAACTTAAATCTATTTTTTTTCTTTCTGTTCTATCAACATTTTAAAAAGCCTACAAGTTTGTTTTTTTGGCCTATGAAAAGTTGGACATGAAATAAAATCATGCATTGCTTAAGAAAGATGTGGACAAAACTCACAAGGAATGATTTAGATCAGCGCTGCCCAACCTTTTCCAGCCTGAAGGCTGAATTTCTAATACAGGTCATGGGCCACATTTAAAAACAAAATGAAATTTGTCTCTGCAGTTTGATTATGCACTATGAGCAGAAGCTTCAAAAGCCAAACAGCACTGCACCATGGGCCAGATATGGCCTGCAGGCCCTATGCTGGGTATCACTATTTTGGATTTTGGATGCATACATGCTTTTAGGAATGCAAAAATAGACTTGAAAAAATGTGCATCTATTTTTATTCTTATCTCGGAATGACAATAGTGGTTACCATGTTATAAGATACATAAAAAAAAAAATTAAAAAAAAACGTGATATGTTAATTTTAAATTATTTTTGATATTTTAAAGATTTGATAAAATATTGTCATTAAATAAATAAACTTGAGCTAAACAAATAAATGTAACATTAGCAAAGATGAAAATGAGGAGAAAAGAAGCAAAGAAAACTGCCAATGAAATCATTGTTTGTAGTTATTTAGGAGGACTTTTCCCCTCTTGAAAACATGCACTGGCTGAAAATCCTTTTCATATTGGCTGTTAGCAATAGTCATCAATAAATACTATTTTCCTGTGCTTTAGCTTATTACCAATATGCAATAGTTCCTTGTACATTGGCTAAGCCAATATAGCTACACTAAGTGCAGCAATCGGCCACGCAAACCTTGAATGCAATCAGGTTTTGAAAATGAGTCACCTTAAAGTTCAAAGGAAATTAAAGGAAATGCTCATTTTTTTTTAAAGAGACAAAAGTTCCTAGTGGCTGGCTAATTAAACAGAGCTCCCAATAAGCAAACAATGCCCAAGTGGACTTATTAGATATTTGAAATACAAACTACTGCACCTGGTTAAAATTCATACTGATGAATTCACTCAGTTTAATTTTTATTGTGTGTTTTGAGATCAAACACACACACACATAAAAAGTTGACTATTTTCAATAAAAAAAAAACAACAAAAAACTAGCAGCTCTATAATCACAATTGAAACTTGTAACCAACTTTTGAAGAAGCCTATCACTAACTTCATCTTTTAACATACAGTATTTATGATTAACAGGTTACCTTTGTACAGAGTTTGAGAAAGTAGGCCTCAATTTTGGTAGACATTTATGTTTTTTCAAATACAATTATAACAAACTGTCTGTTTGTTTTGTCAGCATTGAAATAAAGGTCATTCCAACTGCTACATATGCATGTGAGACGTGGAAGTCATCTGTCAAAATTAAGAAAAGACTAAATGTGGCTCATCAGAGATGGCTGAGACGGATTTTGGGAGTCAGTTACACAGATCGGGTCTCAAACAAGGAAATGCTATGCCGAACTGGGTGTCAAACACTTAGTGAGGTTGTGACTGAGCGTCACATGAGGTTTGCGGGACATGTTCTACATCAAAATGAATTACTCACACCAAGAGTTGCGATAACATGGAAGCCAAAACGTGGAAAGCGCAAACAGGGACGTCCTCGTATTACTTGGCGACATACCTTCATGGAGGATCTCAGAACAGTGGACACCAGGTGGGAGGAGGCTTCAGACATTGCCAGTGACAGATCTTTATGGAGACAGCTTGCCGCCCAATGCGCCGAACGGCGCGGGAGGACCTAAGTCTAAGTAAGTAAGTAAAGAACTCTCTCAAGTCTAATCAATAAAGGTTAGGCTTCAGTGATACTTTGTTGACACTCTTTCAAGTCCAATGGCTACTTGACATCTGAAGGGACATAGCAGCTAGAAGCAGAAACTTTTGAATTCACTCAAGAACCTGAAGCTACAACAAATGGCTTTTATTTCTCCAAGGAAAATTTGATGCACATTTTTGAACTAAGTTTAATACTGATAGATAAAAATATGTATAATTGTCTTTTTATTTATAATAGAAGAGGGGAAAAAAATCAAGATTTTACTAACATCCTACAAGATTGGCTAACATCTCATTCTACCAAGAAGCAATTATTTCATACAATTTGACTATTAGTTTTTGACAATCTTCTTAGCATTTCAAACTGTGGTCAGGCCTAGATGTACATGTGGATGGTAACTTCTTTGCTGTGTCTTGAGTATTCTAACAACTAATTTCAACTAACCAAATGAACACAGAGGCAATGCCAACAATATAATGAGACAATCAAGTGTGTTGGCGGTTCAAACATTTAATCTAATAATGAAGGGAATCTGTCTGTCATCGCTGTCACTAACCAAATAATTAAGTCCAAAACTTCTTGATAAACAAAACTTGACTGTCTCCAAAGACACTAGCATTATGAACTGTTTTCATTTCATATCGAACTCTTTTGTTTTTACTATGACATTATTGTCATTATATAAAACTTACTCAAAATACACAAAACAAAAAAAAACTTAACTTTTATCTGCCTTATTTGATATTGTAAACAAGTGAAGCCTAACAAATTCCTTTGACATATCACTATAGAAGTAGTGAATTCAGCACTAAATGTTAAGACACAACAAAGAGCGTAGCAATAAAATACTCATGAGAGGAGAATGCCTTACAATTTGTGCTGATGTTAGAAATAGATAATTCTAAATCAAAGGAAAATATAACATTCCATAGCTTAAATGTAAACAAGAACAGGAAGATAATCCAAAAGTAAAGAAAGAGAAAAACAAGTGAACAAAGAGAGAAAATAAATATCTTTGTTTAGAAGTATCAGTCAATGCCTTTAGACAATAGAAGGAAGTTAGTGCATAAAAAAAAAATTGGTCTCATTGGAGAGTCTGGTACAAAAACTTTTAAAACAAAGTGCAATGAGAGACAAAAACACTCATGCAATTTCAGACAGCCAGGCACATCACTGTTGAATGTATAATTTGTGACATCTTGCCAATGTTGTAAGACTTGATACAACTAACAATTTGTGTTATTTTTGAACAAAATGACTAGTATTAAAATGTTGTTGATGGTATAATCTATTTCTGCTGTTGGAGCTGATCTCTGAAGATTTGGTATTAATAATTACCAGACATATAAAGAAATTATTTCAGAAGTGAAGCCATTTAATAAATGACATATTGAATAGGATTCCCTAAGATGAAAGAAGTAATAAAACTACATAGTGGGGAAAGTGACTACAGAGATGGCCTACTTATAGGTCAATCACAATGAATTGAAGCTAGACTGGGTTTAGCATAAGGAAATAAATCATTAGTGCAAAAGTTAGTTCACTTTAAAAATAAATTAAAATATTTAGCAAGCATCATACACTTAGGAGCCCTTCTTCACAGGCCCACTTAGTTTTATTTCCAAATGTTCCCACAAACATCTGATGATTCTATCATTGGCTCTATCCCCATATGAAGTGCCACCATTCAAAATGATCATATCCCCACAGGTGTAGTGGATCCAGTACTAATTATAAAACTGATCTACAATGATTTTGGTAACTCATTGAAGTTTAAATATTATTGACTCCCCTGATAAAACTAAAAAAAAAAGGTAGGGGGTTGAGGGGGATTTTGGAAGGTAAATTTCATATGCACAAGATTCACATTGACTTGTTCAAATTGATTATTTATACTAGAAACAAAAAAATAAGTCTATGTCATAATTGTACATTATCTAAGAAGCAAAAATCAGAGAAATGGAAAAATGTGTGAAAATCACTAATATTTGTAGCATAATTTAACTAAATACATTTCAAAATTAGAATCTAAAGGTACTAATGTCCTTTGATCAAATCTCATTTAGATCAAAATAATTAACAATGCAATTTTTAAAAAAAATCTATTAACCAGTAAGTAGTTAGTTCAATTGAAACAGCTGGCAGTTTTAGAAAGGATGAGTTCACAGAACTGTTAGAATGGACATAAAACAACAAAAATTAAAAAAATACTGCTCATCCTCCTCCAGACAATACATCAATGGCCCAGGGTTAGCTTTGAAAAGTTATTCTAGACTTGTATAAACCATTGACAAATCTGATATAAAATGACAATTTTTCATTCATTGATTTAGTGCATGCTTTTATTTAGTTTAGATCAAGTTTCTATTGGCAGAAAATGCACAAATTTGCCATCATTTTAATATGATTTTCCCTAATAGCAATCATTTTACTTTTTCTATATGTGACAAGCATAATACAATCAGGATATGGTGAGGTGATGCTTACATAAACATTTAAAGTTTTATTATTAGTATAAGATAATTAGAATCATGCCACAAAAAAAAAAAAATTACATATTCGCATCAATGCAAAGAAGATGAGCATAAGTAGGGAAAATCAAAACTCTTTAGTCTTGATGTATCAGTGGCAATGACAGACAGTTTGTGTATGGTAGCCAAACTAACTAAATAGCTTATTCTAAGTGTAAAAATATACAATTAAAGTTTATTCTAAGTGGGAAGCGTGGTCCAGAGGCTAAGTACGCTTGAACTTGGCTACCTATGAAGGGGGCTCAAGGTTCGACACTTGACTCAGGCATAGTTGTGTTTACTAAGCGCCTAAAGGCAGCACGGAAAACCTTCTCACAGATACCCCCTCACTGGTCAATGAATGAGATTGGACCATAGCATTATGAGCATGCTATAGGCATGAAAGTTGCACTATATTAAAGCAATAATTTATTTATTTATTTAAGTGTAAAGATATAAAATTAAGACATTTTCACAGAAATTCTGTTTCTCCTGACTTGCTGTAGTGGCGACATGTCAATTGTTGAGTTTTTTTTAAATTGAGATTGTTACATGACTTCAATTCAGATTTAAACTGAATGCATTCCATGAAGGTCCTCATTTCTAAAGATGGTGCACAATGATAAATGAATCCGTTTATGTGCAATTGATGGTGGTCTCAGACCAAGAGCAGTGAAAACATTGGTTTGATGCACTGGTACATCCTCCAAGTAATGCAATTCAAAGATGCTGTCTTTGTGTTTTAAGATGTTTTTGTTATAGTGAAATTTTGAATCCATGACGTCACAGGACTAGTTTACTGCTTGATTTAAACAAATGGCAAAACAGCGTAAATGGTAGTCTATCCAACTTGATGGATGTCCAAACAAAACAATGTAAATGGTTGTCTAACACACTAATTGTAAGTGATAGAACTGATGACTTCTGTCTGGAGGAAATAGAACTAAGAGAAAAACTACTACCAGTGTGTACTAGTTTCTAGAGATCTGGTTTTGTGTATAGTTGATGAGACAGTCATGTCAGAGCATTCATCAGAACTTGAACTAGTTTCTGTATCACATTTCTAAAATGAAATAAAAATATAGTTAGTAAGTGAAGCAGAATTAGAGTTACTTAGAGCTAATAGTGAATAATAAAAAATATTTGAAATTATTCATACTTTTTATATACAGCTATTTGACTGCAGAATTACTTAAATTTTTCCAAGTTTACAGAGACAGCAGCTCATACATTATAGACCTCCCCCACCCCGCTGCTGATGGGGCAGATAATGAAAAAAAAAACTACACTTGAATTGACTGGCAGAAGAGACAGATGTGATTAAATATCCACTGTTGAATCTGCATAACATGTAGTTCGCAATCTCAGAGTTTTCTTGAATCAACTGTATCTTTTGACCCACACATAATTCAGTTCTGTAAGCATCTCTGTCTGCAGCTGCACATATTGGGCAAGATTCTACCATATTTGACAAGTGTGTCAACAAAAAAGCTTGCTTTGGCATTCATACTTTTCTGGCTTAACTAATAAAATGCAATGCAAGCATGTAAAACTGATAAGCTGCAGTGAATTCAGAAACAAAACAACATGAGATTCTGTACACTCTAGCATACACTTGATTGGCTTTCTGTGAGTACAAGATCTACTACAGGGTGGTCATACTTTGTCATTTTTGCATTTAGAACAAAGATATGCTCTTGAACCTTAGTGAACTGATCACTCCATGTGACCCTCTAAGAGCCTTGCTTTGGGCTAAACACTTCTAGTTTTGCCAAGTTTCTTCCTCAAAAGTTGAGGTTTTTTTTTTCAGTGCATGCAAGCATTGACCTTAGACAAGCAACATGCTTCATTACACTCAAAAAGAAAATTTTGACTTGTCTGCTCAAACCTTTTAAAAAATTGGTTTGTCATTTTAACTTTTTTCTTTAAGCCATGTTATCACAACACCTTGAGCCTACATTATGTGTGTTAACAGCGCTATAGAAATTGAAGATTTTTTTTTCAAATGATTTTGTTCTACTAGATGCGCGTCTTTCATGCAATAGATAAACCTTGGAGGCGTGAGGCCCCTAAAACCACAAGGCCCTTGGCAGTTACCCACACCTTGAACCATGCTGGGGCAGATGATATAAAGGTCGCCTTGTTACTATGACAGATGGTTAACAAGTGTGTTAAGTGGCCAGCACAATGACCAACTGTCTTCTGTTTAGAAGCCAAACACTCACTCTGCCACCATGCCCCCAAACCTATACTTTAGCCCTCTTAATTTTCTTTTCTATAACCTGAGGCAGTGTTTGCTTTTAAACTCTCTAATTAGCTGCATGAATGTTTACCTTCTT
This sequence comes from Biomphalaria glabrata, assembly GCF_947242115.1. NCBI lineage: Eukaryota > Metazoa > Mollusca > Gastropoda > Planorbidae > Biomphalaria > Biomphalaria glabrata. The sequence continues at coordinate 569,606 of NC_074716.1, forward strand.
TTCCCCCACATTTCTTCTATTTTCTTTTGAGCAGTACGCTACAACAGACATAGCTGTACATCTTTTTAAGGAAAGTTTTCATGAAAGAGAAGTAGAGATGGCACAAGTTAGTATATCCCAACCTTTCACATTTTAACATGTGTTTTTACTTGAGGAAAAATATGCAATATATGTTCCAGGCCATTTCAGTGTAGCCTCTTGATGTTCAGAGATAATGCCTCTTTCTATTTTATTTAGTTTTTCAAATTTATTTATTAACAACTGGTTGGAGTGGAAAGTAGGGCTGCCTAGTCATGTGGTATGCGCCCTGGACAGTTATTCCAATAATCCCTGGTTCAAACTTTGCCCGGTGCCATACCCCATCGTCCTGCAGGAGGTTTGGAAAATAATCTTCAAATTTGAAGGTACATCCGAAACAAACAAAACTAATAGTTCCTACTTACTTCAAATATTCTGTCAGGGGAGTTGACTTTATTCTTCATCTTCCTGACAGTCTTCTGCCTGTCGGACAACCCATCAGGTATATTTGTAAACTTTGTCAACTCTGCTTGTAAATTTTCTGCACTACCTGTAGACAACAAGCCATTATCACCACTGCCATCTTGATGACCAGAGCGATTGCTAGTCATGTCCTCCTCAGACAACACACCTTCAGAACTGAGAGTTGAGAGAGACTGACGACAGGGAGGGTGGCTACTTGATTCATCATCCTCACTAATGTCTCCTACTTCTTCTGAGCATGAATCTTCAGAGTGCTGTGGGGACAGTTCAAAATGGTGTGATCAAAACATACAGTTGTCATTTAGTTTGAAGTTATAATTACTGTGGATGAACTTATTTTTTTAACATTTGTCTTTAAACCTAATCTAAATTTTTCTTTAAACCTAATCTAAATTTGTCTTTAAACATAAAATCTCATCAGTTTTCTTCACAGATTTTATCTAAAGAGAAGAACTGACTCTCGTGTGGAGATTTTGATCTCCCATCGAGCGCCTCCCCAGGTGGCGGATAGGGGAATGCCCTCCAGATATGGTGGGTACCAGGGAAATAAAATACCCGGGGTGGACCAAAATCTAACCTGCTGCCTTGCAGGAAGTGGAGGGATCCACAAAAGCTAGGGCACCTTACCCGAAAATAAAGGCAGCTATCCAGAGAGCTGAAAGGGGCAGCCCCCCAGATGGTTATGCACAGGGCTAACAACTCTGTCATATAAAAAATACTGTTACGAAAGCTAATACACACAAGAAAACCTGGACAGATCTCAACGGAAAACGACCTAGGCCTGGAAAAGGACATGATTTTTGTTTTGCGACATGGAATGTGCTAAGCCTTTATAGAGCAGGTGCGCTAGCCCAACTTACTGAAGTGTTAAAGAAATATAGGATACCCCTTGTAGCCCTAAAGGAAATCAGGTGGAAAGACTCGGACATTCTCAGAACCAAGGAGTATACTATATTTTATAGTGGTGGAAGCACTAACAACTTAGGTACAGGTTTTGCTGTTAAAAAGGAAATGGTAGGTAATGTCATTGGATTTAAACCTGTAAGTGATAGACTCTGCTCACTACGTTTGAAAGGAAAATTCTTCAACATATCATTTATCAATGTTAATGCCCCTACTGAAGATGCAGATGATAACACAAAAGAAGCCTTCTATGATGGACTGGAAAGAATTTATGATGAAGCACCAAAGCATGACATCAAAATAGTCCTAGGAGATTTCAATGCAAAAATTGGAAAGGAACCAGCATTCAGACCAACAATTGGCAAAGAAAGCTTACATGAAGAGACCAACAATAATGGCATAAGATTAGTGGATTTTGCATCAGGAAAAGGAATGTCTATCAGCAGCACAAAATTCCAACATAAGAATATTCACAAGGTAATCTGGATCTCACCTGATGGCAACAGCCAGAATCAAATAGATCATATACTCATAGATAAGAGACATGGATCAGACATACTAGATGTAAGAAGTTTCAGAGGAGCTAATGCTGACTCAGACCACCAACTAGTAAAAGCTAAACTTAGACAAAGAATAAGTACCATACACAATTACCAAAGAAAGAGAGCACAGCAATATGATAGTCAAAAACTCACAAAGGATCCACTTGTTGCAGAAACTTATAGAATGGCACTCCAAACGCAACTGACAACATTAGAAAAGGACTGCGAAAATAACATTAATGAGCATTGGGAAATAATAAAGCATGCTATCAAAAGAACAGCAGAAGAGGTAATTGGACTTAAACAAAAGAACGAGAAAATAGGGTGGTATGATGATGAATGCAGACAAACTATAGAAGAGAAGAACAATGCCCGAATGATAATGCTACAGAGAGAAACCAGAAACACTAGACAGCAATACAATGAAGCAAGAAGAAGGGCCACAAAAGTTGTAAGAAAGAAAAAACGGGAATGGGAAAAGTCCAAGATTACTCAAATAGAGGAACTAGCAAAGGAGGGAGACATGAGAGGAATGTATATGAAAATTAAAGATGAAAAGAATGGATTTCAAGCTAGATCACACATGTGTGAGAACAAAGATGGTCAGCTTATTACAGAAAACAGCAGGGTCATTGAGAGATGGGCTGAATACTTTGAGGAGATCCTAAATACCACTGAAGATGGAGATAATGGAGAATATAAACTGCCACATGGGGGACCAGATCCCTTAGTGAACCCTCCAACACTAATTGAAACATCAGAAATAATTAGGACCATGAAGAATCACAAAGCACCAGGAGAGGACCAAATCACAGCAGAACTAATTAAATATGGAGGGAAAGACTTAGATTCCCAAATACACAGACTAATATCAAGAATTTGGGAAGAAGAAGTAATACCAACAGAATGGGAAACGGCTCTTATAACCCCAATACACAAAAAAGGATCCAAGTTAAAGTGCTGTAATTACAGAGGAATCTCTCTACTAAATGTGACTTATAAGATACTGTCTAGGCTTATAACTAAGAGACTTGGAAAATATTCAGAAGAAATCTTAGGTGACTACCTAAGAAAATACCAAGAAAATAATATACAAAACCATAATAAGACCAGCAGCAATGTATGGAAGTGAGACCTGGACATTGACAAAGACATCTGAAAATTTACTTAACACTTGGGAAAGAAAAATTCTTAGGAAAATCTATGGTGCCATACAGGATGAAACAGGGTGGAGGACAGCACTAACCATGAGTTATATCAATTATATGAAGACCCACCAATAGTGAACGAAATAAAAAAGAACAGACTACGTTGGGCAGGTCACCTTGAAAGAATGTCAGATAACAGAGGGGGGGAAAATCGTATACAGGCATAAACCAAAAGGCAGGCGACCCAAAGGCAGACCCTGAATGCGATGGATAGATGATGTGGAAGCAGATCTGAAGCAGCTTGTGGTTAGGGCGTGGAGACGAAAGGCCCAGGAGAGATCTGAATGGAAGGATGTGTTAAAGCAGGCCAGAGCCCTCCATGGGCTGTAGCGCCACTGGGATAGATGGATGGAAGAACTGACTACTAAGTAAGTATGGCTTCTTAGAACTAGGAGGTAATATGCTAAATTTCTGAAGAAAATATATATAAAACAAAACTAACCCAAGACTTATAATTTATCTAAATTATATTAAAGATTTTAAAAATATTTCATCAAATAATTTCCTGGCTCAGAAAGTGGTCAAAACATTTTCTAAGTTGGCCCAGATTGTTAACAATTTGTCTATTGCAATCCCAAGCTAGAGCTTATAAAAATAATGAATGATGATAACTAGAACAAAGTATTATGTGAATGAAATCTTACTTCACAGAAACTATCTGATATAAACTTTTCACAGGTAAATTATAAGTGAGTCTGGTGTGAATGTACATTTTGGTTTTCTATAGTTAGAATGTTTTGTTTGAAGTAATGCACAAATTGTAAGACAAGTGTCTTTACAGATAACAAAGATTTTTATTATTATTTCATATCCACTGTACATTGAACACTAAAACATTTGGTAAGAAAATATAGAATGTTTCATTTCTGACAATTTTTCTCACATAGCCAAATAATTGTGAGGTGGAAGGAAGCATCATCTTTAGGGTTTAATCCACAAAAGTGAAGGGGGGCAAGAGATCCTTTTTAATACCACCAGTTTGGAACCAACACATATGAGAAAAGGCTCGACCCTTCAAAAGTCTTCAGAACAGGCAGCAGATCAACTCCAGCAGTAGCTCTAAATTCTGACAATCACAGCCCTTAAACCAGACAAGCATGCAAGAACCATGTAAGCCACAGCTCATTGCTATCCCCAAACAACCAACTAGCATATCACCAGTTAGCCTGCAGAGGCCAGAGACTGTAAGATGTTTCACAATGTTAGCTCTTTTCAAAACATTCAAGAGGGTAAACTCCCTCAAGTTACCAGAAGGCACCAACTGGAGTTTGGCAGGCAATGTCCCCCATAGAGGAAGAAAGTAAATTTGCATATATTGCAAATACAATAATTATTCAAAGGAAGTATTTGAAAAGTCATGGCAATGGATTTAATATTTAACAAATTAATCTTGATTTCATATTTTCATAACTCATGAGGAGCATTTTCACCTTCAGTTTTTTTTTATTTCAAGTGTTGTTGTTTTTTACAAACCAGATGAAATAAGAAAAATGATACAAACATACAAATCTATCATCTGTGATTTTATAAGTATTCCACTAACAAACCATATAGGCTGAAGATAAAAATTCATACGAGGCTGTATAACCTTACAGACTTGAGTCTGTTTAATCTGACCGCACCAGGAAATGATTATTTTGGTGCTAATAACTGGCTGGTCCAATTACACGGTGACTGGTTATTTCATCCCTCTCACTTTTGGTCAGATCATTCCCAATTAAAAATGTTTTTAGTCATTGTATAATTGTGTTGTTAAGGGTTTGCCTTTAAGCACTCATTTCATATAATATATAAATATTCTTATTTAGAATTTTTTTTTATGTTTTGAACATGTTATTATAGTGTTTATAGTTCCCCCTATATATCGTAATGCAGGGTTTGTATTTAGTTATATAGTTTCTGTTTGTTGTAGGGATGTCAATATTATCCTGTGCATATTGCGTGATGTAATGACAAAAGGCCAAGGCGTGGTGGAAGTGGGGAAAATCTTTTTAGAAATAGAAGTACAATTTGAATAATTATGATCATGCCACTCTGCTCTCATAAATTATCATCAAAGGCCAAGGTGTGGTGGAAGTAGTGTAAATCTTTTGAGAGATGAGAATAGTTAGAATACTTATGACCATACCGCAGATAAAGAATCACCTGACTGCCATCTTTCACTTTATCTTTCATTGTCAAACTTTTTTTCTTAAATATGTGCGTGTCATTTCAAACCCTATTATATAACATTTTATTTATTCTAATAAACGCTGACTTCAAGACATATGCAACACTGGCCGAGAAACTAGGAACAATGTACAGCAATAGGAATCAAAAGATCTTCTTCTGTACCTACTATCAATAGCCTATCTTATTGATTTCAATTAACAAGCAAAAACAATTTTTATATTGACATTATACTTTATTCTTATTTATTAATGTGTAATTATTATATTTATTATTATTATACTTATAATTATTATATTATAATGTGTAATAATAAAAATAAATATATGAAATATTGTTAATTTCATACTTTTTACAATTATAATTTGATGGATTAGAGAATGAAATGAATAGCGGATGAAATGACCATGGGATGAAGTGACCTGGAACCAATTAAATGATTATTCTATGTGATACAAGAACACTTTGGCACTTCAGTCCTGATTAGTGGACTGGTGTTTAACCTTCAGTTCAATGAAATTTATATGGTTATGTCTTTTATTATCAAGATGGGGATTATCACCGCTGACACTGTGTGGAATAAATAATTGAGTCATGATCAAACTACAACTTTGGAAGACTCCCACTGACACAGTGTGGATCAAAGTAACAGGGAAGTCAGGATTTTACTAAGATCAGTGTAGATAAGACCTATATAACTACACAACAAAAATGGTCATTTAACATTGATACAATATTTTACTATACTAACCTTTGTATTTCTAAACTTCTTCGGAGCATTGGTCTTCTCTGGTGACTCATTTCTTTTTTCTATTCCACTTTGGAAACAGTTGGTCTCTAAATTTCCTAGCGTATTGTATCCTCTAATGTTTTCATAACTCCTTTCTCCATCAAATCAGATTCAAGAATCCTTCTGGAGGGGCTTCTATTCTTCTGTCCCCCCAGTTTCAGGTCGGGATGAGAGGTCAATATCCGGAGAGGATTTTTCACTCATAGTTTCAAAGTTCTGTTTTGGGCTGGACAGAGGGGATAGGTCACATGTGCACTCCACATCTGCACTGACCTGGGATGAGCGTTTCTGCTACAAGTAGCATCACTGCAGCCACCATCACAGCCAAAGCAGACATCATTAATGTTATTGTCTTGATAGGATGAAGAGTTCTGTTTTGATGCTGGTAAGTGTTTACTTACAGGTGAGTGTTTTGAGATTGGCAAGTGCCTGGTGGCAGAAGTGGATGAGTTTCTGCTACAACACTCCTGACATTTCTTCATGTTGTTTTCCATATGAGTTAACCTTGTCTCTTGGCCATCAGCTTCATCTTCACTTCGATACTCCCCGATTGCAGTGGCAGGTCCCAAAAATTTAAATGTCCCAGGATAGGGTGCATGGTCAGTAGGATGAAGCCCTGCAGGGTTAAGTTTGTCTGATGTTTGGGTGTCCAGTGATGCTTCATATGTAGATTGAGATTTGAGCAGAGGTAATGTCTTTCATAGACCCTCTGCTGTTATTCCGACGATGACGAGACTTTCTGGTACCCAATTTCATAGGAGACGGTGGTACCAGCTCAGAGCTAGTTGTCATGCTCCCTTCTGTGTTTTTCATAGAGTCTGGCCTAAAGTCAGAAGAGAAATAAAAAGTCTTTATTTTTATTATCTCATCTCCATCTCTTGTTATTCATCTTTTAAAAACCACATATATATTCTAAAATTAATTTCTTTTTTTCTTTTTCTAAATACCATTTTCATATTGTGACATATACAAATTTGATATGTCAAACATTTATAGTTTATGGCAGGTCATTTATCTATACAAAACTCAGCCTGTGCATCTTAATACCATTTGGTGAAGATATTCTTTATGATTGCTAGTTAATATTTACTTAACAGTGTTATAGATTACAAGTCTTTCCAGTTCCTCAATTAATGACCCTTACTTTGACATTATGTCTACCTTGTCATTTCCCTCTGTAAGACTGTGCCTTGTCATTTCCCTTTTTGTCCATAAATCTGTCTCTTTATTTCATTCTATACCTAAATTCTATCTTTTAATTTCTCTTTATGCTTTATATCTACATGGCCAAGGATCCCTTGCAGTATGATAGTGGAGTGTGAGCTATAGATTGTGGATATAAAGATACACTCACACAACAAGAAAATTTACTTACGTCGTGACTTCAGACCCTGACCTATGTGTACATTTTTTACCAAGTCGATCTAACTTTTCTTGAGCTTTTATGATTGGTCGAACGATACTCTTTCTATGTTTATTGTATAAAGTCAGTTGTTCTCGTCTGATAAAAAAAAAATTTCATGATTAAAATTCAATGTTCGCCATGATACAAAATAATCATACAGAAAATATCAACATCATGCATAAGTAACAAGAGATAGTCTCAAAAAAAAAAAAAAAAAAAAATGAATGAAGAGCTGAAAATGATCCAAAATTATTTTATATAACTTGAAATCAATCTTGGGTTCAAAATTAATTTTTAGCATTGAACTTACCAATACTGGGCCTGATTTAAATAAGATATGCACTTCAAGGACCCAAAATCATGTAGTCATGTTTTTTTTTTTTTCATATTTTAACCCAATAGCTTCTATTTCCAGTTAGAAAAAAAAAACTTTCAAGGCCCTAATCAAAGAGGGATAACCCTGAATCCTAAAAAATAAATATTTTGAAAAAGTAATCAAACTTAAGATCTAATACTAAATAAACAAACAACTTTAAAAAATAGAAAAATATGTCTAGTTTAAAAAAATATATACTTTTAATACCTTTAGAATATAAAAAAAGCTTCAAAAATACTAATTTTCTCTTGGGGGAGCTACCACCTTCTACCAAGCGCGTCCCCAGGTGGCGGATAGGGGAAAGACCCTTAGATATAAGGGTTAGCTGTGAATAGCAAATAAACAGCTGAGGACCAACTGGTTTGCAGTCATGGAGGATGAGGTGAAGTATTCCAGTGGTTAGAATATTTACTAAAAACATCTGAGAAATCCAGGGAAATGATTGCAAAAAGCAAGTATAGGGCGCTCTAACTCTAAACCCGGGTAGATGAAACCCGTTAGCTAGGGATAGCAGTTCATTTAGGAGAGAAAACTCAGAAAATAAACACCTGCTACCTTGCAGATGATCTTGGATGATCAAAGGCTATGGGAGCACACCCAGAAAGAAAAGCAGGCTGAAGTCGGAGTCAATGGGCCTCCTGGCGCATAACACATTGACAAGCAACTTCATCTATGTTGGAGTTCAGTAACGATTCTAATAGATGTGGCGTCCTGCCGCGCAGGTAGGGGGCCGGGCTCTCCCCCTCGAAGGAGCCCACACAAGCGAGCTGGTGGTTCTTCTATCTCTGCCTGTGGAGCCAGGAGCAGGGACAAGAAAGTAAATACTACTGGCCAACACTCCAAGACCAAAAGTCTAAAAATCTTACAATGGAACGCAGAGGGCATCCAAAAGAAAAAAGAAGCTCTAAAAATATTTCTGCATGAGAAAGAAATTGATGTAGCTTGCATCCAAGAAACTCATTTGAACAGTAATCTTCTTTTCTCCATTAGAGGCTACACCTGCATCAGACAAGATAGAGAAATCAGACCCAAAGGAGGAATCCCCACCCTCATTAAAAATGACATCCCTACCACAGACATAACTATGCCCAACTCCTCAGAATCAGAAATAATGGGAACTAAGCTAATTCTCCCAGATGGAAATATTTATCTATTTAACTGCTACTTCCCACCAGACAAGGAAATCGAGATTGACCACATACAAATACCTGACCAAGAAGACTGTCTAATCTTAGGAGATATGAATAGTCACTCTCAGAGCTTGGGATACCCAGACCTAAATGCCAGGGGAGAAGAAATTGAAGAATGGCAAGCAGAGAACAGACTTATCTTGCTTAATAAACTTAAGGATAAACCAACCTTTTTCTCAAGAGCCTGGCTAACATCAACCACTCCAGATCTAGCCTTTGCAACTGACAACTTATCCAAAAAGTGCACAAGAGAAGTTGCAGACCAGCTAGCCACCAGTGACCACAGACCCATATTGATCAGTATCGATACCTCCTTCAAAATATCAGAAAACTCCACCATCCCCAGATGCAACTACAAAAAAGCCAACTGGCACCTATTCTCAAAGCTCACAGACCTATACACAACTTCAATAAACTGCAAATCAAACCAGGTTAATAAGTCATTCTCAGCTTTCTCCAAAGCAATCCTCCTAGCAGCTAAGGAATCTATTCCTAGAGGAGCAAGAAAAGATTATATCCCCAACTGGTCTGATCACCTTCAACAACTCCACAATGCCACTATTGAAGCCAGAAACAGTAGAAGATAACCCTTGTAGAGAAAATAACATAAATCTAAAAGCAGCTAACGCAGTTTTCAGGAAAAATTACCTTTCCGCCATGAGGAAAAGTTGGCATGAAAAAAGAGAACAACTAAACGTATATAGAGATGGTCACAAACTCTGGCGTATAGCCAAATGTCTCAACCAGGAAGAAAGCAGAACAACTCCTATAGTAATAGAAAAGGACAACAAACCCCTGAAAGGCCAAGAAGCAGCAAATGAATTCATTAAGTTTTTCCAAAGCGTAGGACAAATACAAATTAATGAAAGTAGAAATAAAGATGTAAACTCAGAAATCCCAGATAAAATTAAAGAAAACAATCCAGCTTACTCCTTGGGAATGACCACTAATCTTAAAATGAAGGAACTAGATCAGTGGTTCCCAAACTTTTTTGTCTCGTAGACCCCTTGCCATGTTTTCTGGTTTTCCCGTAGACCCCCCTGCTTAAGTTATATTAAATTTTTGAAAATTCATCAATTTCAAATTACAAATTTTTGTTTAAAATAATTTCTAACCAGTGACACGAGGAGTGACTAGGTTATTAAAAACTACATTTTAAGTTGAATTAATTTTTAAAAAATAAATTTATTCACAGAATTCAAATTTAAGCCCATTATATAACAGTTAATACGTTACTATCACAATATTCATTTTTTTAATGTTTTGCAAGCTCCCCATCCATTATGTTTCATATAGGGATTTCTTGTTTTATGAAGTAGTTCTTCAAAACATTAAATATTAATGTGCCTTAAGTATCATAGTAAAAGTTTTCACAAAGAGCAGTTTTTCGTGGATTTCTTCAGCCATAATAATTTGAATAAAAAAATACATCATTACCAGAGAAGGTTGACTCAGCCAGCTGTTGTTTGCAGAAATATGTAGTTTGCAAAGACTTACATAAGAAGAAAGAAATATTTGACTATATTCCAACAGAGCTCAGAAATTTAGTGAACTCTTCTACAAATCCATTGCCCTAACAACCAATGTGTCAGAGTTTGCATGGATGGTTCTCAGAAAGCCACCACAAACGGAGGAGCTGGAATACTCATTGAATGGCCCAATGGAGAAAAAATAATTTAAAAATTAAGTTCATTGTAACTAATGATCTCTATGACAACCACAGAGAAGAAATAGGAGCACTGGAGCTAACAACTACCATGCTAGCGAATTAGCCAAGTTGGCCAAACAGTTATTTTTTTTCTTGACCAATATAAAAATAGTCCTTCAAAACTTGACAAACTATGATGCCTCCTAAATGAAACAACTCATGATGCCTGGACGGATGTTCGGTGGTTACCTTGCCTGCTCGCATCTCCCGTCGGGAGATTTGGGCTAGGATGTAATTATCCACATAATCTGAAGGAACATCGAAAAGATTTTGTACAAAACATATTGTGTGACCTTGTAAAGCTCAACAACAGCAAGAACACTGTTCTCCAATGTTTATACAGAACGAAATAGAAGGTTGACACACTTGCCAAATGTGATAAAACAAATACACACTTGAACATCGCACTCTATCAGGAAGAAAAGAAGAAACTTATAGTGAATTGTAAAAACGAGAAATGGATAAGCTCTCATTCGATAATACAAGACAGATGACATCTATTATAAACTATCCCGATAGGACCACCTTTAATTTTTCACATCAGAACCGTACACATCATAATGAGAAAACATATGTTCCGGAAGCTCAAAATTGGAACCATTGAAATTTGCCCTTTTGGAGTGTCACCAGAGAATGCCGACCATGTCTTCACAATTGCATTCTTCATCAAGAGGCCCAAGACAAAACACCGCCACAAAACCCAAACATGAAATTCTTTTAATGATATAAGTTTGTTTAAGAGTTTTTACAATTTCTTCAACGACTGGTAAAATCAATAATTTGCCTATCGTGTGAGGTTTTCAGTATTTTACTATAATCATCATCCCAATGTCAGGTCAAAGAGAGATTTTGTGGGTGTATTCTGAACTTTCATTGTTTGAAAGTTTTGCAAACTTTTATCTTTTTATTAGGGTGGCATCTTCTCAAATGATCCTCCAGTTTAATTGGTTTCATAGCATCATTAAAAAAATGGCACATTAACACTCGCTTGTTTGACAGGGAAGTAATGAAGTTCAATTTCAAATACTTAAGGATGCACAGTCTACATTTCTTTTTTTTAAAGTTATAATAAGACAAAACTACACTATTAAAATCTAGTTCTTAAATTAAATAAAACAATTTTTCATTCAATCAGCAGGATAAAAATTTTAATGATTTTCTAAGGTACAAATCATAAATGTGTGTATGAAAATATTCCAACTGTCAAAATTAAATTCACGACATGCTGAATTGAGATTCTTTATCATAGGCCCCCGTGCACATCTCATAGACCCCCAATTTCCTTTTTAACTTTCGTAAACCCCTTGGAAGTCTTCGTAGACCCCTGGGGGTCTATATAGACCACTTTGGGAATCACTGAACTAGATGCATCCCTAAAAGTCCTCAAACCAAAACAAGCCCCGGGCTCGGACAAAATATCAAATGACATGCTTCTTCACTTGGGTCCTCAAGCCAAAAGAAAACTGCTACAAATATTCAATGCTAGCTGGAAATCTGGCAGAATTCCAAACATCTGAAAAAAGCCATTATGATCCCTATACTAAAGCAAAGCAAACCAAGAAATAAACTGGATAGCTAGCTGGCTGGCTTTAGAAAAGGCATATCAACAGAAGATCAAATCGCCTTCATCACACAAGAAATAGAAGACGGCTTTCAAGAAAAGAAACCAACAACAATTGTGTGGGTTGACTTAGAAAAAGCATTTGACAAAGTCTGAGAACAAGGTCTCTTGCTCAAGCTAATCCAGCATCACATATCCCACAGAATATACAACTGGATAAAGGAATATCTAAATAATAGAAAAGCCTTAGTTTGCATGCAAGGACAAAGAAGCCACACAGTGGGTATAAAAAATGGCGTCCCCCAAGGAGGAGTCCTATCCCCAACACTTTTCCTAGTATTCATAAACGATCTAAATCAAAACCTACCAAGAAAAGTTAAAAGCAGCATGTATGCAGAAGACCTTGCCATAATTAGCACAGAAGAATATGTAGGAACATCGAAATTTCGATTACAAGATGCTCTTGATAAACTCAATAATTGGTCCAAAGACTGGGGCATGTCCATCAACACAAAAAAGACCACATATACCATATTCTCACTGTCAACAAAACAACAAACAATAAAATTAACATTAGATAAGGAAGCTTTAGAAAAAAATGACAGCCCTACTTATCTTGGAGTCACCTATGACCCAAGACTAACCTGGAAAAACCAAATAGATAAAACACAGAGTAAAGGCATCCAGAGACTATCCCTCTTGAAAAAATTAGCTGGCACAGATTGGGGAGCTAATCACAACATCCTGAAAAAGACCTATACCAGTTATGTAAGACCTGTATGGTGCCACAGCATGGGGCTCAGCAGCCCAAACCAACCTAAGAAAAATAGACAAGGTTCAAAATATTGGTCAAAGGATAATGACAGGAGCAATCAAAACAACACCCATAAGAGCTATGGAGGAAACCGCTGCCCTGATCTCTCTGGATGAAAGAAGAGAAATAAAAATCCTTTCCCAATTCACTAAATTGGAAACCTTGAAGAAGCACCCACTCAGAACAAAAATCCACAAAACTGGCACAAAAAAACGTCTCAAAAGAACCAATTTCATACAGGAATCTCTAAGCCTAAAAAAGAAACACCAACTTGAAAAAATTACTCTGGAATCCTCGATACACTATAATGAATCTCCACCCTGGGATGAAGGCCCTCTTCTTACTATAAGGGACCATATTGAAAACATAAAAAGAAAATCTGATTACAGACCAACAGAGCTCAAGGAAATAGTGAACTGTTTTCTACATACCAATTACCCTAGCAATCAGTGGATCAGAGTTTACACGGATGGCTCATCCCATAAAGCCACCACAAATGGAGGAGCTGGAATACTTATCGAATGGCCAGATGGAGGAAAACTAGAAAAATCCATTGCAACTGGAACGCTCTCTGACAGTCACAGAGCAGAAAGGGAAGCACTAGCACTAGATGCTACCATGCTAGCAAATCATCCAAGTTCTCCTCACAGTCAGATTGTCTTTCTAACAGACGCGAAAACAACCCTCCAAAGCTTGCAAAACTCTGATTCCCCTTATATTAAAAACCTCAGAACAGCACTTACAAAGCTCAACAACAACAGCAAAAAAAACTGTTATTCAATGGATACCAGCTCACATACAACTAGCAGGAAATGAGAAGGCTGACACACTCGCCAAGAGTGGGAGAACAAACTCACAAGTAAACTCTGCACTCTATCCAGAAGAAATGAAGAAATTAATTGTAGATAAAATAAATGAGAAATGGACGAGCTCCCATCCAAATCACAAGAAGATGACGCTTACTATAAGCTATCCAGACAAGACCAACATCTAATCTTTTGACTCAGGACCGGACACAACAGAATACAACAACAAATGTACCAGAAGCTCAAAATTGGAACCAATGAAATCTGCCCATGTGGAGTATCACCAGAAAATTATTATTATAGCTTTTATACAGCGCTACTTTCATGCTTATAGCATGCTCAGAGCGCTCTGGTCCAATCTCATTTGTGGACCAGTTGGGGGGGGGGGGTATCTAGGAGTTGGTTTTCCGTGCTGCCTTTAGGCGCTCAGTTAACGCAACTCTGCCCAAGTCGGGTGTCAAACCTCGAGCCCCCTTCTAGGTAGCCGAGACAAGCCAAGTTCAAGCGCACTTAGCCCCTCGACCACGCTTCCCACAAAATGCCGACCATGTCCTCCAAAACTGCTCTCTCTACCAAGAGGCCCGTATAAGACATTGACCCCAAATCACCCCAATAGAAAGAAAATTATATGGAAACCACTGCGCAGTTCATCTCTAGTCATATGAACATTACAATATAACAATGAGAACAATGAAGAAGAACTCATTTTCTCAGGTGGGGGCTTATACATTGGGGTTTATGGGCCATTTCATTTGAAAAATTATTTAAACAATAAAAATCTTCCAGATTTTACTAAAAATAGAATCGATAATCTTCACAATGATTTATAGTCATGCTTGCAATGAGACTAGGAGAAATCTTCTATTTAAAAAAAAGTTTAAAGCAAGTAGGCCTATATTGAAAAGGGGATTTTAGAAACGTTCTACAACAGTTTATGACAACAATGACAGGAGAAAACGTTTCAGATTGCAGAAGGAGCTAATGGGTTAATTATAATAACAGTTTATCTTAGCATAAATTCTAATACAAAACAGAAAGTGTTTTACAAATTATATATTTTACATGTAAGGAATATTCTACCTTAAAAATAAGATAAATATTCAGCTAAATTTTTTTTCCAATGTGCAATATTTATATTCCAATATTTGGGAAACACTTATTTAGATACATCTATAATAGAATATACTGTGCTTATGCTGTGGTTCATACAAAACATCTATATCAATAGTAAAATAGTAAGGCTTTCCAAAGTGGTAGTATACGCAACATTAAAGTTATTTTACTTGTATCTAAATGTGCATCCATTGAAAAAGAACATTTACAACAAAAATTAACATAAATATAATATAAATAAATATAACTGATATATAATCTTAGTAAAATTTAATTGTACAATATAAAGTAATTTTATTAATACTGCCATAAGAAAGTTTAAAAAAAAAAAAGGACCAGATATGTGACTGCTCCTTGTCAGCAATTGGTGGGAGAGAATTAGACAAAAGCCCATAGCCCAAGACATCACAAAGCCAAAGTGGAGCTGGATAGGACACACCCTGCGAAAACCAGCTACCAATGTTGCAAGGTACGAACTTGATTGGAATCCGCAAGGAAAGAGGAAAGTGGGCAGACCCACGCAAACCTGGAAGAGGTCAGTCATCAGTGAAGCTGAGGGTACTTGAATGACAGGCGAAGGAAGCTGCTCAGAACCGAGTTTAGTGGAGAGTTTGGTGGTGATTGTGGCCCTATGCTACCCTGGGAGTGCACAGGAATAAGTCAAGTCCTTGTCAGCGGGTCCTTTTGTGATATGGCCCACAGGTTGAGAAAAGCACCCCTAAAACATTGTAAAGCATGACTAACATTAACACCAAAGAACATGTCCTTACTTGATGAGCTCCCGTTCTCTCTTTTCCAGTTGCAGCATACAAGCTGTTAATTCCATATACAAATTGTTAGCATGCTCCAACTTGCTTTCATAATGCTCTCTGACATCCTGTGCATGTCTAAACAAAATAATTAACATATTGAAACATAACAGTTAACACTTCATAGCAGCAAATAATGGAAATATCCAAATTTACTATATGTTTAGTCAAAGTCTATATAGATACAAGTCACGGCATGAGATAATTAAAAATATAATTGTCAAGTCTATTATGTCTTACTTAAAAATAAAACAAATTACTTAAAAGTCAAATGAAAAAAAAAAATTCAGTTGCGTAAATAAATGATCTTAATTTCATGAGAAAGAAAAAAAACCCAAATCTTCTCCATACAAAATACCTTAATTCTTCTTTTCTTCTTTTTATAAGCTCTTCTTCTAGCTGGAGTAAGTTGGAACCTTCAGCTTTCATTTTTTGGAAATTTTCACGAATCTCTCTCCTCCAAATTTCCTAAGCAAAAAAAGGTTTAAATATTTTCTTAACATTTTTTAATATATATAGTAGAAAAAAAAATGTATCATGAAAAAATATTTAGATAGGAATTGGTTCACTTTAAGAACTAATGACATTAGAAGATAAGCCAGAGCTGGAACAGAAAGGAGTTAAATTTGCTTTATTTCTGCATTAGGTCAAATTATTTCAACGTCATTCTTGGTCAGAATAAGAAGTTTGAATAGAGTCTGAAAGATGGTCACCATTACTACCATATAGCAGCAGGGATACTTGCAGTGTAAAAGCTTTTCTCTATCAGAGTGTAAAAGAAGGCTAGAAAATAAGAGGCTGTCTCTTTTTTTGTAGGAAGAAAGGTTAAGCTTTGCATTGGTTGAAAAAAAGTTTTTTTTAATCATTCAAAGCACAAGTTCACTTTAGCATTGCTATCACACAGCTACATTAAGTACAAAGCCAACTTCTGATGACAAACCAAGATGCTGATACTAGAGTAATATCAATTCTTTGTACCCACCTAGGAGAAGGAAACTTCTGAATTGAAACCTCTGCTGCCTTGCAGCTATACCCAATCATGGGAAAGGTTTCGAGAGTTGACCCTGAGAAAAAATCAGGAGACTGCAGCTGTGTGCGAATTATCTTCATTGAATATACCGTAGATCTAGAGTCTAGATCTAAGTCACTAAAATTTGCTGACTTTTCGCGGCAGTATGCGAATTATCTTCACTGGATATACCGTAGATCTAGAGTCTAGATCTAAGTCACTAAATTTGCGGGCTTTTCACTTCTTTGTGCTAATTATCTTCACTAGACTCTAAGTGATTTAGCGTAAATCTAGAATCTAGCATATTTCTAGAGTAATCTAGAACATTAGATGTATCCATCCATCCCAGTGGCGCTATAGCCCATGGAGGGCTCTGGCCTGCTTTAACACATCCTTCCATTCAGATCTCTCCTGGGCCTTTCGTCTCTATGCCCTAACCCCAAGCTGCTTCAGATCTGCTTCCACGTCATCTATCCATCGCATTCGGGGTCTGCCTTTGGGTCGCCTGCCTTTTGGTTTTCGCCTGTATACGATTTTCGCCCCTCTGTTGTCTGACATTCTTTCAAGGTGACCTGCCCAATGTAGTCTGTTCTTTTTTATTTCGTTCACTATTGGTGGGTCTTCATATAATTGATATAACTCATGGTTAGTGCCATTAGATGTATCAAGATCATTAAATTGACTAAAATTCACTGATTTTTCATGTTAGGTGCAAATTATCTTCACTAGATCTAACTTAGATCTGAATCTAAATACTATTACTAGATACTAGCTAGATCTAGAAGATTAACCGACTTTCCACGCGAAGTCACTCTTACACTTACAAGAAGATTTTAGGTGAGGGAGGGCCCGGAGGGGTGTAGCCTACAAATTAGTCTGGTAATTGCTCTAATTATAGACAATAGTCACTAGAGACTAGATCTAACGCGTCTTTAGTGGTAACAATAAATTGGGTAAAAATTTTAGGAGAGTGGACAAAATTTTAGGAGACTTTCTGCAATTTTTAGGAGAATTTTAGGATTTTTTGAGACTTCATTTTTTAGGAGATTTTAGGAGTTTTTAGGAGTGCTATGAACCCTGATTTCTACAACTAGACTAGACTTGAGACTAGTTACAGACTAGTAATATTTAATATGATTATGAGGCTAGTAGTAGTACTACTAGTACTACTCACTCACAGTACTAGATCTAGTCAAGTTAACGTCTTGAGTCTCTTGAGCTCTAGAGTGACTAGAGGGCTAGTCCTAGTAGGCCTACTAGACTAGTACTCCGAGTAGTACTCAGTGTGTAGTAGTACTATTAGTAGCACTCTTAGACTCTAGTCCTAGTAACTAGATTCTAGATCTAATCTAAATAAACTAAATACTAAGTAGTAAACTGTAAGTAGATCTAGTAGTAGTACTACTAAGTAGTACTACTTACTTACTTACTACTAGTACTACGGTCAAGAGTTAGATCTAGTCTAGAACTTAGAACTAAGAAATAAAGAATACTAGATCTAGAGATGTCTAGAACTTAGAACATGATAGATCTACCTGGAATCTACCAGATTCATTTAAAATTTAAATATTAGAATCTGTTTACTAATTTCAATTGCAAGAGAATCAACAGAATCATCTAGACTTGATATATAGATCTATGGGAATTTGAAATCTATCAATTTTCCCTCAATTTCTACGTCAAACATTGAGTGTTGCCATTTCCGTGATTTCAAAACAAATGAGTTGACTGTATATGGCTCCTTTTGTCTCGAAAGGCAATGGATGCGCCCAAGTGAGTCACTGGTTTTGGCTTAATCTTGAGACGGGGCAGAATCTGGTGTGGCTAATCAAGCCAATTCTAGAACGGCAGACTTTGCCACAATTCGTACATGTGTATGCCTCTGATTTAGGGCTAGCAGACAGGGCAGCTTTCTTTTTTTCCCTCTTGATTAAAGCCGCTTCAATTCTTTTGTTCTCAGCAAGGGTTGTCCCAGCACGCACAGTCTGTCTCCATGCACTCCGGTCTTTGGCTATGTTTTCCCACATACTTTCACTGATGCCTGAGGCTCTCATGTCTCATGAGTTGACTGTACGTAAGCTTAAAAAAGTTTTTTTGAAAAGCCACGAAATCAAATAAACTAAATTATCAGTTACCAAGGATATTTTTCAGTTTTCTGTAGCTCTATTCTTCTTACATAGATTCTAGATTTATGGCGCAACTAGATCTAAATCCTCCCCACCCCCATTTTTTCCCCCGCGGAAACGCTTCAAAGACCAGCTTAGGCGTCAACTTTCCTTGGCTGACAGATGAGAGCACTGGTTGCATGCGGCCTCAGAACGAGACAGCTGGAGGTCACTTACGAAGGCCGCGGGATACACATTTTAAAACCAAAAGAAAATCTGCTGTCGAGAACAGACGGCGAAAAGAAAATCTAAATCGACCACCTGCGGACAATGGTTATGCTTGCCCTGGATGTGGCAAAATATGTAGGTCACAGCTGGGACTGCGCAGCCACGTGAAATACTGCATTCCTCACTGATCTTCGGACTCGAAGACTAGCCTTATTATTATTAGCAGGATGTCCAAAGAGTGGCCTTTTGTCGTTGTGCAGCCAGCTTTGTTTTGGACGACAATTTCTTTGTGCTCCCTTCAGTGCCTCTCGACTTTCGACCCATAAAAAATGTTTTGGATCTGCCTTTGAGCTGCTTACAAAATTAGTGCTGAATGTAAAGTAAGGATCGTGTTTTGAAAATTTCGATTTCAGCAATGCCCATTGTCCTTTTCTTTTAAAGCTATATTATAGGCAGCATTACTTAGGGAATTTAGGTGCCCTTACTACCAAGGCAACAGCATGCCTACTTTTCAATGTTTACCTGCAAGTGTTTTATATGCTTGTGACTCTTGGATACTGACTGCAGAGCTAGAGAGGAGGATCCTAGCAATGGAATTGAGCTGCTACAGAAGGATCCTAGGTATCACATTTTAAACCGCATCACAAAGATATTAAATCAGGGCTACTGCAGCGATTAGACCCCATGATGACCTGCTATCATAAAAAAACTTGAGCTAAAAATCTATGGCCATATTACAAAGTCTTCGAGACTCGCTAAGACCTTCCTTCAGGGAACAGTATCAGGAAAAAGAAGAAGAGGCAGACAGAAAGCGATGGAAAGATAAAGTACATAAAAGAATGGATGGGCCTGCCATTGAAAGAGGTTCTAACTAAGGTAAAAGACTAGTGGAAAGGAGAAAGATGGTGAACAAATTTTGCATGGTGCCCCAACAGACTAAAGGATAGGTAAAGAGGTTTTTCAGCAGCAGGTATCAAAACTCTCATGTTTCAAATTGACTTAAATCTCTTTTTAAATGTTTTACAACTAAGAAATGAAAATGAAGATTTATCATTCCTTTTTGTAAAATAAATCTAAAAAATTACTTGATATTTGTCTGCATTTATAGATTCCTTGCTTTGTGGTTCAAATATTTAATTAGTGAAATGAGAACATTACTTTCTCATTATGATGTAGGTATGAAATTTCAAAACATAACTCCACTCAGGTCTAAGAGCTATTTGATCCTGCACTGTCAACATAACCTACCCTGACATTCATTAACTATTATCCAGATATTAATTTCTTAACCTCAAGAGAAGCATGTTATTATTTTTTTTAAAGCTAAATGATCAAGTTTTTTTGTTTTTTTTTATCTCAAGATTAGCTTTAATAAAGTCAGTCTGAGGGAACTTAAATTGTGCTTAAGCAGGTATGATTGGCAGTTTCATAATGGTGGATTTATTCAAGTCTGGTCATCTATTTAAGAAAAATGAAACAACATAATGAGTTTAATATTTTGTATTTTATTCTCTATACCCATAACTGTTACATATGATCACTTACAATACATCAAACATACATTAAGATAAATAGACCACACAGTCCATGTTTTCTATGCTACTAACATTTGAGAAACAAATGACATCACTATTTTGAAAGTCATTGTTAGTCCCATTTCATTTCAGAGATTCATTATACATTGACTCTGCACCAGGTGTTTTTAGCAATAAACTTGTAAACATGTTTCTTGAATCTTAGCGACATTAAAATCAAATTAAGCATTATGTTCAGTCAATAAATAAAACATTATGTAGCACTGTCAGATGTTGATTACAATTAAGAACATACACAATAAAAAAAAAGAGCAAAGTAAAAATGAAATGCTCTGAATGTGGTTAGTTTAAAAAATCTATAAACTTCTATTATGACTGGGATAAGTTTTAGATTTCTAGCACTCCATAAAACACTCTAAGTGCAAGGTGGAGTACATTGGAAGTCAATGAAGGATGAGAAATGTTTACCAACAGCATAGAACCAATGTCTTGCATACCCCACCAACAAGAGACAATGTTGATATAGATATCACAAAACATCAACATGTTAAGACCAACACTAACACACAAATATTATGTGAGTACATGACATCAATAAAGTAGTACAAATATTTTGAACTCTCAAAGACTAGGTGATCATTCACTTTTGATTTCATTTTTCACAACAGACAAGTTGAATTTTTTTTTTGTGTCAAAAACAAAATGGTTAAATGTCTCCACCAGATAAAAAAATAAATAAATTGATAAACCTTCAACAGCCTAAAAAATAAAAGTAAAAAATAAAGGCTCGGGCTTAATAAAACTGTACATAAGTAAGTTTTGAAGTACTAATACAGTACTTTAGGGGGACCATCACCAGTTGAAACAAATATCAAACCCATTTAATCTTACATTATGATTAGTATAAGCAAATAGTATTTGAAAGAGATTAATAGAACTGCTTTAAAAAGTTAACATTGACACAGTGCAGCATAGAAATCAAGAACAAAAGATTAAAGCAAAGGCAGACAATGGATTGATTCACTGAACTAGCAGTAAACAGCTTGTTTATCAATGTTTTTGATTTATTTTAAAATTTTAGTTTGAATTCCAAAACTCTGCCTTAAAAGTCTAGCTGTGTCTACCATGCTATCATTTCCTCTGAGTGTCTATAAATCTTTGCAGAAGTAACATCAAATGGGTTTGAGTATAAATATAACTATTACCGAGGAAAAAAATTCTGATCAACAGATTTAACTTGTGCTAATTTAAAACAAAAATTGGTTCAAATACATAAAGATCACACAAAAAATGATTAAGTTGTAATTTCAGGCGAACAGTGTATAATCAAAAAAATTATTTTTTTTAAAACTTTTATCACAGCCCTTGAGCTGAAACTAAAATATTCAAACAGCAGATCATTTCCAGAAAGAAATAAAAAAATTACATAAATTAAATGCAGTTGCCAAAGATCAAGTGGAATATTTCATGATACAAATGATTTTAATAAAAAAAGACATTAGTTCTTAGTACATGTATGTAAATACATAAATACATAAGTAAGAACTAAAAAAATGTGGGTTGAAATCTACGTATGTATGCACTAGAACTTTATACCCTAAACATGTAGAAAATAAAAACAAAAACAACTCATAACATAGCCAAAAGATTGTATGTCATAAATATAAATATCTGATAACCTCTTAAAATGTAATCAATTCATCTGAGGTGAAACAACAGTCAACAATCTTTAATTGAAATGATTTTCAGTTTCTTTGTCAAATTAAAATTATGTGATGCATTCAAAAGTTGCTAACATAAATAATTCTATTCAATATAACTGTAACTAAATTTACAAAAAATACATTTTTTTTCATTCATAACATTTTTACTTTGTAAAAGTTGAATAAGAATAAGTAAATAAAACATAACTTTGATAAATTATGATACAATGAAACAGAGAGATTAGCTATTTGTAGTTAAACCAAGCTGAGTTTTGTTGTCACATGAAATAGAACCTTACATCTGGTACATTCCACATTTCCAACAAATCTCAAAAGCAGGACCATTCACAGCATACAGTAAACCTCCTATAGAACAAAAAATGAGCTGTTTGACAATGCAGCAAACTACTGACCAAAATCTACAATAAAATATTGATGGTGATATTGTAACATTTTTCTTTGTTTACAAAATAATGAAGAAACAGTAGAAACATAGTTTGAACTTTATAAAACGCTGATAAGGGGAAAAACCTACCAAGCTAAGCACATTTATATAACCTAATTTATTTAGCTTAAAATCTTTATTTTGCTTTTTTTTTTTAAGTTCTGGATGTTCCTTCAGAACTAAACATAACTACGTTCTAACCCAAACCTCCTGCAGGATAACAGGGGATGGCAGTGTTCAAACTCAAAACAATCCTGATGAGTTCGAAGTGCATACCACAAAATGTGGCTATTGAATACAATTCATATGGTATCTGGTTTTATAGTTTTATATCTAGTGGTATAGTTAGTGGAAAGAGTATTTGAGCTTTATATGAAATAAACAAAGCTAATCTAACTGTTCATATACAAAGCACATATAGTTTTACAAATAATGAACAGAAGGTAACCAAACCTATTTCTACAGACACATAGCCCATACATACCATGTGCAGGACAATATTCTAAAGCGAACAGCCGTGGACCAAATTCTGGGCGTTTGATGACCTGCTTGAAATTTCCATCCAGATCAGAACATTGTATGCGATTATTCTCTCTGTCAGCCACACAAACCAAATGATGCTCCTCTGACACAGTGATGTTATGAGGGATGTCAAATGTCACAACAGGAGGAACTAAAGACAAAAGAGTTTTTAAAATTGTTATAACAAAACATGACTTGAGAATTAGGCACATCAAACTAAGAACTCAGATATTATTTTAAATTGTTATCATGAAACATGACTTGAAAATCATGCACATCAAACTAAGAATCAGATATATATTTAGGAAGTTACCTGCACCAAACTGAACGTTTCTTTTCCCAAAGGACATCAAAAAAGTTCCATCTTTGGAAAATTTCAGAACTCTGCTCTTACAGTACCTGTTTTACAAAAAGTAGGTTTGTAATAAAACAATCAAGATTTGATTATTTTTACATAATTCAAAATACAAATTTAAATATACTTTTTTAATGCCTAATTAGTATCAATGGACTCATTTATTTAAAGCAATATTTGCTGACACAATATATAATAACAATTAATTGCAAAGCCTAGTATTACCCATCAGATACAAAAAAACTCTCCAGACATAAGAACAGCTACATCAGTAGGTTTACAAAAAAGATTTGTATCTTCACCATGCTGGAACTTCTGTCCTAGTGTCATTTTTGGTTCAGTCTGACCTGGTGATGTTTTAAAAACCTAAAGAGAAACAAAATTATATTAATTTGTAGACCAAAAAAAAAGTACAGTAGTGAAGGAAATCAATCTTACATAACTAAAACAAATTAATTATTTTGTTACATTTTTTCATCTGCTATCAAGTGCTATAATATTCAGTGTTAGAATTCTTGTGTTTTTTTTTAAAGCTTTTATGTTGTCAATAAGATCAATTCAATTTGTTTAACACATGTTGAGAAGAACAACAAAGAAATGTTTCACCTGATGCATTGCTACATCTGTTAACCAAATAGTGCCTTGATGGTCTGCTGTAATACCATGAGGCATAAAATACCTGAAAATAATACAAGTTGGGTTGCAGTCGCTCATTCAGACTATTGAAACAAAGTTTACAATATTTAAAAAAAAGGCAAATTTTCAAATCTGTGATGTTTCTTTAATATCTGATTAGTCTCATACATATTCCCTTTGTTAATCATTTGTTTTAACTCTTTCTCTCTTAATCAAGGATACCATTGTTGATTTTTCCCTATTCTGCAGCCTAATGATGATATTCTCGTCGAAGCTTAAAAAGTCAGTTGTTTTGTTTTCTTTCCTTCCAAAATGTTTTTAATTGCTTAGAATTAAATTAAATTATGGCTTTTATATAGCGCTACTTTCATGCTTATAGCATGCTCTGAGCGCTTTGGTCCAATCTCAGTTGTGGGGGAGGAGGGGGTATCTAGGAGAAGGTTTTTCTGTGCTGCCTTTAGCGCTCAATAAACACAACTCTGCCTAAGTCGGATGTCGAACCTCGAGCCTCCTTGATTGGTAGCCAAGCCAAGCCAAGTTCAAGAGCCCTTAACCTCTCGACCACGCTTCCCACTTTAAAAGTTTCCTTTAGGAAAAAATATAGATTCATTTCATTTTCAACATGCATTTACCAAAAAAAAAAAAGGTTTTTAAAGAGTAAACAAAAAAAATTTTTTTTTTCTATATTAATTTTTCATAGGGTGATTATTTTGGATAGTGACCTCAAGACAATTAATTTAAATGTTTTATATATTTTAAGTGTTAGATATTAAGTTTTGTGAAAATATGAATAACTATCATTAAAATACTTTTAGTTCAATTTGGATCATTAAATACTACCTAGATATAATCTAGATCTAGTTCTAAAGAGACTTGTCCTCAGTTGAGAAAAATGGGATGATATATTCCATTCCTATAAAAAATTATTTAAAAGAAACCTTGCACCTGTACTCCTTAACTCTTTCTCTTCTAACTGACGATACCAGCGTTGATTCCACCAGAATGTGGTAAATAATTATGGAGAGAAAGAGTTAATCCTTAACAAATAGCTCAGTCAAATTAATTATTTCCCCCCTTTTTCTCTGTATAACTTTGATTTAGAGGTTAAGCCTACAAACCAGTTTTGCATTACTCTCTTTTTTTTTATTTTTTTATTTTAAAGAATAGAGGACTCCCATTAAAATAAAGAAATCTTTAATTTAGCTCTTGATGTGATCATTATAGATCTGTGACAGGAAGAAAAGACGATCAGGTTCCAACACTTACTGTGCAGTCCATTTTCTAGAGCCACTTGTGTCAATAGCCACACCTAACCAAATGTAATAGACTCTTCTATCCATGATGAATTGAATATAGGTTTCTCCAAATGAACATCTGAAGAACAGAATGAGTTAAAAAGAAACGAGTTAAATAGCTAATATAATCCATTATATCTATTATCTACCAAAAGTGCAAGTGGTTTTTTTTTTTATTCCATTTTTATATTAAATGACCTTAACACCACTGCCCTATAGATCAAAGGTCTGAAAGGGGAACTCAACTTTTTACTTTACTATATTTTAAATGATATTTTGTCTTATTACCATTATCTGATGAAGTTTTGTAACTTTAAACATTTACTGCATCCTAATTTGATTTACTTAATTTTCTTTTTTTTTTTAAATTCTATGTTAAGGTATGATATAAGGAAATCACAAAAATGAAAACAGTAAACAAATATCATTCCAAAAGTTCTATTGCTTGTGCAATTAACAAATCTACACAACAGGATCACAACTATGCAGCTTCTACATACAACATGTGCTAAATATTTTTTGTTTACAAGATTGAATGACTAAGGATTAAGTTAAACATCCACTCTCCAAACAAAATACATGTAGAAAGTAAACAAATGTATCACACTACAAAAGCAAAAGATAAAGGAGAACTCATGTGAGTTTTTAATATTTCTATAATAAGAGAGAGAGAGAGACACCAGAGTCATAAGCTAATAACACTGACAAAGGTACATGTAACATATCTAAAGGAAGTAAATCACAGGGTCTTAAAGTTGGACTTAAATTTATAGGAAAAGTGTGTACAAACTATCTGCCTTAGTCTATCATCAAGTTACCAGCTAATGATAATTATGAATATAACTAATACCACACCAATCTACATATTATTCCAAACACATTTTGAAGCAGGACACTAAGGAAAACAAAATTAAGCTATTCAAATGCATGTCAGTACTCATTTTCCTTCTATGCAGCAATGGCAAATGGCAACAAATTAATATTAGGGTTTCAGTTCACAAATGATTGATCCAATCATTTATATTATATATGTATTGAATCAAAGTATATCACAATGAGTTAGCTAATTTAATATCACAGTAAACCATTGTAATGTGTTCAAACATTATTTAATCTATATTTCACATTTGAAAAAATTATGTTTCTGTTTTATACAAGGTAAATGAAATCTTGCATGTTATTTTTTCTTTCACCAATGTCTTACAAGAACTAGCTAATACAGAATGTCTATAAAGTTCACTATCAGTGTATGCTAGAATAGCAGAAAGATGCCTTGAGATATGTGTGGATGGTAAACAGCAAATCTTTAGCTTTCGATTATCTTCAAAAAGCTTAATGCACATTTGTTTACAGATGGAGTCCAAGAACAAAATCATACAAGCTGCTAAAGGTTTGAAAAGATTTACTACATAAGAAATAAACAGTGCTAGAAATGTGCTCTGCATGTATGAATCTACAAAAAAATGTAGATGATAAACTATGAGGAATAACTGAATTTATACTTTAATTGAAATAATTATTTGAAGAAAAATGTGAATTTATGTTGCAGCTTAAAACTATACACATGTATGTCCTCTGAATGTAGACTAACAAAGGGCAATCTTTTATTTTCAGATATGTTATTAGCATTCTTAAGGGTCAACATATCACTACATATTCTCATTATTATACAAGTTAAAAAGACAAATATTTCCAGTTTAATTTTTAACCACAATATTCACTTTGCAGTGTGGCTATAATTGCCATGCATTTACTAAAAAACTAGATCCATTGGTGTGCTACACTCATATAAAGCTTAGAATAAAACAACAACACATATTGTGTAAGTTACATAATACATACAGCAAACATAAATTTGTGAGCACACTGCAGCTGCTTACTCATGCCACTTACAGCTGTGGGAACATAGTCAACACACAATGACAACATACATAGTGCAGGCCACAATAACAAAAAAAGGTACAAGATAATGTTGAGGTGAACACAACTTCTAAATCACTCACAACTATGTGGTTTATGGACTGCTTCTGACTGACCAACTTCTATAGCTCTAACTGAGTTAGGGAGTTTTCTGAGCTCACTGTTTTGTCTGTTGATTGAGGCATGATTTGTGTTCTCTGACAGAGGCTGTTTCTCTTGATTCTGATCCAAACGCTGGGATTGATTGATCCGACCAGCTGCGTTCTTGCGAGGGAAATGCTCTAGCTGTTGAATGATGGCTTCAAAACCCTTGTTCCTATTCCGACTGATTCCTTCCTCGCTAGAGGTGGCAGTTCCATACATTCCTTTCTCTCTCATATCATTGGCAGCATATTCATCATAATATTCCTGAGCATGCGTCATTGTTACTATTCAATTGTTATTCCTTTTTTCAATTAGTTTTTATTTTAAAAAAAAATTTTCCTTAAAAAAGAGAAATAGAAAAAGAAAGTAGTTGTCTTTTAGCAATATACAAGGGGTTCTAGAGTTTCGACATTGATCCATTGTGTCGTAAAACAATTTTCGGTGTAAAGTTGGAAAATGCATACCCACTGTATGTAAATACAAGAAGAACTTATCCTATCCTAAAACCAATCCTAACAGAGTATCCCACATAATTATCAAAAAACACATTAAGAAAATATATACGTTTAGTAATGAAATGAAACAGCAATAAAAAAAAAAAAGAAGGGACTGACTTATTAAGAGGAGGAAGTAGCTGAAGATACTGGGGCAGGTGAATCTGGAGAGGCAGCTAAAGTAGAGGGCACAGACATCAGAAGAGTTGGCTGTAACCTTGGGAGTCATATTAATGAGCAAAAGGTTAACAAAATCAAAACACACACATGATAGAGAGACTGACAAAGCAGCAAGCCAAAGTTGCCAACAAAGCGACTGGTGTGATGCACAGCTGCATCACTGCGTATTCTTCCGCTGCGCACACCAACTAGTTTTCGCACATGAAGTTTGCATTTACAATGTGATTTTTTACTAATGTTTCAACTCAATTCAACTAAATAAACCAAGGTGTATTCATCAACTGTACAGGACTGTCACTATGATGACTGATAAGATTTGGATGTAATGAATAAATGAACTAGACTGGACAATATGGGGTTGATAAGATTTGATTCCTGAAAAATAAGGATGGTGTATGTCGCACCTACTGAATTGGTTGCTTAGCGCCGCGTTCATCACTAGGCGATAATGTCATTTGCGCTAATTAGTTTTTGTGCAGTGGAATGATCTCCCATTGTTGCTTGTCATTATTTCTTGTGACGTAGAAAGAGTGCGCATATGACTTTCGTCATAGATCGTCTGTTTCATTCTCTCCATCTTGTATTGTAGAGACAAGTTGTATTTTGGGGAGCTCTTGAATTTCTCCTTGTGCTTATGTTACTGGACAGCCTTAGCATTTGCCTTGGATAAAGATCTAATCTTAAAGGATTATCTTGACCCCTGTTTAGGGTGAGTTTATTTTCACATTGTATAGTTATTACTATTTGGATTCGATCTATTTGTAATTCTATAAATAGACTAGAAGATTAGAAGAATCTTTTCTTTTGTTTTTCTATAGGGTCTTAGTTTTAGTGTCAAGACTCAGTTTCAAATCTCAGTGATAGACTCAGTGTCAAGTCTCAGTGTTAGACTCAGTGCCAGTCTCAGTGTCATCTCAGTTCCAGTCTCAATTTTTCAATATTGAGATTTCAGCTTTAGTCTACAGGACAGAGGTCTTCATCTCGGTTAGTCTGTCTGACATTCAGGTATGTTTTTCACGAGTCTGAGGTTCCAGATTCCAGACTGCGGGTCGTTATCTCAAGACCTGGTGGTACAGTGTGAACTATGAACTTTTTATAAATAGTCCTCGGTGAACAGTATCTGAGCCAGAAGCTAGATCTACGGGGAATCATATGTTTTCTGGTCTGTGCAGTATAAATAGAGTAACTAATTAATAAGTCACTACATCATAAAAACTCACCATTGTTTCCGCCTGCCATGCCACCATGATGGTTGTGAACACCCTTGGCTTCTTCTTCAAGGGCAGGGTTTGGCGGTAATGGAAAACTCACATCAGCTGGGAAGTTGTTGCCAGTTAAATCTGGTTCTGAATTACCTAAACATTCTCCATAAGGCTCCTGCACAGAGCTGTCTGTGTAAAACACGATGTAGAAATTACACATCTCATCATTGCCAGTCGACCTGCAACAGCAAATAAAAAAAAACAGTTTATATTTGCAATCTTTGTCTGGTACTTTTGATTCTGAAATAAACTTAAAATTGTTGTAGCCTACCCCACATTCACAGGACAATCCATGGATGTTGAATCATAAGTACATCTTCCAAGCTAAAATAGTGAAAAAAAAAACAAAATAAAATAATTTTTTATTCAAAAATTGTTACAATAATATGTAATAAACAATATAAATTTATATTTTAAAAACTTCTATTGTTTTTTTGAAACATTAGTAATTAAAAAAAAGCTTATTACCAAATAGTCACCATTTTTGACCTCAATTTTATTTGTGACTGGATAGAAAGTCTGCAAGAAGGAAAGTAGACTCAATAATAAATGTATGTTAAAATACTGTTAGCTTGGAGAAAAAAAAATCTTGTGGCAGGAGAAATAATCAAACATAAAACTAAATGATAGGATAAGTCTTTTTTTTCAGAATTAAATCACAGCTTCTTCCAATTAGCAGTTTGATACTACAATTCAAATGAACCAAATATTCTCTGTATTTTAAGACATAAGATTGGAAACCTAATTATTAAAATGTGCTAGATACATATGATTGTTGTCATGTGCTATATGTTTCAGGCTATCATCACAATGGTCCTGAGCTCAAACTCAGCCCTTCCATCAACCCATTATATTAAATGAAGTTTGACCTAGGATGTAAAAGATATAATAGTCTTCATTTTTGAAGGAATGTCTAAAACATATTAAACAAACAAACCAAACAGCAGTCCAACATAAGGGTCTCAAAAGACTGTAATTGACTATCACAATTTGAAAAGGTCACCAAGTAATTTTTTTTAGTTTCCCATGACAATGGTTTCAATTAAAACTAATTGCAAGAAATAGTTAATTTTTACAAACTATTACAAATTTACAGGGATACATTGAATGAAGTATTTAGATAAGTGAATGGACTAGTACTGACCTGTGGCCACTGAGGGTGTCCTTTGTCAATCTCATGGTAGGATCCATTATATTGGTAGCCTGTGATGTCTCGGGCTAACAAAATATGACAGTTAAACAAGAACAAGTATATTTAGAATTGTCATTTTAAAGATAACAAAATTTGACATGACTAAAAAAACTTAACACCATTGTGTCATTAGTACACACTGAAAACCTAAACCATGGGAATGTATTGTACACTAAAAACCAAGATATTCTCCTCTAAAACCATGGGCACATATTTTACACTAAAATCATAACTATATTTTTGCCTAAACTATTTATATTAGACTAAAAAACAAAGATATTCTCACCTAAACCATGGACATGTGGCTTGTAGGCAAATGGAAAAATACTTTTTTCTTTTGAAAATCTACAGCCCGACATCCACAGGGAAGGCTGTTAATAAATTTAATACAAATGTTACAGCCTTTTTTTCTATAAAAAATCTTAAATATTATTAAATTATTATTAAATATTAAATATTTAAAAAAAAGAATAAAAGTTAACTGCAGGTCTCTGAGGGTTAAATGTTAACTGTAGGTCTCTTGTCATTTACTGTGGAGAACTGTGGGTAATTGTAATTGACTGAGTAAAGTAATTGTTGGGTCAAGGTTGTTTGAACTTCAACCATGTGGATAGCCTTGTAGAAATGTCAAAAATGACTAACAGAGCCTAAGAAATGGTATAAAACAGTGATCCTTCACTTTTATTTTTCAGCGAGGGGGGGGGGGGGGAGGATTTACATTTCTTAAAAAATGGCATAAAACAATGATGAAGTACATTTCTGAGTCTTGTTTAATGCTGATATTCTACATTATGGGAGAAGTTTTAAGTGACCAGATAAAACCATGCCACTAGCGAGATATATTGATAGAGACACAACAAACTAGGCTTGTACTTACAGGAATGTCCTTGAGGTATCGTAAACGATGCAGATGCCAAGAAAAAAACTCCTGCAACATATGGCTGCCTGTGAAAACACAAAATGAAGTTTACAGCCAAGTTAGCTCTAAAAAAAAGTTCTAATTACAACAGCCTATAATTAATTATTTTTATCAGATTGACTTACTTTTTGTGTGTGACATAAATCTTCAAACCTGAGTGGTCTTCATCTTCAGCATTTGTTCAATTAATAAGAAAGACATTTTGGTTTTTGTTTTCAGTTATTTAACTAAGAAACAGAGAGTTGATAAAATCTCTTTACACCAAACAAAACAGTATAACTATACAAAATAAAAAGTATACACAATACATGTTACAAAGTTTTCTATAGTGAAGTATATGGTTACATTCTCTTTCCTCACCAGTAAATATCCTAGCATAGTGAACTTGCAGTACTAATGTTTAGTAATGTTTTTAATAAATGTTCTGTTGCCAAATCTCAAACCAACATCTAAGATAATACAAAGAACATTAAGTAACCAAAAAAAGTTTCCATTGCATGTATTTCTCTCAATACCAATAACTAATAATTAAAATAACAATGAGTTTATTAATGTACCTTTAGGCAAGATAGTTGGAGGAGCATTTTTAGCCCGAGCAAATAAAATCACAGGATGACTATTCTTGCACATTGCAGGACAGTTCCTAAAAGAAACATTTTTAAAAATCTGAATGAATAATGAACAGATATAACAGAACACCATTTCACCACCGTATCACAACCAATACACCACTACACCAACACACTACAATGACTATCCTTGCATTCCCTATCATGCACAAATGAAAATATTTACCAAACTGGCTACTGAGAATAGGCTTCACCTTCACATCCATACAACAGCATGTGATGAGCTCTGTTGGCGTCAGCTACAGCTTCAAACTTATCTGAAATAAAAAGCACCAAACTCATAACAGTAACTACAGAGTTCCCAGAGTTAAAATAGGTCTTCAAAACTAACTTGAGGTATCAGCAAAAAAAAGGCCTATGACATAATGTACATAAGATCCTATATTAAGTATATACTTGTTTCAATTTTCGCTAAGAAAGATGTTTCCATTATACTTAAAAAAATAAGCCAGCAGTAGGTTTTGTCTGGACAAACAGCAACTTCAGGGCAAGCGATGATTTAAGCTCTTTACTATACAGAATACCAATAAATGTTTGTAAGAGAAGTTTTATCTTCTTGTTGAAGAAATGGGAATGATGGGGAGAAGGCTGGCTTCAGAGCAAAGATAAAAACTTAGGCACCCAAAAGTTAATGCAAAACAAGGAAAAAAGAAACATATACTTTGAACTCTATTTCAACAACAAATCAGACTTTATGCCTTCATCAATAATAAAAGTCAATTGCTTTCATCATGATTTTTTTTAAAATAACATTTTCTGTACTTAATAACCTTTCAGTCACTTGTTTGCTGTATTGCTTAACATACAATTTAGCCTATACTGTATTATATTAAATTAGTGAAATCTTCTAAAGAATAGAAAGAGGCTATGTTTATCATAAAAAAAAATGTGGAATATACACTCAAAAATATATGATTCCAAATCCTGTGCAGGGTAAGCTGTGCATAAATAAGAATCCAGCTGAAAATGTTTAAACACAATAAAGATTTTGTAGAAATACTTGTTTATTTATAAAGGCAGAAACTAAAAATATGAAAATAGAAACTCAATTTATTAAGATATTCAACTATTTCTCTTTTGTTGACAACTCCTAACTCAGTTGTGAAATTACACATTTTGATTTCCTTATTCAATTTCTTAGTACTTTAGAGAAATATGACTAAATTGATCCAAAAGGTTATTAAAATAGAATCCTTGTAAGCATCTTCACTCTCTTCTTATGTCCCATGAACAATTACAAAGAGTTTACCTTTCTAGGGCTTGCTTCCAGCATCAATATCTTTAATATCTGTGTGTCTTCAAAGTCAACTACAGATAAAAAAGAATCAGAAATAGTGAACAACATTTTAAAATTTGCTCTGTTCATGTACAACACAAGCCAACAAACAATAGACTGAAAACATTACAAGACTATGCAATCTTATTGGTAATATTGTGTTTAAAGCTTTTGAGAAAAAATTTACCATTGGCTTCACCTGGATGATTCATGCCAGCATGATTATGGGATCCTATAGCTGCTTCTTCAAGGGCTGGATTGGGTGGAAGAGGAACGCTGACATCTATGGGAAAGTTTTTTCCAGTCAGCTGTGTAAGTTCATTGAAAGCACATTCTCCTGATGGGTCAGCCACAGAACTGTCTGTGTAGAGCATGATGTAATAATTGCACATCTCATCATTGCCTGTTGACCTGCATCAGAAACTATCATCAGTAAGTGAACAATGCTAAATTGGTTTAATTGAAATAGATTAATCTTTCTTATGTTTAAAGTTAATATTAGAGATGAAGTTTTTCAACAAATATATTTTTCTTTACTTTTTTTTTTAGTCAATTTTGTTTCTTTCTCCAATTATTTATTAGGTGTCCATATTACAGATGAATGTTTTATTTTAAAAAATAAATTATGTAGCTGATGACAGAATTTGTAAACAGAAATCACATTTCAGCAATTTTGACTACTTTTAGTTAGTTTGTTTCAATTTTAGAGTTAAAAGCTAAACCAACAAGAAACTCACCCAACACCAACAGGATGATCCATCGAGCTTGAGTTATAAGTGCATCTAACAGCCTGGAACATAAGTTACATTTCAAATTTAGACAAAAAATACCATAAGAGCTTTAATAATAATTCAGAAAAAGAAAAGCTGACATTACAGTTGGTAAATATTTAGATCAGACTTACTAAAGCATCTCCTGGTTTGACTTCAATTACTTCCTTCACTGGATAGAAGGCCTTTAGATTTATTTCATATCATAAACATGTGGCACTTTAAGTGTAAGTTTGTATAAGATCATATAATGTTAGAATAATTTAATATCAAATATGGTAACTTTAAGACTTACTTGTGGCCATTGTGGATTTCCTTTACCGATTTCATGATACGTTCCATTGTATTGATAACCAGTTATGACTGTACCTGAAGAACATTACAATTAATAACAATTAGAAGAGATATGATAAAATCTTAGACATTACAAAGAGATATTTTAAGACAGTGTTTTGTCTCCTACCTAGACCATGTGCATGTGTTCTAAAAGCAAAGGGGATGATACTCTTGTTCATCATGAATGTACAGCTGATGTCTACTGGATACACTGAAGGACAAAGAAAAATAACTTCTTTACATTTTATGAAGGGCAAAGACAAATAAGTTCTTTCGATTTTATGAGAGGAAATTTGATTGACCAGTCAGATTTTAATCAGGCTATCATCAAAATATGATTGGAAGACTATGTGTTGAATTCCGTATGTTTTCTTGCACAATTTTATTTCACTTCCAACACATGAAAATTAATGTAATCTGAAGTAATTAGGTGAAAGTTATGCAATTCATCTGTGATTAGATCCTTAAGTTGTATGAGAAAAATCATAATAACCAAAAATACGACTACACTGTTCCTTATTAAAACCACATTTGAATAAAATTAAAAGAAACTTTTGATTCTTAAAATCTATAAATATAAGTAATCTATCCTTAAAAAAAAACAGCAATTAATAAAAATTATAATCTTTATTTTTTTTTAAAGATTATTTTTGTTATGATTAGAAATGAGTTTGGCAATGTTCATAGCAATCTATTGGCCATCATCATACATAAAGGTTTAACATAATTTACACACACACACTATCTTCTAATACAATTCAAATTTAATAAACTAGTTGTTAAGCAGACAATGTAATATTTGTAAAAAATTATGAAAACTTACAATTAGTATGTAGAGGAATGGTGAAGTCCCCAGAATCTAATAAAAATATACCAGCAACATACTGAGGCCTAGTGAAGATGACAAATACAAGGTGTCAAAACATGCAGTTGTTTTTTTGTTTTTCCAGGGGGGGGGGGTGTGAGGAGGGGCAAATCTATCAATAATAATCTAATACAAGAGAATTATTTCAAGATAATCTACTTACTTTTGGTGGGTTGTGTAAAGTTTAAGTCCAGAGTGACCTGCAGGTTCTGAGTCTGAAATATATTGGTAGTTACTAAAGAAAATAGATTGAAGTGTTACATAAAAAATTATGGAATAACATCACTGAATGAAATATTGTTTAAGATAAACATAATGAAATAAAATGTTAGCAGAAGGAGAAATAATAACAATTTAGTTGACAAAATGACATCTAATCAATTTCTAGGACTAAGTTCATATAAGGAAAAAAAATCTGAATTTGAGTTTTCAAATCATTTCAATGATGCATTCTAATAAAGAAAAGTTTCCCTTTCAGATCTTGTGGTCTATAGGGCAGATGACATAAAGGTCATCTGTTTCTCTGGCCAATGGTTAATGGGCAGCACAACGACCAACTGCCTTTACTTTCCCCAACTAAAGTCAGATACCCATTAGAGTTGGGTGGACTCAGGGGCGCCCTAAAAATCCCGAAATTAAAAATCACAGTCTTCACTGAGATTCGAACCCAGGACGCCAGGTTTGGAAGCCAAGCACTTAACAACTCAGCCACCTCACCCCCATAATGCATTCTAATACATTGTCTAAATTTTTTTCCAATAATTATATAGAATACAATTTTATAGGTTCATCTACATTTATATATTAGTAAATAAAACTAACCTTCAAAATCTAGTGTACCTGGAGTACAATAGTCTTAATTGATGTTTTCCTGCCGACCCTGAGACCTACACCTTTAAAGAAAGAACATGACATTCTTGATAAAATTTTAATTCCTACATGTTGTGTGTGTGAGTATTGACAAGTAATGGTAGAGACAGGAGAAATCTGATCTTCAATGACTTTTTTACTGACTTTAAAGTCTAGATTTTTTTTTTTTAGCAATAGTAAGGAATAGGTGAAAAGGAACCTTTTGTAAAGGTGATACAAGCAACATGATGGATTATTAATAGAAAGAATTGCAGAATAAGTTCTCCCTACTTAAACGTTCCCAATGAAACACTCAGTGTATCTTGTTGAGGTGTTCTATTTCTTTTGTCAATGTTAACCCAGATGTTCTTAATGCATTACTGCCAAACTATTTTGTTCACTGCACTGCATATGTTAATGAGCCTCCTTTCAATGTTTTACCACTAAGTTGGTCAGGTGTTCCTAAGAACACAACTCAGAACTTTATCACAGATCATACAGCTTATATCTTGGAAATTACATTTGCTACCTTGAGCCCTTACTTGTGTTAAAATACTTTCAATGGAGAGCAGGTGGGCATAATCTGATCTGTAAAGTTTCAGTAATCTTCTCATTTCAACAATAGTATGCCTAACTCAATTTCTTCACAGATAAATCCCTCTGACCTGTCATCATGTGATGATGATAATATAAAAGGACTACTGAGAACTTATATCCGAGTTTCAGCATGCTTGTAATGTTCTTAGCCTAACATAGTTCTTGACAGGTCATTAACCTATTGTTAAACCTTTCCAGCTGGTTTTCACCAATTGCATTTATGCTTAGTACATGCCTCAGTGGCAGTGAGAGATAAACAAAAGAATGCATGTCTTGAATGCCACATTAAAAGTGTCTGTCTCAGGTATTTGTGCAAGACTCTGGAAATAAAATGGCAAGGCGCAGTCACCAACACAAAAGTGCCAAGAAGAAAAAATACTAAAATGGTTTATCAAAGATCTTAGAATATTATGTAATCATTTTAAATTGTCAGCTTGCTGAAGAGAAATATAGCGTTTTTACAAAAAATTATTTTGAAATATATTTTATGCAGGTTTTTAAAAATGGACCATTACCAGGCTCTTTTAAGTCCATTTCCTGTCAAAAACATAAGCAAAGATCCTATCTGAAAATCAATTTCGGGTACATAGAAAAAAATATCTAGGTTATAGTATTAAATTTTTAAAAAGTGTTACATATTGATGGGGTGAGAGGATATTAACATTTAATAACAAGTTCAGAAATGCCATTCCACCATCAATTAACAAGTGAATTGCTCAAAAAGAAGTCTTCACTTATCGCTGAATTTTGAAAAAACAAAACTTGTTTCTTTCTAGTCAGTTTGTTAAGCTTAAAACATGTCAACTGTTTATTTGTTACCTTTAGGCATAACTGTTGGAGGAGCATTCTTAGCCCAGGCAGGCAAACATTATTGTAGGCTGACCATTTTTACACATTAGTGGACAGTTCCTGAAAGAGAAAAAGTATAATTCTAATACAGCAAAAGCTGGAGGTTATTCTTATTTATTTTTAGCTACAAACTAGAAGGTTGTCACAGTCTTAGTTGACATTGCATGATCTAAAGTTCACGTCATGTTAAGAGTTTAAAAGACACGTGGAATTCCTGATGTAGAAAACAGGAAGGAGAATGAATAAAGTTAGACTTAGAGGTCAGTCAGTCAAGTCAAGCAGACAAGTGAAGTCAAGTTAGAAGTCAAGTGTTATTCTTTGGACCGTGTGGTCAAGTAATATTTTAGTCCGCAACGGACAGTAGCGACTTAGAAAAGTCTGTAGTAATTTCAGTTAGAAAGTAACTTGTGGGCAGTTGTTGCCAGTGGTCTTTTGAGACATGTATTAGTTAATCTATATTTCTACACAGTGTTACCCGCTGAGATGCGGACGTGATTTGTAACTAACATATATTGGATACTTTTGATACCGCTGTTATGCGGATAGGATTGTTTATTTTTTCTTGACTTGTAGCACTAACAAGGAGTGCAGTGTATATATTATTGTAGTAAAATAAACTTCATGTTTGTCTGCTGAAATGGACTTAGGTCAGTTTATACTATTTGTCTTGTCACGTGTCAAGAGCACCTCAGGAAGCAAGAACTCAGTATTACACAACATTCGCATTTTGCAACTTTATGCCATTAAACCTGTCATTGACAAAGGTCAAGCACTTTGTCACAAATAGAATATATTAATTATCTAGAATCATTTTATTACTATTTGGATTTTATTTTAAAAAACAACTTTACCATTAAAAAATTAAAGCTTCTTACTTACCAGATGCTGTCTGTAGAAAAAGGTTCACCATCACATCCAAACAGCAACATGTGGTGTGCAGTGGCAGCATTGGCCAGAGCTTCAAATTAATCTGATAAGCAAGATAATTGAATAGCATTAAATATATTAAATGATTTTTTTTTAAATTAACTATTCAGTGTATGTCATATACACCACTGTAACTATAGTTTACTCAGCAAGACTTGGAGATGACTTGCAAATATAAAGCTCCTCTTCTAGAACTGGATAGGTTGTACATAGATAGGCGTCAGGTTACAGGACAAGAGAAACAATATCATCTCACAAACACATTAATTGACTAGATTACTGACACACTTGTATTAATAATTTTTCATGGCTAGGTAGGACTTCATTGTTTATATATTGTATACATTTTTGTTTAAGCAAGTTTAATAAAAATATTAATTAATATAGCCCAATGTTTTTATGATGAGAAATGTCCAGATGCTACTGTAATAAGTCCTTTAATTTAAATTTCAATATCTTGATTAAGAAACAAATGTTTTCCAAAGTTAGCCCATGTTTTAAAAATTTGGTTTTGGATAAAGAATTGTTTAGAAATAACACAGGACTGAATTTAAAAAATACCAGCAACCATCACAATATTTTCTTAGTACATCTAAAACTTGAATGTCAGCTTGTGGGATAAGCTTTTTTCTTTATATTTCATAAACACTTACTGTATTAGGCTCAGCACCAGGCATCAATATGTCTTGAGTTTTTGGGTCTTGGTACAAGTTCTCTGGAAAGTGACAGTGTATTCAATATATCACTTGTAATACAAATAAATGATGATTCTAATTGCTCAAGAAAAAAATCTATTTACAACAAAACAAAATTAAGATTTAACAATGCAAAACAATTAATTGAATTGCTTCTATATGCTACAAAACTAACCATTGGCTTCATCTGGATGATTCATGCCAGAATGGTGGTGAGATCCTATGGCTGCTTCTTCAAGTGCTGGATTTGGTGGAAGTGGAACGCTGACATCTTTGGGAAAGTTATCTCCTGTCAGTTGTAGAAGTTCATTAGTGCCTTCTTCTTCTTCTTCTAGCCAGCTTTATTGCTGCTGAGCTGTGAGCTCTTTTGCAGGTGCAGGAGGACTAATTCTTTTAAGTTTTTCCTACATAAAAATGTAGTGCCTTTCAGACCTTGTGGTCTATAGGGCAGATGATGTAAAGGTCATCTGTTTCTGTGGTCTCTGGTTAACGATGGTGTTATGTGGCAAGTATAATGAAAACCGCCTTTATTTTTCCCCAACTAACAACAGGTATCCATTAAAGCTGGTTGCCCAAAGATCACAACATTAAAAATTCCATTCTTCACCAGGAGTCAAACCTGGGATTCCCTGGTGCGAAAGTCAAGCACTTTATCACTCAGCCACCCTGCTGCCCCCTCTTTACTTGTAAACCTTAAATTAATGATGATGACTGGAAAGAATCCTTTCATGACTTGTTAAACACAGTATAATACATTTAAAAAGAATGAATAATAAAATAATTATTGAACTAATGGTTAAATTATTATCAGCACACATATTTAGAAAATAAATACAAATGAGGTGAAAATACAATACAAAGTCAATACACTAACCCAACACCCAACAGTATGATCCATTGAACTTGAGTTATAAGTACATCTAGCAGCCTACATAGGAAGTGAAAACAAAAAAGAAATTAGCAAATAAATATCACACATTTGTTTACCTATGAAAGAATGTGATGTCTTGGGAATAGCAATCATATTTTTTTATTTGATCATTCAATGTAAAAAAAAACAAAAAAAAAACATTAAAATGTGCAGTGCCTTAAAGTGTATACTCTCTAAAGAGATGGAATAGGTTGCCTAAAACAGACATGAAAACCAATCACTTAGTATACAAGAAATAAACAACTAGTTAAACATATGAACATAACAATATAGTTTGTTTTTTTTAACATAAAATATCAGTACGTTCTAGACATTGCTTAGTGAACTTTTCTTATAAAAATTCTTTAAAAAAAAAACAATCTTACTTTTACCAATTTTCTAGAGAATGAATGTGATGTAATTTCTTAAATGATTAGGTCCAACAATTCAATTTTCAACAAATAAAAAAAACACATTAACTGAAAATTTCATTATCTTATCTTATATAATACAGACGTTACTTCAAAAAAGAAGATGATTACGTCCTACGCGTCATGCATTTATCATGCATATTAACCAATGACTTAAATTCTGCCAAGTCACTGGTTTTCCTGGCTAGCTCAGGCAACCCATTCCATGCTCTAATAGCACTAGGGAAGAAGGAGTAATGTACAAATTTGTCCTAGCATTATAGAATAATGAATGTATAACAAAAAATAAATGTAGTAGGAATTCTAAAAACATACCAAAGCATCTCCAGGTTTGACTTCAATAATATCTTTCACTGGGTAAAAAGCCTATACAAAGGATATAATAGACAGTGCTCGATATTGTCTTGAAAATATTGCTTAGTCTTTACATATAATTTCTTAATGTTAATATAATATTGTCAAGCTAACTCACTTGTGGCCATTGTGGATTTCCTTTGCCAATCTTATGATAAGAACCATTGTGTTGGTAACCAGTGATGACTCGACCTGGAACAATAGTTAGGGTGGAAGAGAACTGAAAGGCACAAGGCTGTTACATAGATCTAGTTTGAAGACCCTAATCCATTTTCTAGTTAGTGTGTGAGACATGAGGAAGTGAAGGAAGTGAGATAGTTTATCTTGAAGAGGAGAAAAGAGAGAAATTCTAACTCTTACCTAATCCATGAGCATGTGTTCTGTAGGCAAAGGGAAAGATACTCTTGTCCATTCTGAATGTACAGCTTATATCTACAGGGTACACTGAAATTTAAAAAAAAATGTCCTTGGGTGTTTATAATGGTTTAAAAAAAAGATTCAACTATTATTAAATTTCATTAAACAATAAAAAAGCTTTTTCTTTGGAATAATATCTACTGAAAATAGTCTATAGAATTTAAGAATTCTTATAATTTACATGTGGTGGGATAGTGAAGCCAGCAGCCAACAAAAATATACCAGCAACATACTGGGGCTGTCACCTGATGCACATACCTTGCCGTGGTGTGACAGCTTGAGTGCCTCAATGACCCTCAGAGCTATACCGGCGGGAGCTCATCACTCCTGGCAGGTACTACCAAGCCGGACAGGTCTGTTAGGAAAGAGGCCAGACAAAAGGTGCCTCCCCCTCCCCGGGACACAGGGGTTGTGCGATTGGCTAACAACCTGTCTATGGAAAAAAAATAGTGTTATAGAAACCAGAACAAAAACACAAACACTAAACATTGTCAGGCAAAAGTAGAGCTCCACAAAGGAGACTTATGAAGCTATGCAGGGAAAGTTGAACGAATCCTGTGAGGCCGACCACTCTACTTAAACCAATGAAAAAGAAACACTTCCTTATTCAGAAGGCAGCATTTAACTTGGGAACATGAAACGTACTTTACTAGAACCAGGTAGATGTGCACAAATTGCCAAGGAAATGGCCAACTACAAACTACAGATCCTGGGAACGAGTGAAGTTCGATGGAACACATTCGGTGAAACAAGACTGCAATCAGGAGAAACCCTTCTCTTCTCTGGAAAGGAAAAAGAAGATGACTTACATAAAAATGGTGTAGCACTACTACTAAACAAGGAAGCTTTCAAAAGTCTTTTAGAATGGGAACCAGTTTCAGAACGAATAATTAGAGCCAAATTTTTGTCTAAGTTCAAAAATGTTCACATCATTATGTGCTATGCTCCCACCAACCTTGCAAGTGATACTGACAAAAATACATTTTATGACCAACTGCAAAGTATAGTTGACAGAATACCTACAAGAGATGTTTTGATCATCATGGGAGACTTGAATGCCAAAGTGGGAAGTGACAACAGAGAGAGAGAGAAAAGTATGGGCACCCATGGACTTGGCACCATAAACGAAAATGGAGAAATGTTTGCAGACTTCTGCACATTTAATGAATTAGTGATAGGAGGCAGCATTTTCCCCCACAAAAAATGCCACAAAGTAACATGGGTTTCACCAGACAATAAAACAGAGAATCAAATCGACCACATTACCATACGGCGGAACTGGAGAAGCACATTACTAGATGTACGAAACAGAAGAGGAGCAGATATTGGCTCAGACCACCACCTAGTTGTTGCCAAACTAAAAAAAGAAGCTGGCCAGCAATAAAACAGAAAGAAACAAAAGGAAAAGATTTGACCTAGACAAGCTCAACAACACCCAGATTAAAAAGGAATTCCAACTATCCCTTCAAAATAGATTTGCTGTGCTACAACTAGATGAGGCCAAACAAAGCGTCGATAAATCTTGGCAAAATTTCAAAGAAATTATTACTGAAACAAGCAATGAAGTACTAAGCCTTAACCCTAAGAAGAAAAAACAGTGGATTAGTGACGAGACATGGAAATTAATCGAAGAAAGGAAATGCGCTAAACAGGCAAAAACAAGAAACCACAAGCAACAATCAAAACAAGACTACCAAGCAGTTTCACAGAAAGTCACCAAAATGCTTAGACAAGACAAATGATCATTTTACAATAATCTGTCAGAACAGGCAGAAGAAGCAGCAGGTAAAGGAGATATAAAACAACTATACAAAATCACCAAACTTCTCAGTACCAAAAAGGCTAATTGCAATGTTCCAGTCCGAGACAAATACGGAAAACTACTTTCTTCAATAAATGAACAACTTGAAAGAAGGAAAGAATATTTTCAAGAAGTGCTCAATAGACCTAAACCACGAAATCCACCAGATCTAAATGCAGGACCAACACTAGACATAAACATGGAAGAAATAACAAAAGAAGAAATAAGGAATGCACTCAAACAAATGAAGACAGGTAAAGCGGCTGGAATTGACAACATACCACCCGAAGTCCTAAAAGAAGGAGGAAGTGAAATAGTTGACCAAATGCACAAACTATTCAACAAAATTTGGTTAACAGAAACACCTCCGGGTGAGTGGAAAAGGGCTTGCTAATAAAAATACCAAAGAGTGGAGATCTATCACAATGTGAGATATGGCGAGGCATCACTTTGCTGTCAGTACCAAGCAAGATTTTTAGCAGAATCCTACTAAACAGAATAAAGGGAGCATGTGATGAACACCTAAGGGAAGAACAGGCCGGATTCAGAAAAGGGAGATCTTGTGCTGACCAAATAGCTACACTCAGGATAATTGTAGAACAATGTGTCAAATGGCAATCTCCTCTCTATGCAACTTTTGTCGACTTTGAAAAAGCTTTTGATAGTGTCGACAGAGAATCTATTTGGACTGTAATGAGACATTATGGGATCCCCAATAAAATAATAACCATAATCAAGAGCCTTTATGATGGTTTCACCTGCCAAGTAACCCACTGTGGCAAGCTGTCAGAGGAATTTCCAGTCACAACAGGAGTCAAACAGGGAGGAATCCAATGGACTCTCACACAAA
The DNA here is from genome assembly GCF_947242115.1 of Biomphalaria glabrata. Lineage (NCBI taxonomy): Eukaryota > Metazoa > Mollusca > Gastropoda > Planorbidae > Biomphalaria > Biomphalaria glabrata. The sequence continues at coordinate 614,001 of NC_074716.1, forward strand.
AGCTGGAAGATCTGGAATTCGCTGACGATATAGCCCTATTATCACACAGACTACAGGATATGCAAGAAAAGGTCACAGCTTTAAGCGAAGTAGGAAAAAGAGTAGGCCTCAAAATAAACCATCAAAAAACTAAAGTACTTAAAGTAAACAATAAACAAATCGGAGACATAGTATTGGATTCTCAGACAATAGACCAAGTAGAAAATTTTATATACCTTGGGAGTGTAGTCAGTATATCAGGTGGAACAGATGAAGACATTAAACGCCGTATAAATCTAGCACGTCAGACATTTACACAGCTAAAACCAACCTGGAAATCTCCTTACATCTCAAACAAGACTAAATTAAGAATCTTTAACTCTAATGTCAAGGCTGTCCTACTGTATGGTTCTGAAACATGGAGAACAACTGAAGCCACAACAAAAAAAATACAGACCTTCATCAACAGATGCCTGAGAAATATCCTAAAAATACACTCGTATGACAAAGTAGAAAACACCAAACTGTGGGAGATGAGTGGACAAAAAAATATAGAAGTGCAGATCTTAGAGAGAAAGTGGAGATGGATTGGTCACACCCTTAGAAAAGATACCAGCAACAGAGCTAGGCAGGCCTTAGAGTGGAACCCCCAGGGAACAAGACGCAGAGGAAGACCAAAAAGAACATGGCGACGCAATGTACTTGAAGAAGCAGAGAAGACCGGGAAGAGCTGGGACACCATCAAAAAGCTAGCAAGAGACCGTGGAGAGTGGCGTGTTTTTGTCGAGGCCCTATGTTCCATGAGGAACTCAAAGGAGTGATGATGATGATGAATATACTGGGGCCTAGAAGTGAAGGTTGTAAGTAAGCATTGAAGAGTATATAATAAGAGAAATAGAAAAAAATCCTTGATTAAATTAACTAGATTTAGAACAATTTGAAGATAGAACTTTAAAAAGCAAAATGTTAATTATGCTAAGAGCCTTCAAATGCTAAAAGCGTTTAAAAATATAAAACAAGCTGTTGAAAGACTTCTGAAGATTCCAGCTCCCATGGTATCAACGAGGCGGCTCGGAAACATTTATTTTGTGGAAAGTGTATTTGCAAGCAACAGGTGAACATGGTCCCCATTGAGTTCAAACAAGCCACCACACTATTCCACAAAGAGGCTGCCATAAGAGAGAGCTAAGGGCAGGAAATTGCGCTAAACAAAAAGAATAGGTAGAAATATTTCTAATCGCACAGACTTATTGTTAGTCTAGATCTATTACAAATTTAATTACATGACCGATCCAAACTAATTGATACAATTACACTTAATATAAGCTTGTTTTTTTTTTTTAAAGTATTTTTACGTATTTTTCTTGTGTAATATTGTTTGTTACTTTACTTCTGAATTGTCTCCAAGTAACTTTACTCTCTGTATTACTCCAGTAATTGTAAACATTCATTTGTTTGAAACTAAACAGCTCTATTTTAGACCTGATAAACTTATAATGCTAAGATTAAATAGAATTTCAGTTGTATGTTCCTATTGGATTTCTAAAAATTTCTTTTAATAATTTTTAAGCTCTAATGATTTGTTTGATTTCTAAATTAATTCCATAATATGAATATAATATTATAATTCCAAGGTATTTTGAGCTTTGAGATATTGGTTTTGAATAATAAGGATAAGCAGTTTTCATTTGTTTTGGTTATCTCTATTAATAATAATAATAATAATAATAATAAATACTCTCCGCAAGAGGTTCTCGAGTCTACTAAACATCTGCTGTACTGGGATAGGCCTATTCTGACCTACAAAATGGTAGATTTCAATCGCCCGGATCTGCTGTTCATCGATAAAAAAGAAAAAAACGCTACCATTATCGATATCGTCGTACCACTGTCTCATAATTTAAGAAAAACTGAGATAGAAAAACAAAGAAAATATGGGAACCTAGGCTTGGAGATTAAGCGTCTATGGAAATTGTCCAAAATAACAATATACCCCATTGTTATATCAACCGAGGGGATAATAACAACTGACCTCACAGACACCTTCAAGGCCCTTAACATTCCTAGGAACATCTTCGTTGCCTGTCAGAGGGCGGTACTGTTGCAGACCTGCCACATCACCAGAAAATTCCTCAGTGGAAACTGTTAAAGGGACTACGATGAATTTTGTTTCTCTTTAGCGAAACTCGACCCTGGCAGCGCCAGAGAATGACTACTCGTTCATTTCTAACATAATAATAATAATAATAATCTTTATTGTCCGTATGGAAATTGGTCTTACAATTTGTGCATTACACCAAACAAAAACATTATAACTATAAGAAACCAAAGTGTACATTCACACCAGACTCACTCATAATTTACATGTGACAAAGTTTATACCAGATTGTTCTTATTTAATGATTTGATTGCCAGGGGAACAAAAGAGAGTTTGTGTCTGTTAGTCTTTGCTATCGGTGTCTTGTATCTCTTTTGTGATGGTAAAATCACAAAATCCTGACACAAAGGGTGATTCTTTATTTCGAGGATCTTTTATAGATGGCTTTTTTATAGATGTTTGTCTCAAACAACTGCCCAAATGGGGTTTGTTTTTTGCCAATGATTTTACCAGCAGCATTTAGGATTCTATAAAGTTTATTTTTATTTTTAATGCTCAGATTGCCATATCAGGCAGTGATATTGAAACTTAAAATATTGCAGATATGAGCGTGATAAAACATAGCCAAGGCCTTTTCGCTAACATTAAACGAGGACAGTTTTCTTAGTAATCATAATTTTTGCTGATATAATCAGTATTTGCAGTAAAATTTAGTTTATTGTCTAGGATAGTACCAAGATATTTAAAGGTTTGCACAATTTCAATAGTCTCTCCAGCTACAGAAACTATGCGGTCTTTTGAAATAACATTGTTTACCCTAACCCTCTGAGATCTCTGGGTCAAAAATTCATTAGTCCATAGTATTATGTATGGACTAATCTTCAACGCTTTCATCTTTTCAATCTCTCCCTAGATATAGCTTTTGTTTTTTAAACGGCAGTAGGTAGGAAACTACACATATTGAAATTTCTTACTTCTGATGTGTTGTGTAAAATTTTAGTCAATTTTGTACAAGGTTCAAGCTGTACACGTTGTACAAGATAAAAGTTCATCACATCACAATAATGTTGTTTACGATGCCAAGTACCATCTCACTGTCCATCTTCAAGAGCATCAAGAAGCATCACAACTTCATGACATTTTCCTATTATGGATACAAACAGTAAAAATCCATTAACAACTTATTACAACGTTTAAACTGGATACTTGAGGCATCCCTAAATTTCCAACCCATCAATAGATTCAAGCTTATTTCTTCCTTCGCTTACCATTTCCTCAGGAATCTAAAATTTACAAATGATCGATGTGATGATACACACAAAGAAAATATAATACTTCTCATACTTACTTTCCAATAAGCTTTCAATATATATTATCTCCCTTTAAAACTATAACTCTTCAAATTATTTCCCTTTCTCATCAACACAGTCTTATGAGTGCCATACTATAGCATACAAATAAATATCATAACATATACAACTTATTTACAATCTAAAAGAACTCAACATGTTCATGCACTATACAATTAAACCATTGCTAGTATATATATCTATATATACTTATAAGTAAACCATCAAGAATTTACTTTCTCCAACTATATTCTGCTTCTCCATTTCTTCTTTGGTAAGGTCTATATGACCTACAATTGTCCCTTGTACCCTGGTACTCATCAGAGTTACATCTTCTCTGAGGGTTCCCTCTATGATACTGTCTATCATAGGCATTGCTATCAAAATTTCTGTCATACTCATAATGGTCAGATCTCCTATCTGAATAGTCACAACTTCTGCATTGCCTGGCAATATGTCCCTTTCTTTGACATTTAAAACAAATAATGTTTCTTCTCACTTTACCATAAGAATTTCTTTGTCTCATTTTGTATTCATGTCTTCTATTCCAGCTATCTATCTCTCCTTGAGTCAGTTCCTTTAGTCCATGTATATTGCCTAAAAGCAAATCATGAGACAATCCTGGTATTGCTAAACCTTTACAATAACCAGTATAAAATGGTGTTTCTAAGAAAACTTTACAGGCTTGATAGCGCTTGATACTGCCATCTATCAACCTTACTTTTTTCTCATAGCCTAATAAACAATCTGGTTTAACTAAGTTACTCCTAATTCCAACTGTACTGCATCCCGAATCTTTGACAAACCTCATAGGTTTGATAAAACCAGAGTGTACTCTCACTCTGTTGGTTTCATCTTCTGCAAAATTTATTTCTTCTACACCCCAACAATAGTTCATCTCTTCTACTTCTTCATTATCACTACTTTCTCTACTGTCCCTATCATTGGTGAAATACACTCTACTTTTGTTATTTCTGTTTCTGTTCTCTTTAAACTCAACTTTCCTACTCTGCTTTCTGTATCTCGTCGGGGTCGCCAAAATAATGTTGTGGGATAATCTGACTTCAACTATGTATCAATAATTACTTAACATTAGCCACAGAACATTATTTTAATTTCCTAAACATTTTTTGATCATTTTAAGTTCACATGGCACTAAGAAGCTGCAAAACATATCAAGGCATCAGTAAAGCAGAAAAAAAAAATCCCACACATTCTGGTCTTCATGCACCAGTTTATCAAGTAGCAATCAAATCAAAGGTGTAGAAAATAAAAATATTAATACAAGTTATTACTGTATATTATATAAGGGTCTTTAGTTAGATGATGACCTGGAAGTAAAGAAAATGTTGCCTTAATGGTTTCAATAAAAACATGTAGATAGCTAACTATAGAACTAAGGAATAGTCTTATGTATTGTTACTATTCCTGGCTAGCTTAGACCACTGAGCTATGAATGTTTTTGCGGCAAAACCAAATCTGTAAACATCAAGTTGTCACTAGAAATTAGTTAAGTCTGATAAAAAGAATTAGCTTATTGTTAAAGGGTTTAACATTGTTATGACATGATTAGGAATTAGTTATTTGTTTCGGGAATAAGGGGAAAGTTTTAATTAGCGACAAGTGACGTGACAGATCTTTAAAAAATAAGAACGCTCTAAGTGAAGCTAAAAGGAAGACGCTTCTTGTAGAGTAGTAGAATTGAGTACAATAGATATACGGATTTACGACATAACTGACATCGGACGATTCCCTTCTTGAGTATTAAACATATTTGTAGAACAACATATCAGCGTCGACTACATATTTGATTGTTTCGGCCTTTCGCCGTTGTTACTGAAGTAGTTGAGTTCAGCGTTACTCCCAGTCAGATCTACACTAGACAGATTACCAAGAATCAACACCGCGCGGAAGCCTTAACACATGTATAAATAAATGGATGGATTATAAGACCTCAGTCAGTCTTCCCTTGTTCAATTCATACAAAATGTGGTTTGATAGAGCACATTGGCATTAATAATTAATTAAATAATTCATCAACACAAATATTTATTTTAAATTTTCCTTACCTTTGGGCATGACAGTTGGAGGAGCATTCTTAGCCCAGGCAAACATTATTGAGGACTGACCATTTTTACACATTAGTGGACAGTTCCTGTTGAGTAGAGCAGAATAGAAACTTAACATCCACCAAACTTTTTTTTCTAAAGATTATTTCTTTTATATTTAAAACTTTTACATTATTCAAATAAGTCAGACTAAAAAAATAATAGTTGCTTTTAAAGTATGGAGAGCTCATTTCACAGATGACTTTGACATAAGCATTGCAATGGTTTGAAATGAACACAAAAGATTTGCAAGACCATCAATAGACTTTTTGATGTTTAGTTTTTATGAATAGTTTATGGAAGTCTCAAGGAAAAAAAAGTGCCATTTAATAATGTCCACCACTTAGAAAGCCAACTATGTTCCAGTAGGGGGATTTATATTTATAAAAGAGAAATATTTCTTTAAAGACAAATAAAGGTAGACTAACTAGGAGAGAAAAGGACATCAAAGTATTAATACTAGTAGATAAATTTGAGACAAAAAGAAAACAAAAAAATAATTAAACAGAAATGAATTCAAAATTATTAGTGGTTTAAGATCATGTCCATTTTTGTATAAACATTGTTGAAAACAAAGTTCTGTTGATTAATTGTACATTTTTGTTTGTATTATTATTTGTATTATTTGTATTAAAGAGTGTTGGTATTTTTGTAAGAGTGTTGGTATTTTAAATATCTAGAAAATTGCTCAAAATATTAAGAAGTCAATAAGCCTTTCAGTAAGTCTCTTTTACTGAGCTATGCCATTGAAAGAATCCTCTTAATGTCTCCAATGTATTCTGCTTCTCAAGAAGAAGACTCAACTCCAAGGTCTTTGTGTGCAAATAAATTACATCAAGTTCATCTTTTCTTAAAGGAGAAAGCTTCATTCTTTTATAAATTGCATTTATATAGTGCTTGCAAAGCATGCTTAGTGCACTACTGTCAAATTTCTTGTATGGACAAGGGGGGGGGGGGGGGGGGAGAGAGAAGGTATTATGGAAGTTTTCATGCTGCCTTTAGGCAGTCAGCAAACACAAAGCTCAGTTGGGATTCAAGCAGACACTGCTAAGATATTAATCAATAAAATCCAACTGACCATTGTTTTGTTCTGGGGGATTTACTCCTGGATGGTTGTGAGATCCTATGGCTGCTTCTTCAAGAGCTGGATTGGGTGGAAGTGGAACACTAACATCTTTGGGAAAGTTATCTCCTGTCAGTGGTGTAAGTTCATTGAATTTACAATCTTCTGATGAGTCAGCTACAGAACTATTTGTGTAGAACATGATGTAATAATTGCACATCTCATCATTGCCTGTTGACCTGCATCAGAAACTATCATCAGTAAGTGAACATCTCATCATTTCCTGTTGACCTGTACAAGATTAAAAGAAAAAAATGTTTTGAAAATCAACAATAATACAATTGAGAAAAAAAAAAAGTGTTTATTTAATTTAAGGTTTAAAACTGAAAGAGTTTTATCCTCATTATTTCTTTTCTTTACCAGATGTTTTGAGACTATCAGATATGGAATCAATTTAGACTGGTTGAAAAATGGAATAGTAAAATAGAGAAATTTGTGGAGTTCCAACTAAGACTAAAACTGTTCAAAGGGTTTGGATTTATATTTGTAAACTTGTGATAACTTTATTTCTAAAGAAGTATCATTGTGGGCCAATAGAATGTAGACAAATGAAACTCCTCTTTAAATACATGAGGCTTAGATGTAAAAATTGATCTAAAAAGGAAAACTTTTTAAACAATAATTTTTTGTTAATTTATAACCTAAAAAACTGCTATTGCAAAAAAAAAAAAAAAGCAGCAAATTAATATGTGGATTCATTTCTTTGTTTTTAGTATCCAATTTTTTTTAGTGGTTTTTGTTGAATATTTAAAAAAAAAAAGCAACTTTGTATTTTAAGAATTATGACTAGAAAGTAATTCAACCTCATGTACTAGATAAAGAAGTAAGAGTAGCTTCTTCAGCCATAATGATCTTTCTTAGAACCAAAGCTATTCAATAATGATAATAATAATAATAATAATAATAATTTTATTTATAAAGCGCTGTTAACAAACAAAATGTAGGCTCAAGGCGCTGTAATAAGATTACAAACAAAAACACGAGAGCTAAAATGACAGTTAATCTAAAAAAGTTTTAAACATATAGGTCTTAATGTTCTTCTTAAAAGTGGTGTAGCATGGGGAGTGAGTTCCAAACCTTTGGTCCGTGAACTGAAAAAGCCTGCAGACCGTAGCTTTTGAGGGAGAAACGTGGCACTACTAAAAGCGTTGAGTCCATTGAGCGCAGGGCTCTCTGGGGGACATATGGAGTAATCAGTTCGCTAAGGTACAAGGGCATCTCATTGTTATATATACACTGATGACAAAGTGTGGCGACCTTGTAATCGATTCTCGCTTTCACGGGAAGCCAATGGAGCGTGCGCAAGAGCGTAGTAGCAGAATCTTGTCTAGTTTTTTTAAGGACTATTCTAGTGGCGTTGTTCTGTATACATTGCAGCTTGGCTATTTTGTCATCAGGTATACCTGCTAGCATGGCGTTGCAGTAGTCAAGGCAGGAGAGTATGAATGCCACAGCTAGCGTTTTTGTTGACTCCGTTGTTAAATATGGTCGGATCTGGCCTAATCTGTGCAGCTGCAGATAAAGACCTTTGCAGAGCTGACTTATGTGTGGGTCGAAAAATAGTGTTGAGTCGAAGAAAACTCCAAGATTCCGCACTACATGGACAAAAGAAAAATGGCAGTTCATAATAAAGAGAGAATCTGTGCTTTCAACTTTTGAGACATTGTTCCTAGTGCCAATCTTAATTATTTCTGTCTTGTCTTTGTTCATCTTGACTCCGTTGTTAAATATGGTCGGATCTGGCCTAATCTGTGCAGCTGCAGATAAAGACCTTTGCAGAGCTGACTTATGTGTGGGTCGAAAAATAGTGTTGAGTCGAAGAAAACTCCAAGATTCCGCACTACATGGACAAAAGAAAAATGGCAGTTCATAATAAAGAGAGAATCTGTGCTTTCAACTTTTGAGACATTGTTCCTTGTGCCAATCTTAATTATTTCTGTCTTGTCTTCGTTCATCTTGAGTTTATTTTCAACCATCCAATCGCTCACCCTTGCAACGGTACCACTGATTTTCTCTGCCAGATGCGACACCTCTGAGGGTACTGATGAATCATATAACTGTGAGTCATCGGCAAAGAAATGGTATAAGATGCCGGTTGGCTGTATGACACCGCTGTAAGTTTACACTTGCAGACTTTTGTAAGTTTACACTTGCAGAAAATAAATCAAACTAATGCTGGTGTCACTAGTAGTGTCAATATTAGAACTAACTCACTTGTGGCCATTGGGGATTCCCTTTGCCTATTCATGATAAGTCCCATTGTATTGATAGCCTGTGATAACTTTGCCTAAGTTTAAAAATAAAAATATTTAAGTTTAAATATTTTTTATTTTGGAGTTTAATTGTTTTAGGTTAAAAAAAAAGATAATCCATGTGTAATAGACTAAAACAACACGAGCTTCAATAAACACAATGTTTTTATTCGTCCATCTTTATGCTCTTTACTCCAGCCACTTGTTCTCTATACTCTGACTTCCTTTTACACACAGTTCCTGACACACTGCTATTCACTCAAGCATGTACACTCAAGGTCCACTGGTCATTTCATACACAGGCACACACAATGCACTACCAGCCACGCAAAACACATACACTTACTATCACATCTCCCTCCTTAAAAGCTTTGAGATATCAATTGACTATACAAATGATTTCTGTCTCACTATAAACAAATGAGTAAACTGAATACATGTTTAACACAACAGAATGTTCAATTGTTAGTATTATCAATAATAACAATATAAATTATAAAATGTGTAGTAAAAAAAAAACAACAACAGTCTAGGTTTACAAATAGACATTAATTATATACAAATTGCATAATAATAAAAAGATATACATGTATCTAATTATCTGCGTCAGGGTAACGTACTGGTGGCCGAACTTGGCTAACATATCGAGTTATTACAGGCGGCAGATTGGTAGTGTTAGTCTGTTCCTGTTGCACATTTGTATCGCTCACGTTCTCTGGCTGTGTGGTTTGACCATTAATGACTGTCTCTGGGGTGTCCATTTAAAAAATATCAGGCATGACCCTTGATTTTGTACATGTGTCTCTTAACATCCTTCTATTTCTTCGGTAAGTTATCCCATTCAGTGTTTTTACCCAGTATGATCTCGGGGTCTCTGCTTCTGAGATGACCACTGCTGGTTCCCATAAATCGCCAGGCTTCTTTTGCATCCACACTTTGCTCCCAGGCTGAATGTGTGGTCGCTCGGTGCGCCTCGCTGTTTTGTTGTAATATTTTGCTTGATTACTTTTTCTTGTTTTCCAAGCATTTTCTTTTTTGTCTGGGATTTGAGGTCTGAGATAGGCCTCCGTTGTCGGAAGATTCGTCCTCAGACGGCGGCCCATGAGCAGCCGTGCAGGTGAAGGTCCATCAGGGCATGGAGCATTTCGAAATTGCAAGAGGGCCATATATGGGTCTTGACCCGACGTTCTAGCTTTATTTAGAAGCTGTTTCACTGTTTGTATGGCCCGCTCTGCCATACCATTAGATTGTGGAAATCTGGGGCTAGACGTAATGTGCTTAAATCCCCAGCTTTTAGAAAATTTCAGAAATTCTTGACAAGCAAATGAGGGTCCATTGTCACTAATTACTTCCCTTGGAATACCATGTCGAGCAAATTGTGATTTCATATGTATGATCACATCTGAAGCCTTTAGTGTTGGGATAAGATTTATCTCAAAAAAAATTACTATAGTAATCTACAAGTAGCAAATAGTTTTTACCGAGATACTTAAAATTATCAGCTCCAATTTTTTCCCAAGGAAGTACAGGAGTATCATGTGGTAACAATGGCTCCTTTTGCTGGGACTTCTGGTGTTTGTTACACACTGCACATGTTGATACCATGTCTATAATCTGCTTAGACATTCCAGGCCAGAAGAACACCTCCTTAGCTGTAACAAGACATCTATCTCGCCCAAGATGACCTTGGTGCAGTCTTTGAAGCATTTCTTTTTGCAATACTTTTGGTACTATTAATCTTTCTCCTTTAAAAAGTAAACCATTGCTTTCACGAAGTTCTTCTTTAAATCCTGAATATGCTCGAATTTCTTGTGGAATTTCAGCTCTCTTGTTTGGCCAGCCTATCATAATATTATTCTTTAACAGCCTTAAAACAGCATCATCTGCAGTGGCCTGCTGAAAAATGTTCATATATTCATCTGACATGGGTAAACTATTGATGATCAGATGAACTTGTGCATCCCAGTCATCACTTGAGGGATGTTTGATTGGTAGCGATGCTCTTGACAGTGTGTCTGGAATAGACATTTCTTTGCCTGGCTTGTATTCCAGCAGTATTTCATATTTCATTAGTCGAAGAAGCATCCGCTGAAGCCTAGGTGGTGTAGATGCCAAAGGCTTTTTGATAATTGCTTTCAAAGGTTTGTGATCTGTTTCAACCTTTATTGGACGTCCATACACATAGTAATGGAAATGTTCAACTCCGAAGACAATGCAAGCATTTCTTTTTCTATTTGTGCATATCGTTTTTCACAGTCTGTAAGAGATCTTGAGGCGTAAGCCACTGGCCTTTCATTCTGCATTAATACTGCTCCAAGTCCCTCCTGTGAAGCATCCACAGACAACTTGACTGGCTGTGAAACATCCTAAAAGGCTAAAACTGGGGCGGTTGTGATCAAACTCTTTAAATAATCAACAGCCTTCTGATGTTGTTCCAACCATATCCACTTGTTGTCTAGTTTAAGTAACTCTCTTAATGGAGCAGTTATTTCTGACAAGTTCTGTAAGAATTTACCAAGATAATTAATCATACCCAAAAATCTTTCTAGTTCCTTGCGATCTGTAGGGTATGGCATGGATTGTATTGCTTCAATCTTTGAGTCATCAGGCTTTATACCACTATCTGTAATGATATGTCCTACAAACTTGACTTGTCGTACTCTTAGGCTAAATTTAGATGGCTTCAGTTTGATTCCTTTCCTTCTTGCTATGTCAAGAACTTGCCTAAGTCTATCATCATGCTCTTCTATTGTTCTACCTGCTATCAGTATTTCATCCATGTATGTCTCAACCCCTTGTATAACGTCAAAAGCTTGGTGGAAACGTTTTGCAAATACTTCTGCAGAAGAGTTTAGCCCAAATGGTAGACGAAGGAACTTGTAGCGACCAAAAGGTGTGTTAAAAGTTGTTAGATCTGTACAGCTCTTGTCTAATTTAATTTGCCAAAAGGCAGAGTTGGCATCTAATACCGTGAACACTTGACTTCCACTTAGTCGACTAGCTATTTCTTCTATAGTAGGTAATTGATAGTGTTCTCTTTGAATGGCTTTGTTGAGGTCTCTAGGGTCTAGACATATCCTTAATCCGCCTCCTTTCTTTTCAACAATAACAAGTGAGTTGACCCATGCAGTGGGATGATCTACTTTTTCAATGACACCCTCATCTTCCATTCTTCTCAATTCATTTTTTAATTCCTCACGTAGTGCCGCTGGGACTTTCCTTGCTGCGTGTACAACAGGTTTAATGTTGGAATTGACCTTAATAGTATATTCCTCTTCCATGCAGCCTAAGCCAGTAAATACATCTGCGTAGCCTGAGAGTGTATCGTCCTCTATAAAGTCAACTCTTCTGATTAAATTCATTTGTTGGCAGCCTGGTAGACCCATAATTGGCTTTGAATGTGTCTCCACAATTTGAAATTCTATTATGGCTGTCTTACTTTTAACAGTACATTTAATGTGTGCTTTGCCAACAACCTTCAATCTTTCTCCACTGTAAGTAGTAAGTTTGGATGTTGATTTGAGAAGTTTCTTTCTTTTTAATTGCTTGAAGATTCTGTATGGGAGAATATTGACTTGTGCTCCAGTATCCAACGTGAATGTGACTTGTTTGTTTTCAACAGTAATGAGTGAGTTCCATTCGTTGCTTAGACTATGGGAGCCAATACTGCCGATGAAAAATGTTTCCTCAACGGAGTCATCTCGACCTTCTGACTTCACTATACTTACAGGCTTTGATCTGCACACTGACGAAAAATGACCTTTTTTATGACATCTGTGACAGGTTTCCCCATAAGCTGGGCACTGACGTGGTCTGTGTTCCTTGCCACAATAGCTACAACTCACATTTCCTTTTGATCTTTTAAAGCTATTGGTAGCTGAATTCACAACGTGTACCCCACTTTCTTCATTCATGAGTTTTAGCTGCCATTCAGTTGCCTCAGCTGCCCGACATATATTTTCTGCCTTGTTAAGGTCTAGATCTGGTTCTCTCAAAAGTCTTGCTAGGGTGTTCTCATTCCTTATGCCACCAACTATCCTATCCTTTATTAGGGAATCTTTAAGCAAATCAAACTCACATGTCTTTGCCTTGAGTTTGATGTCAGTGACAAAGTTGTCAAATGACTCTCCTTCATGTTGAGAACGCTGGAAAAAAACATGTCTTTCAATGGTAACATTTTTTCTTGGTAGACAGTACTTCTCGAACTTATTAAGAATGCAGTGAAGTGTATGGAAGGACTTGCTAATCTCACATTCATTACATTCATTGTCCGTCCATTGGAAAGTGTTATAGACTTGCACTGCTTCTTGGCCGATCACATGCAATAATGTCATAGACTGTACTTCTCTGCTTTTTGTATCCAGTCCACTTGCTATCGAATATATCTGAAAGGATTGTTTGAACCTTTTCCAATTTTCAGCTACGTTGCCATTTAATTCCAGCGGTTGTGGCGGGTGGAGTTGGTCCATTTGACACCATGTAATAGACTAAAACAACACAATCTTCAATAAACACAATGTTTTTATTCGTCCATCTTTATGCTCTTTACTCCAGCCACTTTTTCTCTATACTCTGACTTCCTTTTACACACAGTTCCTGACACACTGCTGTTCACTCAAGCATGTACACTCAAGGTCCACTGGTCATTTCATACACAGGCACACACACTGCACTACCAGCCACGCAAAACACATACACTTACTATCACAATGAGCATGTGTTCTATATGCAAAGGGGAATATACTTTTCTCTTTTTGGAAAGTACAGCTGATATCTACAGGATATGCTACAATATACAAAGAATAGCAAACAGTTTACATTTCTCAACAATTCCAAAAGACCAGACATTAGGGCTCTTACATTTTATGGTCAATAAATAATTTTGAAAATTATTATTACTTCCATTACATTTAATCATAGACATATCTCTCTTACAGTGCTATCACATAATTCTCTAACACTTAATCATATATCTCTCTTACAGTGCTATCACATACTTCTCTAACACTTAATTATATATCTCTCTTACAGTGCTATCACATACTTCTCTTACACTTAATCATATATCTCAATTACAGTTTCATCACATAGATCTGTTACACTTAATCATATATCTCTCTTACAGTGCTATCACATACTTCTCTAACACTTAATCAAATATATCTCTTACAGTGCTATCACATACTTCTCTAGCACTTAATCATATATCTCTCTTACAGTGCTATCACATACTTCTCTAACACTTAATCATATATTTCAATTACAGTTTCATCACATAGATCTGTTACACTTAATCATATATCTCTCTTACAGTGCTATCACATACTTCTCTAACACTTAATCATATATTTCAATTACAGTTTCATCACATAGATCTGTTACACTTAATCATATATCTCTCTTACAGTGCTATCACATACTTCTCTAACACTTAATCATATATCTCTCTTACAGTGCTATCACATACTTTTCTTACACTTAATCATATATTTCAATTACAGTTTCATCACATAGATCTGTTACACTTTATCATATATCTCTCTTACAGTTTCATCACATAGATCTCTTACACTTAATCATATATTTCAATTACAGTTTCATCACATAGATCTGTTACACTTTATCATATATATCTCTTACAGTGCTATCACATACTTCTCTTACACTTAATCATATATCTCTCTTACAGAGCTATTACATACTTCTCTTACACTTAATCATATATTTCAATTACAGTTTCATCACATAGATCTGTTACACTTTATCATATATCTCTCTTACAGTTTCATCACATAGATCTCTTACACTTAATCATATATTTCAATTACAGTTTCATCACATAGATCTGTTACACTTTATCATATATATCTCTTACAGTGCTATCACATACTTCTCTTACACTTAATCATATATCTCTCTTACAGAGCTATTACATACTTCTCTTACATGGTTCTCTTATAATGTGCATGTCTGTTGAACTGTTACATTGTTACCATTAAACGTCAATACTTACATGACACTTGGGGTGGAATTTGAAACCAGTAACTAGCCAAAAGAAATATTCCACCCACAAACTGAGGCCTAGCAGTTGGAGCAGAAAGAATGGTTGTAATAAGAGTGTTGACACTTCAATAGAAATGATTACACAAATTAAAATACAAGAGTAAGGGTTTAAAAACTTACTTCTGAAATGTGGTGTATATCTTAAGACCTGAATGATCAGTAGGCTCAGAATCTACATAAAATATTAAGAGTCAAAGTCACAACACTACAGGCTATATTAAGTAGATAGAAGGTAATTATAATAATAAGTCCAAAGATGAAGGAAGAATGCAGTATTTCATGAGACAGAAAGTAAGTGACATTCAAACACAATACAAAGTAGTTGAGTAGTAACATCAATCAACAATCTTTTAGTTAGGTGAACTTTTAGCATTTGTAGCCATTGTGTAGTTATATAATATGAATATTTATCTAGTACTCCCAATTCCAAACAAGCTGCAGCAGTTTCAAGCCACAAGAGACTGAGGGAAAATCCTGAGAGGACTCTATAAAACTTAAGAACTAACTATGGTATTCTTTACAACAGTTTAAGTTATATTAGCATGACAGGTGCTGGACTTGGTTGATACAAGCTATTTAGGATGTAGTAACAAATTCGTACAAGTGCTTCTTCTTCCTAGAGCCATTAGAGAATGGAATGGGCTGCCTTAATCAGCTATGAAAACCAATGACTTGGCAGAGTTTAAGCCATTGATTAACATGCATGACTAAATTTACACATAAAATGCATTGGATTCTTCAACTTCAACTTGTTTCTTCAACTGAATTGAGATAAGCATTTCTCAGAATAGCACTTGCAAATTCAAAAGAGAGACAGTGAGCTATGAGATCTGTTTAGATCTCCTGTCTTAGAATGAGTCAGGCATGCATATTACAGTAATATATTAACATTGTCAACACAAAGTAAAAGTGTGACTGACTTACAAATATAATATTCCTCATCTTCAACAGGATAAGCTGTACATAAGTAGGCATCAGGCTATAGGAAAAAAAATTAAACAAATTTAAACTATGCAAACAATATTAGAATGTGAAGGTCACATGACTTTTATTATTATTATTATAAAAAATTATTTTGTTTTTGCAAGAAAATAAATCAGTATAGAATAACAATCATCATGTTTTATTTATTATTTTATTATCTATATATAGTTATAACCCTGCCATGCACACCACCATTCAAGTAGTGCAGTAGGTGTGCACTGTTAGAGACTAGACTGAGAAGGAATGTTGACATTGAAAAGAAGAGAACCAAGTCCCCGCCCCCCCCAAGTCTAGGGCTGATGAACAACTTATGCTCAAGACATATATTGTTATTATGTGTTTGTGATGTCCTGTGAATTAACATGTGAGCAGGTCAGGAGGCGCAAGAGAGACCTTTTCTCTCTGCTCAACATTAAATTTTATAACAGTAGGCAGATGTTAGCGCTACTGGGTGGGCTCAATCTGTGCACCTCGGTCTGCGACCAAGGGGCTAGAGTCGCCTAAGTAACCAGATAACTAGACTACACTAAACTAACTAAATTTAAAATGTAAGCAAGAACAAAAACTTTACTTGAAATACTAAAAATATAACGATACTTTATTTACATGAAAAATAAATCAATAATAAAATATCTTATCTTATATAATACAGACGTTACTTCAAAAAACACACTACAATAAACTAGTCTAGATCTACAATATTCTACTACTACAACCAACCCATAACACTAACACTAAAACAAGAACACCTTAGTTAGGCTTAGTACCTTAGCCTTACTATTAATAATAGTATTACTTCACTAAGACTAAGAACAAACTAAAGTTACAGTATAAGCCACTAAGCCGACTAAATCCTTTTTTTTTCCTGACAATCCATTCAGATCAGATCTAGTCAATTCTAGTCTAGCTAGATCAGATAATTAGATCGATCTTATATTATAAGAATATTAGACTGTCTAGTCTATTCTATATAGATCTAGAATCTAGGTCTACCATCTAGATCTAACAGTGAGTAGGCCTAGTCTAACCTGTTTCTAAGAAAAAGAAAAGGATTTTAAAAAATACGTTTAAATCATAGCATGATAGTAAAGGCTACTATAGAATGAGATCTAGGTCTAGATCTATATAATCTAGATCTACGTATAGATTATAGTCTATATTAAGTATATAGATAATCCCGCCCTCCCCTAGGCATTCGAGGACACATCAGTTTACCTGGTTGACCTAAAAACAAAACATGCGCTGATCTAACTTACTCTAAGTATCTTTAATCTATGTAGTCTATTATCTCTATAGTCTATATATAACACAGTCTGACAAAAGAAAAAGGCCCCAAAGTCAGTACTGAATATTTTTTCCGGGGAAGGGGCTAAAAAGCTATGCTAGCTTGTGAACTGTGTTACCTATACATCTAGATTCTAGATAAATTCCGCCTTCTCCAAGCCACCTAGTTGACCAAAAAAAAAACGTATCTTAGAGCACGCTCAGTGTCTGTTGCACACACATACAAAAAGCATCAACGTACTAGCATGCTTAGTGTGTGACCTAATTAACGGCTTGACCGATCAATAATTGGCTCCTCCCCCTTTTCTCTCATCATTGTTGTCAATAAAACTAGAGCAATGTTTTGGGGCTGTGTAGATGGCCTGGTATACACCTGTGTGTTGTGCTATTAATGAACTTTTTCTAATGTGTGTTGGTCTGATGGCTGTGATTGGATTGAGTCTTGAGATTTGTTACTTGATAGTATCTTCCCCTCACCCAAAGAAATTTTAAAATACCATATCTACATTCTATATCTCCCCCTTTCTTTTTATTTTAAACTAATTTAAAAAGAGAGAACTATAGTATTTGGATATAATTACTATTATATTGATTATAAAATAAATACTAGATTCATTATTAATTTATTAACATATAAAAAACGAGACCTATTGTTATAGCGATAAAAACGATTGGTCTTTTTTAAACCTCTATGCGTCATGCATTTATTCTGCAACCCATTCCATGCTCTAATATCACTAGGGAAGCTGGAGCATTTGTAGAAATTTGGCCTAGGAATGTGCCTCTATTGTATCTAGATATAATCTACTGTAAGGTGTAGTGATTTGAAGTAATGAGCAATGATGATTTGAATATGATCACCTAAAATTTTGGCCGCAAATAATAGACATTAACAACTACACGTGCTTCTAGAGTCTGCCTAACTTGAAAGCCTAGGAAGATTTGATTGGTTAGTCTGTGAAACACGCCTTCCGATTTAGCAAAAACATCACAAGGTGTTCTGTGCATTTTAACCGTGACCTCCGTGTATGTCGAAGGCGCCGTTTTAACGCGGAATACGGCAACTTTTTACTCCGCCCCACTGTGTAGTCAACTGTGCTGGTAGGAGGTGCTAACAAAGGGGAAATGCGTGGTCTTTTTTTCAGGACGCAAAGTTTTTTTTTTTTAATGCGTATTTTATTTTTTAAATCAGTTATAATTATACAGTTTAATAATAAATAATTATCTTATAGTCAATATTAGAGCGGTATTATTAATAGCTTATATTAGAATAGTCACAGGTAGATCTGAAATTTACAAAAATCCTACACACACGTAACTGGTGCACGCTAGATCCATTTTTCAAAAATAGGGCGGGGTAAGACACATTTGACCTGTGTAAAAGTGTTGGCCTCATTCAGTCGTACAACGACTAAGGTTAATCTCGCAGAACACTTTTTCGTGTATATAACTGTAGAGCCCTATTGTGGAGAGACACTCTAGTCCACATTTTACGCATTAACAGGTGGCATATTTCGCTTTATTGGTCTATATAGATTAGCTGGACATTTTTCGTATGGTACGCTTTTCTTCCAGAGCTGAGGCCCGTGATTTTTCACTGTCCATACATTTCTTGGTCACCATCTCTCTCCGCGTAGTGTTCTAGGGCTATGTCTTCCCAGTATCAATGTTCACTGTTTTGAGGTCCCGTTTTATCTTATCTTATATAATAATACAGACGTTACTTCAAAAAAGATGATTACGTCATACACGTCATGCATTTAGTCATGCAATGACCTAGATTCTGCCAAGTCACTGGTTTTCCTGACTAGGTCAGGCAACAGTTTTATTACACCCAGATCTAGATTTTTCATTGACAGATGTGTTATTTGATCGCTAGACAACTCAACGCTATTAGTATTACGCACAAGGAAAAATACAAGGCTGTCTTTTCATCATATATAGCAACTAGTCGACGTATCGAGACATCGACTATACAAGCTAGGTCTATCTGACCAATCCAACACATTAATGGTTTACTGTCCAACTTTTAGTGTTCATTCTAGGGCAGAGAGAGGGGGGGATGTGAATGTGTTACATTTTTTTTCCCTAGCGTTGATTACCCGAATGCTCTGATAAAACAAAAAATTACAACACACTAGCTATTGCAAACACGAAACATTCAAATTGCTGCAGTTAAAGTACACATAGCATCGAAGCAGTAAAAGGGATGACTATTGATATAAAGTAGCTAATTGGACTACTGTCAGTTTATCAATCAGGGCTGCATGTTGTATTTGAGAAATATCACTATTTTTATGTTTCTGGCTTAGCTTAAGCCTTCGCTCACTGATTGTCAATGTACATTGAAAATACACTTCCACTGGCAGTAAGCCTATTTATGGCAGGAAGGGTTAGGTTTCAGCAATCAACTCAAGAAAACATTAAGATAGGCTGAATTGATATAAGCTATGTAAGAACACTTACAGTTACAAATGATGATACATAAAGTAAGCTTAAAATAGTTTCTCAATTTTTCGAGATGACAAAATACTTTAATCGACTTTGATTTGTTTTGCCTTAAAAAAAAAGTGGTTTATTGTGCCGTTATTCATAGTATGCGAATAGTAGAATATATGCATCTGTTTGGAACCCCTCAACTCAAAGAAAGTGAACAAACTGTAACAGACACAAAATAGAGCAGCGAGATTCATAGCAAACGAATATTCTTATTTGATTAGACACCTTTTGTAAAATCACTAAATTTAGAAACCTTTAGGATAGAAGACTTAAAAGTAAGTGCTTTCCTTGTGCTATTAGAGCATTGAATGGGTTATTTGAGTCAGTCAGGAAAACCAATGACTTGGCAGAATTTAAGTCATAGGATAACATGCATGACTAGATTGACACGCGTAAGATGTAATCATCATCTTTTTTTTTGAAGTGATGTCAGTAATTTATAAGATGAGAATCAATGCCATCGTCAGAATCTTTTGCTCTCTTTGTAATGCAAATAATTGTCGAATTCATGTCTCGTGTCAATAATGTACTATAATAGAACAATAAGCATTTCACAATGAAGGAATCACGGCTTTTTTTTTTATTAAAAAAAAAATAGGTGCCGGTACTCAGTGATTGATTGCCTAACTTTTAACTACTAATAAATTAATAATATAGATCTACGTTAAAATACAAGAAAAGTAATAATTTTTCCCCCACATTCCAAAAAGGTGCCGGTACTCCGTAGCGATGCCTTCCGTCACAAAAAAAGCCCTGCGTATATAGATCTATATTGTTATGTCTCTCCTACTGTTCAGGCTCTCTTCTAACTGCACCTTACGACACAACGAACTTAAAGAACCTCACAACTCAGTGCTCCAAAGTATCAGTCAGTTTAATGTCAAATACATCGCAATTGGCAACAACATTAACACTGTCTTTACAAAAACCTAGTCTTGTTACGCCTGACTTTACACACTATGCTGGTTCTCGCCTCGTACTGGTCACATTGCGAGGTAACGTGAAGTCAAGTCTTACTAACACAGTCGCTCTTATATAGTGTCTCTACTGGCCTACTCGAACCTTCTTGACCACTCCAGTTGATCACTTTCGCCGTGACTTGCGTGCGTAATATTTACACACAGGTCGTTGACGAACTGGCGAGTACTGTCACTGGTCACAGTTGACCGCTCTTCCTGCGCTGGACAGTGGCGATTTGGGTAGGCTAAAAATACACAGCACTACCTCCATCTATGTCACCACCAGGTTGACAACAATATATATATTGCTTTATATAGGCCTATTCATAGAAAGAGAGACAGAGACATTTATACAGTATTATTATTTTTTCATTATTTGTAAGTTGTCTTTTTTATATTGACTTAGGCCTACATTTTTTAATAGATCTTTTCATGAAGTTGGATGTTCAAGTCATTTCTTTTTTCTTCTAAGAAAAAGAATCTTACCTTTGCGTAATAAATAATCCAAACTTTGCCTGTAATACCCGTATGATTATAATAATCCAATCTGTTGAAGAATCTAATTATTCCAATATCTGAACTTCACTGAAGCATATTTCTATACAAAAAGTAAATGATCGAAAAGAAATATGTGCGCGCATGAACTGCAATGATAACACGTCTACTTTCACTAAAAATAGGTCAAACTTTTTTTTCCGTGTCTGAAACAATTCATGTAAAAATCAAACTAACACATTAAGAAACCCGGTCAATACAATGTTTGGTATCTCTTGCATGAATGACCTTTATTGTAAATTTACTATAAATATAGAATCTACTACCAAAAACTACTGCTACTAGAATCTACTACCAAAACATCTGGCACAGTGAGTACGCGATGCCGTGTGTAGGATACTATCTTGGATCGGATGCCTTCCAAGTTACTATTTTGAACCAACAGCATGAGTCTCAAAAGAGTCAAATCAGATACAATGGTGACATATCAGCTTATTTCTCTGTAAAGAATGGCGTGAAGCATGTATACTTGCTCCAAAGACTCCAACCATCTTTCATCTTACCAAAAGATTGCGTTTGGCATACGGTCGTCCCCAGTACGATATACGTGCCATGCCCAGCGTCGCTGTCAAACTATTAGAAGCAATACCTCTATCATGTCCATACCGCATTCACAAGAACAATACTGCTCTTGCCAGCGTATGTTCCTGAAGGAGCGCAGAAGTCATTGGGAAAAGCGTTCAAGAAGTATCTGCTTTCTGTATAGTACCCATTTCTCCGATCTTTATAGAAGAGTTGGGAGAACCACTTCTTGATAGACACTGATCTTTGTAGGCAGCCAGGGCGATTTATTCCATTTCCGCCACACTCTCGCTTGGAGGCGTACAGACATACAAAACATTGAAAAGGATCACTTTTTAAAAGACAGAATACATGAAAATGTATAATGATTCAAATACATTTAGCACCAAGATGTCCGGTGTCACAACGTTCTGCTTCGCACGAGCCGAGGAATAACACTAACAATGAAACTGCAGTAAAAAACACACACACAGATGACGGGGGCAGGGCATTTTCTTGAAAAAGCAGCAAGCTGAAAATTATCGTTACAGCAACCTAACAGACTTGAATCCGCAAATTGGGTATTGGCCAGGGATTCCCCGGCATTTTGTGAAGTGGCCGCCCAAAGTAGAATAAACACTTTTAGTTACAAGTGCATCGATTAATGACCACACACCTGAACTGGCCAGTTTTAATTTTGGCCGAGTTGTGAGGTCCTTTACAGCTGGTACGCTAAGTTTTTTTTTTTTTTACTGTTTTTGTTCAGTCCCTCCTAAATTTCGTGACATTTTGTTTTCCTATTCGCTGCTTCGCTTTTTTGTTTAGTATCCTACATTTTTACTTGCTAGATCTAGATTCTATATCTCTATTTATTAATTCTAAATCTAGACTTTTCTAATTTGATTATTATTATAATACATGATTCTTAAAATGCAATCTATAGACTTGTAAAAAAATTTCAACTATCTTCACGCATAAACAATTGTTTTTAAAGAACTACACTTAGTCTAATGGACCGTTCCTTTCTGTCTTTTGCCTAGATTAGGTGTTTAGTCGAATCTAGGCTTAGATCTATTTTCTAGAGTATGACCCATGTTGTACTGACTAAAAACTGACTTGAACTTTTTTTTGTTTAGTATCCTACATTTCACTTGCTGGATCTAGATTCTATATCTCTATTTAATAATTCTAAATCTAGACTTTTCTAATTTGATTATTATTACATGATTCTTAAAATGCAATCTATAGACTTGTAAAAATTTCAACAATCTTCACATATAAACAATAGATTTTTAAAGAACATTATATTTAGATGTTTACTTTCAGACAAATAAATTATTTCTTTTATTAACATTTTGTATTTCTTTTTCTTGATTGCAGCCCTGTTTTGAATACAACTAGATTTCAACAACTTCTGAAACTCCAATAATACTACCTGCAAGTGTTGCTGAAAGAAAAATAACCCTAACAGCCTTTAAATTTACTACATAGATTCTAATGCTGACAACATCAATTAGATCTAGATGCTGCCTGAAGATTTCATGTCTGTGGCATTTTACCTCTCGAGAAAAGATCTTTTCCCTTTGCAACTTCTGGTGTGGCTAGAGAGGCCAATTGATACACAGCTGTGGTTACATGTAATCACCAGCAACCATTGCATTGTCACCTTTCTTCCTGCTGCTGTTGTGTATGGCATCTGCAATCGGAGACCCTTCCTTTATGCTCTCTCTCCATGTGGATCTATCCAGTGCCACCTTTTTCCCAGCCGCTAGTGTCGATTTTGAAGATGCACACTATGGTAAACTCAATGCAGTTGACTACAATAATCTCCATGACCACATTGTTTCAACAAGAACCTGTGTGCATCACACATTGTAAGGGTCGAAATTGAAAAAAAAATATTTGTAAGCTATGTGCCAAAAATGCTCCTAATATTCAATGATGAGCTCTGACCAGGATAACAATCACACATTGTGTCCGGATGGCACTACATCTGGGTATCACTTCAAAATATCATAGCACGAGAGCAGCCATAACAAAAAGTACAACCAGACCATTACTATTATTATGGATACAGTGATGGTCAATACTGTTGTTGTGTTTTCAATAAAAGTTTAATTGCTTTTTAGTTAGTTACAATGCTATTAATATTAAAAGGTATTTTTTATCATTTTTGTTTTTTATATTAGAGATAATGGTAGGCCATTATTTGCTACTAGTAGATTATGTAATTTGTTGAATGCTATTAAAGAGCTTCCATATAAAATATGTCTTAACATAATTCTTTAGTTTTTATTTCATAACACTATTACTACTATTAATAATAACACCTAAAAAACAAACTATCTACATTGGATTCTAAAAAAATAAATTATACTCGCTATAGCTTTAAAAATATTTTACTTAGTTTTCTTTTTTACAGTGACCAATTAAGGTGTAAAATAATATACAATACAGTACTAAAAAAGACATTGTCATCTTAGCGTAAGTAGGACTGGTTCATTGAAGTATGTCATTACTGCTAACTGTTGATCATTGTGCAGGCCATATGACACCCTGATTATTAACTAAAGTGTGCTTCAAGATTCTGCAGGCTTTTCAGGACTTTGCTTATTTATCGTGCAATAGTAGATCATTAGCGGAACTAAGAACACTGATCTGGAAGCAGTCAGATACTTGTTCTATATCAGCAGCATGTACATTCCTTTGATCTAAAAAAAAAATAATGATAAAATAAAAATAAAAATTACATTTTAAAATGCAAAATATAAAAAGTATAATGCAGAAGTTAAATAAATATAAATGATGGTATCCATATCTTGAGTCCCCACTTCCCCATTAATGTCTTGTCAGCTACCCTTATGAAACTTTAAACTGCATCCTCTTTGAATGCCATCTACAAGACAAAGATGATAGTGCCTAACATTTGGTTTGGCAGTTTTTTGGATAGCAGTCAATCTTGGTACTGATGCCAAGGTGGCTGGCTGATGACATTTCTCATCATAAACTATTAGCTGGTTCAACATTGTTTTTTTTTAAATACATTGACAAAGTTTAGTTTGTCTTTCCATTTTTCTCTTTTCTAGAAGTCAGCATATTTTTATATTTCTATAAGTATGAGGGAAGAGGCTTCTGCCAATGACAGATCTTTTTGGAGACAGCTTGCTACCCAATGTGCCAGAGGGGGAGGATCTAAGTCTAAAAGTATGTCCCTTGTGTCGGTGGGCTGAAATCAATCACAACTGAAATTTAATGTCTAGCTTTGTTTAAAAAACAAATTATTTCATATAAAACTTTTGAGGAGTACACATAACACTTTCTGTCAACATTGTCTAGCAAGAGTGTCATGTGCAAAGCACAATGACCTGCCACCTTTACTTTCAACAACAAATGTCAGGTACGTATTAGGGCTAGGGGTCATTCTAGAAATTCCATCCCAGTCTTTGAACCCAAGACCCTTAGATTCAGAAACCAAGCCCTTTAACAATCAGCCAACCTTTTGAGAAGAATACTGAAATTATTACAGTATAAACCTTATTCATTGAGCCAAAATATCAAACTACAGCCTATGGGAAACAAAAAAGTAAACAGAGATAGAACAAGAAATCAAATGATGCACATGGGGATGCATTGGGCACACACTGGGAAGAACAGTAGACAACATTGCAAGACTGGACTGGAACCCAGAGAGGAAGAGAAAGTCTGGTAGACCCATGCAAACTGTCACGGATGAATGTGTGTATGTATGTATAATCTAGTTTATGTGTTTGATCTAGTGGTTTCATTGTTTTATTTCGTTAACTAGAATTGAACCAGGGACAGCTAGACGTATTGAGAACTAAGGTAGATTCTATAGAGTTATTATTATAAATATAATAAGGAATCTGTGACATATTTGGAGGCTCGTTTATCTAGTTACTTGACTTAGTCTTGGAAGACATTAGGCAGAACTGCGGTTCGCCATTGT
Source organism: Biomphalaria glabrata (assembly GCF_947242115.1). Classification (NCBI taxonomy): domain Eukaryota; kingdom Metazoa; phylum Mollusca; class Gastropoda; family Planorbidae; genus Biomphalaria; species Biomphalaria glabrata. Next base: position 639,722 of record NC_074716.1, read on the forward strand.
TAAAAGGTCAAGGACAAAGAAGGCTGTGAAGTCGTGAAGAGTGTGCGCTCATGTGCAATGGCGGGAAAAAAAACTAAATCAGCCGAGACGAAACCAGGTCAAACACAGTGATAAAACTATTTGTGTTGTGTATATTGTATGCTAGAGATATAAACAAAATGTCAGAGAGATTAACACAGTTAATAGCTGCTGGAAAAGAGATGGTATTGTGTGGGACAGCTCTACAGGAGTGGGTGAAAGAAAGAGAAGTCAAGCTGGAAAAGAAAGAAAAAGAAAGAGAAGACAGAGAGCGTGAAGAACGTGTTAAAGAGAGAGAAGAAAGAGATAAAGAAAGAGAGGTGGTGGAGAGAGCTTAAGAGAAAGAAGCTGAGGTAGAAATACACAGATTGAGAGTAAGAGAGTTGGAGCTTAGGGAGACGAAAGGAGAACTTAAAGAGCATATAAAACCTGTATGGAAACCAAAGTTGCTACCTTTTAATGAGAATGTGGATCAAATGGATGCATATTTGGCAAAGATTTGAAGTACATGCTCAAGCTACAGAAAGACCTAAAACTCAGTGGGGAAGTCATCTATACACATTATTACAGGGAAAGGCACTGCAAGCTTGTATCAACTTTTCTAAGAAAGATTTAGAGGAATATGACAAGGTGAAAGAAGTATTAATGCAAAGATACAACTTGACAGATGATGGGTATAGAGAGAAGTTCCATAAAGCTAAACCAGAGAGAAACCAGCCATTTCATGAATTTGTTGAGGACATTAGAAGATACTTAATGCGTTGGGTAGAATTGTCTAATACTAAAAAGACATTCGAAGGTCTCATTGATCTTTTCATCAGAGACAAGATCCTCACATTTTGCAATCCTCAGTTAGTGGCTTTTCTACATGAAAGGAAACCGAAAGATGTGCCAACAGCAGTCAAGTTGTGTCAGCACTATATTACTGCACATCCAGAGAAGACAATTTGCTGCAAAGACTAATGATAACAGAAGTCGATTTAAACAAGAATGGAGACAGGACCGTCTGCAGAAAAGAAGTGTTGGTGAAAAAAGAAAATGTTTTAAGTGTTTCAAAACGGGTCATTTAGCAGTCCAATGTAGAAACAAAAGCCCCTTAAGACGAAATGAGACTATGGGTTCAAGCAGAAGTCAAGAGTTTAAAACCAGCAACAGGGGAAGACCAACTGGACATCCATACAATGCGTCAGTTTGCATAGACTATCAACATGGTGAACAACTCCATGAATCTGATCAGATCCAGATGGCTGGACCTGTAACTTGTGACGCCGGGAAATTAAAAATGTATCCTGGATTCGTTGGGAAGAAATCTATTTGGGTCTTGAGAGACACAGGAGCGACCACAATTGGAGTGAAGAGACTACATGTGCACCCTCACCAGTTGACGGGTAAGAAAGTCTAATGTATGACATTTGGAGGAACAATTGAAGAATATCCCACAGCTGTCATTGACATTGATACGCCATTTTTATCTGGAAAAGTTGAAGCATGTGTGTTGGAGAGGCCTGCAGCTGACTTGATTCTAGGAAACGTGACTGGCATAACTGAGCCTACCATCACAGATATCTACAAGTGGCAAAGGTGAGCAATGTCAGAAGTTACTATTGCGGTAACTAGATCTCAATCTGGTGTAATAGAAAACATGGGACAACCGATCCTACATAGATTGAACAGCCAGAATCAGAATTAACATCCAGTTATGCATTGAAACAAAAGGAGGACCAAACATTGGTTAAACTTTTTGAATTGGCAAAGCGTCCCACCAGTAAATTTAAAGTGAAAAATGGACTTCTGATGAGACAAGATAACAAAGAGAAACTACAGCTAGTCATCCCTGCCGCCGAAAGATAAAGAATTTTGGAGTTAGGTCATGACTCACCTTTTGTGGGTCATATGGGGACAGCACGAACAAAGATACAGCACAGTAGAAAGAGAGTGCTTGGCAGTTGTTTGGGCAGTAACCAAGTTGGCCAGATATCTATTGGGCAGAACATTCGTACTGCGCACAGATCACGCACCCTTACGCTGTTTAAACACAAGTCGGTGAATTCCAGGGTAACTCGCTGGGCCCCTGATGCTTCAGGACTTTCAGTTCGAAGTGCAGCATATTCCAGGTAAAGGAAACGTCATAGCGGACATTCTGCCACGCTTATCATAGATATAAGCCTACGTGGCTTCTCACAAGCATGTGTTGCTTCAACGAAGACTTTGTGTCTTCAACAGTTTAGACTTTGTTGCTTGATGGTAGACTTTCTGTCTACAACTAAGACTTTGTGTCTTCATCTTTTAAGACTGTGTGTCTTCATCTTTTAAGACTGTGTGTCATCTTTTAAGACTGTGTGTCTTCATCTTCTAAGACTGTGTGTCTTAACTATAGACTGTGTGCCTATTACATTGCAGTCTGTGTGACTACATTAAAGTCTGTGTGACTACATTAAAGTCTGTGTGACTATGTTCAAGTTTGGGTAATCATGAAGATGAGCGTCAAAAATTAATGATTCGCCGAAAATTCAAAATATTTTTAAAAATACAATTAATAAATATAAATTGTGTTTTTAAAAGATTTTCTTGTAAAACAGAGAACTTTTATATTTATATGACATCAACAAAAAGCATTAGCGACGTCAAGGTTGCTCAGCACGCTGCCATTTTGTTTACAATGATGTCACAGAGGTGTTGCCAACTTAGTATTCTGAGATTTTCTTTTTGTTACACTTGCTTGTTTGTAGGCGTAAATTATATCCATTAACTATATAAACTTTTTTTTTCTAACAATTATATTAATAAAGTTGCAATAACACAAATATATGCTGAACTTGTTTTTTTTTTGTGTTGATTTGCTTTTTTTTTTTTGTTAAGTCTATATAGCCTAGATCTAAATATAAGATGAATATTATGTTTTGTTCTGTTGTATTTGAGTCACTGGTAAAATAGTAATCCTGTAGTAGTTTCTAATATTTAGGTGATTTTGGCCAATATAGTGCTAGAAAGGATGACATTGTGGCCCTCTTCTACTGAGCACGGATAAAAGAATCGGCAAGAAGAAAGTCAAGCTGTAGTAGCCTTGTAAAAAAAAAACGTAGAAGGAAATCCAAGTCTAGTAACTATAAGTAGGCTAGTAGTCGGTCGACCTGAGAGTTGTTACAAGTCTAGTAACTAAGTAGGCTAGTAGTCGGTCGACCTGAGAGTTGTTACAAGTCTAGTAACTAAGTAGGCTAGTAGTCGGTCGACCTGAGAGTTGTTAGAAGATTTTAGAAAAGTAGCGATGTAAAGAGAAGTGATTAGGTCACAGTAGAAGTCACGTGAGAATTTAAGCAATTATAAAAGTCTGTATGAAGTAATTGACTAGTTTTTTGTGTGCTCGTCTTTAATAGTAGTTAAGTATCTGGGCAACAAGCTGCTAAGAACATGTAGATTTCATTTCACATCAAGACATATTTCATTGTATATTTCATAGACAAGATATTTTGGGTGTTCATGGGCGCCCGCATGATTCTTTGCAGGGGGGATGCAAGTTACCACCTATGGCTCAAAGTCGTAGCTTCAATTCCCCCCCCCCCCGAGCATATTAAAGAAAAGAATTGGTGTCCCCTCGCCCCCCCCCCCACCTATGTGATATTAATTTCACTGTAAATGCATGACGCGTAGGACGTATTCATCTTCTTTTTTGAAGTAACGTCTGTATGATATAAGATAAGTAGATAAATAGGCCTATTTGTTTCATGCTCTTGCTTCGTTTTAGGATGTCAACAAAACTGGTTGAACTGAGCATTAGTATTGCTTGAAAAGAGAGACGTTAATGAAGAAACTAACGAATCGAGATACGGACTGTAAAACAGTGTTCTTTAATAATCCCAAAATCCAAACACATGTTTTTTGCTTGGTGTGTCTCATGTCGACTACAAATTATCGGCAGCACTAATTCATTACCTAGTTTGTCTGCCAATAGTCTCGCCTTCTTCAAGATGCCATCCCTGAAGTGTTCCTAATCATGGTCAGTTTGGTTTTTGATTATGTCATTAATGTGACTGCCGGTGTGCTTTTGAGCGGCCATTTATGCTAAGATGGACAGACTGCAACGTACAACACGGAAACTGGTTCAAGAACAGATTAATAATTGATTACAATTAAAACACACATCAGAAGCACACGAGATGCAGGCATTGATTACACATAAAGCAGTTTGTCTGGTTTCACTTATAGTAGGCCTAACTATTTTAAAATGCACCAAACATGTTGTTTTGTTTGTTCGTAAAATGTTTTACATGTTTCGGATGTTCCTTCAGAGTTGAAGATAATTACTTCCTAGTCCAAACCTCTCGCAGGACGACGGGGGATGGGAGCGTGCAGGGTTTGAACCCTTAACCATTGATAAATCTGAACGACAACCCAGCGCGCAAACCGCACGACCAGGCAGCCATATCCAACTTAAAGATCTTCTCAAATTGACAGCTCACTAGAATTTTTCCTCCAAAACAAAAAGAAAATAACATTTTATCATATTCTAGGCCTTTACTAAATATAATGATAGCTATAATTATGTGCAAATGAAAAAAAAATCGTCACGACTACGTGCTACAAAATTTTGAATTGCAAGCCCATATTAAAGCGTACATGGTCGGACATGAACTACAGATTAGCTTATTCTAGTTTATTACAATTATATAGCTTATCCTCATAAACTTTATTTCAGTGAAATCATTACATGCTAAGTTGCTTCGTATCAGAAGTTAATTGATTTGAAGGTGTAAAAAAACATGACAACTCTCTCGCGCGCTTAAAGATTGCACGAAACAGGAAAGGCTCGAAATTAACTATCAAACAATTTACAGCCCGGACACCAGAACATAACATCTGGCTTAGGTTTCTGTCACATACTCGTTAGAGATTCAATGTGGCATGGAGTGAGTTAATAGTCATTTGACTATCTCGTGCCTTATTTACGAAGAAATAATTGGTCTGTACTTGACCACGGGGTGAAAACCTAAGTTACCTTTTGGACTCCTGTGAGTAAAGAGATGTATGTATGTATTGTGTAAGAGATACGAGATGTAATATAAATGGGTTCTAAGTGATGTATTTCCATGGCTGGAGTTGCCAAGTTATTATGCACTATTTTATTATGATTATTAAATGTTTTGTCTGTTGAGACGATGCTTTCTTCTAAATATATGTGTTGTGGTCAAATTACTCAGTGAACATAGTGGCACTACGCAACAACAAAATTGATCAGGATAAAGTTATTTAATGTTTGCACAAGGAACATTCTAACAAGGTCAGAAGAGGCCCTAATGCTATACAAATAAACATTCGCGTTATCAGCATATGTCAAAGATATGACAGTTTCGAAACAGCTTATGGACCTGATGTAATCAGAAGAAAAAGGGAACATTATTGAACCCCCAACCCCCCCCCTGGCTACGACTATGCCCAGTAGTGGTCTTAGGGGGTGGCAAGTGGGACAACCTTTCCAGGCCCCGCGATTGGAGATTCCCTAGCACTGTCAGCTTCGAAAACCAGAACAGTTCTCATATATACTCAATATCTTTGGAAATCTTTCCAGGCATCTTTATAATACCAAATACTATTTCTATGTAAGCTCTTAACATGACATAAACTTCAGCAGCACGAGGTTTCTGTACATCCCATTAAGTGTGTGACTTTGTGGTTGGATTTAGCTCTGAGAATGTCAAATGGTAGCACAATGAATAACGTGATGCAAGAAAAATTAGAAAAGTAAAACTGCTGTAGCGCGCAGTCTTAGCAAAAATTCTAGCGATTGTACAGTACCTTTAAGAAAACAACACCGCATATCCTGGGAGAACAGAGAAACAAACGAACAGCGGTGATAGCCGAAGTCGACCCAACCATGCAAGTACATCTTCGAAGAATTAAGAACGCCGAGGCTCACGGCCATTACATCGGGCATAGGATTCAAAACGAGCAAATGAACATTATGGCATCAGAAGTAAAAGGGAACATTATTGATAAAATCAAACTTGCAAAATATTTTCCCGTCATTCTTGACTACACACCTGATGTTAGCCACAAAGAGCTGATGTCCCTTATATTGAGTTTTTTTGGATGTGTCCTGATGTTGACAACTTAACAGGAAAGGATTTGTCATGGCTTTTCTTGCAAGCACCAAGGAGTTCAAGCACACAATATTCGCATCAACAATCGACCTTTTGCGCTCTTCTTGAGGCGACCATAATCTTAACCTTCAGAGTGTGTAGCAGAAATATTATTATGTAGTTTGTTGATTGTTCATGAACAAATGTCTTAATCATTAGTTACGTTGATTAAACTTTAAGGCAAAATCTTTCATAAAGTACATTATGTAATGTAGTCAAACGGCCAATAGTACAGTACATACGTAAGGTACTATGTTTAGTAACAAAAATAAGACCTACAGCATTAGAGGCGGACGAGACATTTAGTGATGTGATGTGGTATGGATATATATCCTACACTTACGGCTTAGGGCCCCGCGCACTGCTAAGGCCGCCTCTGCCCATGCCTCCTTCAGTGAAGTCCAGTAGGGCGTCGGCGCCGTAGGCGCCATTATCCCGTTGATGGTTAGAAAGGCTGCTTTTATCCAACCACCAGGCCTGGACATGGGGCTCTTCACCCCTGTCCTGTCTGAGGCCTCCAGAGTGTCGAAGTCCGACAGCCATCAACAAATACAAGGCAGGACTATTACAGTAGGCCTACACACGAAAGTATCTTTTATCCATAAATTGTGTGAAGTCACCTTCCAGGAGCTTCTTGTAAACCAGAAGACCACGGAAAATCTGTTATAAGTTATAAATGGTTTCTTTTTAATAATTGACACCTAGGATTAGAGTGGGTTCTATGACAGTGCGTGGCTCACTGCGGTCGCATAGGTTGCAGTGACCTAAGGCAGGCTCTGAAAAATATCGGCGTATGCTACTCACTGTATAATAATAAGCTTTTTTTTTTTTACATAAATTAATTACCCTTTTTAACATCGTTTACCGTACTTTCAAAATACAGCAAGAGAAATAAATAAATAGAAATCGATATATGACAAGCGTGAGAGACATAAAACGCTTGGGCTTGTGATAGCTATACATATAAAGAGGCTCGAGGTTCTCAACATCGGACTCAGAGTTGTGCTTACTGAGCAACTAAAAGCATTATTGAAAACATTTTCCCTGGATACCCCCCCCCCCCCCCCCCAGTGATCCTGAAAACAGATTGGACCATATAGTGCTCTGAGCATGCTATAAGCATGAAAAATGCTCTTTATGAAAATAAAAACTATTTAAAATAATATATATGGAATCTGGTCTAGCAATTCATAAAAGCTATTTTTAAAAAAATCTCAATCCAGATCTTGTTCTATAAAATACAGACGTAGGTAATTCACAAAAAAAAAAAAAAAAAAAAGAATTTACTCAGAGATTGTAATAATTCATAATTCAGTGACAATGAAAAGTAACATCTATTTAGCACACACGCAAAAATTGATTGCAATAAATCTTTAAAAAAAAAAAAGAACTATTTTATTGTGGTCTAAATTATTTTGTCTACCATTAATACATCTGTACATAATGGGTGTTTCTCATTTTTAGTTGGCAGCACTTAATGATGCCAAAATTATTTTTGATAAACAAATCTGGATTTATTTTTGGCCAGGAAGAAACAACAAGGAATGTCGCGAAAAATAATTTTTGACGCTCACATTCATGATTACCCAAGTTTGTTTGGATACATAAACGCCTGTGTGGCATATTCAGAGCATTTGTGGCCTATCGAACAAACATTTTTGTTGTATTGTGGTGTAATGTTTGATATTTGTTTTATAATCATTTTATTTAGTAATCTTTGTAAAAATCGATTATAATTTTAGGAGGGGCAAGATGTCATGGATGAATGTGTTTATGTATGTATAATCTATTTTTACAATCTGCGCGAATGACTGGAAGTGTGTTGGTTGTTAGACAGAGACCAGCGTGTGTGATATGCAGTAAAGCTGATTAAAGTTTATGTGTTTAATCTAGTGCTTTCATTGTTTTATTTTGTTAACTAGAACTGAACCAGGGACACCTAGACGTATCCAGAACTAAGGTAGATTCTATAGAGTTATTATTATAAATATAACAAGGAATCTGTGACACAAACATAGATCAAACCTGCAGACCAAGAAGGAAAGTTGGCAGGATGGAAATGGATGGGGAATAGCCCAGAACAGAGTCAAAATGTAAAGCACTGATGCGGATCTATCTAATTTATGTTGCCTATTTTTTTTTATTATGCATTCATTCAAAGATAGAAAGTTCTATTTAAAATAGCTATACCATAACCGTAGGCCACAGAAACAGAGATGACTTTACATCATTTGCCCTTTGGACCACAAGGTCTGAAAGAGAAACTATATCATAATGCTTTAAAAAATCTACTTGCCATGAGGAAGAATAAAAACAGGCCATCTTTGCTGCAGTTCTTTGTTTTCTATCTGTTCCTAAAATATGGTTTCATTAAACTGTGTGCAGCTCCTAATTCTTGATCACCAGGAAATTCTCTGCATCATTATCTGAAAACATTTACAATTAATGACCTAGACAAAGAAGATTAGTGTAGACACTGGAACTGAAAGCTATTTTTTAAATAGTTTAATCAAATTAGTACTTAAAAAGAAAGTTTTAGTACAAAAAAAAAATAATAATTAGAAAGTTAACTTAATTTCCTGAATTAACCTGCAAGTTTTAGCTAACCTATTATGTATTATCATATTAACCTATCCCTTAGTTATTGGACCATTGGGGCACCACACAAGATCTGTTGGCCATATTTTCCATTCCTGTTTGTAATATTATCCAAAAGAAAAAAAAAATTTGATGTAGACTTTAAGTTTTGCCTGTAACTCATAGGAGATTATTTCATTAGTCTGTATGCTGATCTAATTTAGAGAACTTGGTCTGCATCTTGATCAGAACAATTGTTAATGAGATAATGAAGGGATTCAGCTGACAAATAAAAGATAATGTGTTTAAAGTCTTAGTGATAGGGGAATTCTTGTGTGTATTAGCTTTCGTAACAGTATTTTTTATATGACAGAGTTGTTAGCCCTGTGCATAACCATCTGGAGGGCTGCCCCTTTCAGCTCTCTGGATAGCTGCCTTTATTTTCGGGTAAGGTGCCCTAGCCTTTGTGGATCCCTCCACTTCCTGCAAGGCAGCAGGTTTGATTTTGGTCCACCCCGGGTATTTTATTTCCCCGGTACCCACCATATCTGGAGGGCATTCCCCTATCCGCCACCTGGGGAGGCGCTCAATGGGAGATCAAAAACTCCACAACGGAAAACGACCTAGGCCTGGAAAAGGACATGATTTTTGTTTTGCGACATGAAACGTGCTAAGCCTTTTAGAGCAGGTGCGCTAGCCCAACTTACTGAAGTGTTAAAAAAATATAGGATACCGCTTGTAGCTCTACAGGAAATCAGGTGGAAAGACTCGGACATTCTCAGAACCAAGGAGTATACTATATTTTATAGTGGTGGAAGCACTAACAACTTAGGTACAGGTTTTGCTGTTAAAAAGGAAATGGTAGGCAATGTCATTGGATTTAAACCTGTAAGTGACAGACTCTGCTCACTACGTTTGAAAGGAAAATTCTTCAACATATCATTTATCAATGTTCATGCCCCTACTGAAGATGCAGATGATAACACAAAAGAAGCCTTCTATGATGGACTGGAAAGAATTTATGATGAAGCACCAAAGCATGACATCAAAATAGTCCTAGGAGATTTCAATGCAAAAATTGGAAAGGAACCAGCATTCAGACCAACAATTGGCAAAGAAAGCTTACACGAAGAGACCAACAATAATGGCATAAGATTAGTGGATTTTTGATCATATACTCATGGATAAGAATCATGGATCAGACATACTAGATGTTAGAAGTTTCAGAGGAGCTAATGCTGACTCAGACCACCTACTAGTAAAAGCTAAACTTAGACAAAGAATAAGTACCATACACAATTACCAAAGAAAGAGAGCACAGCAATATGATAGTCAAAAACTCTCAAAGGATCCACTTGTTGCAGAAACTTATAGAATGGCACTCCAAACGCAACTGACAACATTAGAAAAGGACAGCGAAAATAACATAAATGAGCATAGGGAAATAATAAAGCATGCTATATTACAGAAAACAGCAGGGTCATTGAGAGATGGGCTGAATACTTTGAGGAGATCCTAAATACCAATGAAGATGGAGATAATGGAGAATATAAACTGCCACATGGGGGACCAGATCCCTAAGTGAACCCTCCAACACTCATTGAAACATCAGAAATAATTAGGACCATGAAGAATCACAAAGCACCAGGAGAGGACCAAATCACAGCAGAACTAATTAAATATGGAGGGAAAGACTTAGATTCCCAAATACACAGACTAATATCAAGAATTTGGGAAGAAGAAGTAATAACAACAGAATGGGAAACGGCTCTTATAACCCCAATACACAAAAAAGGATCCAAGTTAAAGTGCTGTAATTACAGAGGAATCTCTCTACTAAATGTGACTTATAAGATACTGTCTAGGCTTATAACTAAGAGACTTGGAAAATATTCAGAAGAAATCTTAGGTGACTACCAATGTGGTTTCAGACCCAACAAATCCACAACCGACCACATCTTCACACTAAGATGTATACTAGAAAAATGCCATGAATACAACATACCAATCCACCAACTCTTTATAGACTATAAAATGACTTATGACAGTATCAGAAGGAAATACCTATAAGACACTCTACAGGATTTTGGAATACCCAACAAGCTGACAAGACTTATACATATGACATTAAACAACTCAAAAAGCAAAGTCATAATACAAGGAGAAGACTCACAGGAATTTAGGATTAAACAAGGATTAAGACAAGGAGACGCACTTTCCTGCATGCTTTTCAATTTAACACTGGAGAGAGTTATAAGAAATATACACATAAACACAAGGGGAACTATTACTAACTACTTCAGGAGAGAAAACACGGGTCCACAACCAACAGGGATGATATACAGCCAATTTCTACAATACCTTGCTTATGCCGATGACATTGCCTTATTGGGTAAAGAAACCTCTGACATGGCTAGAGCCTTCATACAACTAGAAGAAGCATCTCGACCAGCAGGACTTGAGGTCAATGACAGTAAAACCAAGTACATTACAATGACAAGAGACAATCAAACAGAGGGACAAAATATCAAAATCAAAGACCACGAATTTGAAAACGTCCAAACTTTCAAATATCTAGGAAGTACTATTAATTTCAAAAATGACCTACTAACAGAAATAAAGGAAAGAATAGCAGGAGGCAACAGGGCATTTTATAGCATCCACCATTTACTTAAGAGCAAAACGATTTCAAGGAAAACCAAGAAAATAATATACAAAACTATAATAAGACCAGCAGCAATGTATGGAAGTGAGTCCTGGACACTGACAAAGACATCTGAAAATTTACTTAACACTTGGGAAAGAAAAATTCTTAGGAAAATCTATGGTGCCATACAGGATGAAACAGGGTGGAGGACACGCACTAACCATGAGATATATCAATTGTATGAAGACCCACCAAAAGTGAACGAAATAAAAAAGAACAGACTACGTTGGGCAGGTCACCTTGAAAGAATGTCAGACAACAGAGGGGTGAAAATCGTATACAGGCAAAAATCAAAAGGCAGGCAACCCAAAGGCAGACCCCGAATGCGATGGATAGATGATGTGGAAGCAGATCTGAAGCAGCTTGGGGCTAGGGCGTGGAGACGAAAGGCCCAGGAGATCTGAATGGAAGGATATGTTAAAGCAGGCCAGAGCCCTCCATGGGCTGTAGCACCACTGGGATGGATGGATAGGGGAATTCACACTAAACTAGTTTGGACACAACTGAATATATCAAGCTCTAGAAATCTTATAAGAAGAGAAATATACCATATATATATAGAAATATATATATAATTACAAAAATATATGGACAATGTTTGACATGCCAGTTCTACAGACTAACTGGATTTCACTAAAGCTGCACCATGTAACAATATAAATAGAATCTTAAATTCTACCAAGTCTTGGTTTTACTGACAACCAGTCGACAAATGCAGTTAACAATATTTATTAAACCTGTAGCTTGTCTTTATTAAATTCAAAAGAGCATTTTGGCCTACTTCAAATACCTAGGAGCTATTGTCTCAGATGAGGGAACGAAACCTGAACTACTGAAAGTCCACAGCAGCCCTTTCAAAACTTAAAATAATATGGAAAGACAAAGGCTTAGCCCTAGGCACCAAAATCAGACTGATGCGCTCTCTGGTCATGGCCACATTTTTATATGCTTGTGAGTCTTGGACGCTGACTGCAGAGCTAGAGAGGAGGATCCTAGCAATGGAATTGAGATGCTACAGAAGAATCCTAGGTATTACAACTGAAGAATCCTAGGCATTACATAATAATAACAATAATAATAATAATTTTATTTATAAAGCGCTGTTAACAAACAAAATGTAAGCTCAAGGCACTGGAACAACATTACAAACAAAAACAATTATTTTTTAGATAGACATAATGAAAGACAGACAAACATACCCATACATGTTTAGCCAGCAGAAAAACATCTTTCTCTATAATTCTAGTCTGGCTGCAAGTCGTCCATACATTGAGTATAGTTGATAGATAACTTCTTTAGTGTCTTGTAAATCTGTGCATAGCAAACAAACAAAAAATATTTGTAGAATCATAGTAGTTACACATAAACTCGATTTTTTAACTGAATAAAGCTTAGCAGGATTTAATTTGTAGAATTCAAAGTATACCATCTTGATCCTTTGTCTTTCTTCTCAAACTTGATTTTTTGTACATATCTGAGGGCATGTGATGCATGATTACCTGATTAGGGAATAAATTCAAAAGATAACATTGCAATGTCTGTGAAGATTTACCATTTCTAAATACAACAGCAAACATTCATCTTAAAAATATTATGGTGTTAATTTGTTTAAACAATATTTAGACAAAATACAAAAAATATTCAAATAAAGTTAAGTTTCTATGTAGTGAGTATATGGCAAAATTCTCGTGCTCAAGAAAAAAAAAATTGTCTGTGTGGTATTGGATAAAGCTGAAATAAAGCCTACTGCATTTTGTCTGTTTTTAACCTAATATTATAGAATTTTAACACTGAAAGTCCTATTTCATTCAGCCACTGGGCCTTTGTATAATTCTTAGGCACTAAAATCACTTAATTAAGAAAGCCTTCAGGATAGAAGACTTAAAAGTAGCAATTATACATAAAACACTGAACCATAATCTTCAAATACAAAAACAAAACCCAATAAAATACTCAGACACAAAGATAAAGGCACATTATATATTATATTGAATATATAACTATATTGAATTCTCGAAAATAAAGAGCTGACAATGCAAAGACCAACAAAATAAAGTCAACTACATTAGAGTTACCTGTGGCAATGTTTATGTGCCTCTGACAAACAGTCAAACTCCTGGCCTTCATGTGTGGCTCAGATATTGAGTCTGGCGGAACTGTTCTCATTAACAGGAGAAGGGGCAAAGGTGAGTAACTGGCGCCATAACCAGTAAGCTTCGAGCAGGAGGGGCTCATTAGCCATGGCTGGCTACCCACCTAGGAGAAGGAAAACTCTGAATTCAAACCTCTGTTGCTTTGCAGCTATACCCAATCATGGGAAAGGCTTTGGGAGTCAACCCTGAGGAAAAATCAGGAGCTGGCAACCTTAAGGCAGTTTGCAGCACCCAGTGCTACACTCTGGCAGAACCTGTAAGGCCACTGACCCCAAACTGTATCGGCACTGCCGTTCCTTTGGATACATCAGCTGCATGGAGTGGGGGGAACTGATGTGTGGGCGACATCGTTCCAACCATAACTAATGCCCAGGCATTCATCTCATTTCTATGAGATGATCCATAGTCGCAGGCCACTAAAGGAGGCCATATATACATACTATTTCTAATGTGACAATACATACCAGGTTTGATGTGACAACATATATGTAGTGTATATTTATTATTAATTTTCTGCATGAGTCCAGTGTGCCAGAAGGTCATGTTCAGTGTGTGTGTCTATAGTATTTCAACAACTAGAGATGTACTTATATTTGTTCATTGTTGGCTGTAGCTTAATCTTGTTGAATAAAGCCAATATAGTGGTTTTCTAGTATTGGTTATTTTATTACAATATACTAGACTATTCTGCATAATTCTGGGGCTATGATGAAGATGCTGTCATTCATACAGATGGTGGTGACTGATAGTACCATTCAAACAGATGATGGTGACTGATAGTACCATTCGTACAGATGGTAATGGCTGACAGTACAATTCATACAGATGGTGGTGACTGATAGTATCATTCATGCAGATGGGTGGTGACTGATATTACCATTCATTCAGAATGTGGTGACCGATAGTGACATGCAGATGGTGGTAACTGATAGTACCATTAATGCAGATGGTGGTGACTGACAACTCCATTCAAACAGATGGTGGTGACTTATAGCACCATTCATGCATATGGTGGTGACTGATAGTACCATTCATATAGATGGTGGTGACTGACAGTACCATTCTTAGCAATTATACATTAAACACTGAACCATACAGATGGTGGTGACTGATAGTATCATTCATACAGATGGTAGTGACTGATAGTACCATTCATACAGATGGTGGTGACTAATAGTACTATTCATAAAGATGGTGGTGACTAATAGTACCATTAATAATAATAATAATAATAATAATTTTATTTATAAAGCGCTGTTAACAAACAAAATGTAGGCTCAAGGCGCTGTAACAACATTACAAACATAAACACAACTGCCGAAATAACAGTTAATCTAAAAAAGTTTTAAACAAGTAGGTCTTAATGTTCTTCTTAAAAGTGGTATAGCATGTTGTCTGTCTGAGATCAATGGGGAGTGAGTTCCAAACCTTTGGTCCGTGAACTGAAAAAGCACGCAGACCGTAGCTTTTGAGGGAGAAACGTGGCACTACTAAAAGCGTTGAGTCCATTGAGCGCAGGGTTCTCTGGGGGACATATGGAGTAATCAGTTCGCTAAGGTACAAGGGCATCTCATTGTTATATATACACTGATGACAAAGTGTGGCGACCTTGTAATCGATTCTTGCTTTCACGGGAAGCCAATGGAGCGTGCGCAAGAGCGTAGTAGCAGAATCTTGTCTAGTTTTTTTAAGGACTATTCGAGCGGCGTTGTTCTGTATACGTTGCAGCTTGGCTATTTTGTCATCAGGTATACCTGCTAGCACGGCGTTGCAGTAGTCAAGGCGGGAGAGTATGAATGCCACAGCTAGCGTTTTTGTTGACTCCGTTGTTAAATATGGTCGGATCTGGCCTAATCTGCGCAGCTGCAGATAAAGACCTTTGCAGAGCTGATTTATGTGTGGGTCGAAAGATAGTGTTGAGTCGAAGAAAACTCCAAGATTCCGCACTACATGGACAAAAGGAACATGGCAGTTCGTGATAAAGAGAGAATCTGTGCTTTCAACTTTTGAGACATTGTTCCTAGTGCCAATCTTAATTATTTCTGTCTTGTCTTCGTTCATCTTGAGTTTATTTTCAACCATCCAATCGCTCACCCTTGCGAAGGTACCACTGATATTCTCTGCCAGATGGGACACCTCTGAGGGTACTGATGAATCGTATAACTGTGAGTCATCGGCAAAGAAATGGTATAAGATGCCGGTTGGCCGTATGACACCGCTGAGTGGATATGTGTACATAGTGAACAGTACTGGGCCTAGAACTGATCCTTGGGGTACTCCGTACTTCAAAAGTAAGCTTGTTGATTCCGTCCCGCTAACAACGACACTTTGGGTGCGTTCCGTCAGGTAGGATCCAAGCCATTTTAGGACAACTCCTGCTAAACCAAAAGTTGTAGAGAATCTGGCCATCATAATTTCATGGTCTAGCGTATCAAAGGCTGCGGACAAGTCCAGCATAGAAAGAATTGATATGTGGCCTTTGTCGGAATTGTGAAGTAAGTCGTTTAGTACCCTGACCACTGCTGTCTCTGTGCTACGGCACTTCCTATATGCAGATTGAAATTCTTCCAAGAGACAGTACTGTTCAAGATGAGAAAGAATTTGCACTAACAGGATGCGCTCCAGAAGCTTTGACAGGAAGGGAAGATTTGAAACCGGGCGATAGTTTTTTAGACATTCCGGGTCAAGACTGGATTTCTTTAATAAGGGCCTGACAAGTGCATGCTTAAATTGCTGTGGTACAATGCCTGAAGTCAGTGAAGAGTTCAAAATGTTGGTAATTGTAGGTACAAGCTCATCTAAACATTCAAGGAGCAAGGAGGTTGGAATGGGATCAAAGTCACATGACTTATTTGGCATCTTCAAAATAGTACTTTTAACATAATCTTCAGATACACGCTGAAACTCGCAAAAAGGAGTATTTTGAAAAATTGGAGAGTGGTCAAGCTGTGATGAGAGGGATGGCATGTCATTTCTAATCTGCTCAATCTTCCCAATGAAGAATCTATTGAAGGAATCAGGAAGTTCAGATAATGGGATAGATGACGGCAAACGTTCGTTATTTGCTCCCCCTAACATTTCAGCGGTGATCCTGAATAGCTCCTTTGAAGAATCAGAATTTTCGATTTTTTGTCGAATATGACTAGCTTTTGCGTCTCTAATCATACGGTTAACCTTGTTTTTTTCTCGTATGTATATTTGTCGATGTATCGTCAGACCTGTCTTTTGAAATGTACGTTCGGCACGTCGGCGAATAAGTTTGGCAGTCTTTATGTCTTCCGTCAACCAGGGTGCAGATTGCCTAACTGAGACTGTACGAGTGACAAGAGGTGCATGGCTGTCCAGCAACTTTTTCAAGCAAGAATTGTAATTGCTGAGAACGTCTGTGTTGCTCTGTTGCAACAGCAAAGAGGTCACGTCCATTTTGAAGGAGGCAATATCTATGGCTTTAAGTTTACGGGAAGTCACGTTTTTCTTTGGCCTTTTTGCTTTTGATAGGCGCATTTCAAAGTTTACGAGAAAATGATCTGACAAGCCGCGGTCTGAGACATTGAGTTTGGCTACAAGCTCACTTGCATTTGTAACAATCCAGTCAAGAGTATGGCCTTTGACGTGTGTCGGAACATTTATCAGTTGGTCTAAGTTGCGATCCTTTAGCGCATTTTTCAGCGACATCGCGTATGTCTCATTTTCACTGTCAAAATGCAAGTTCACATCGCCTATGACAAATAGATCTTTTGTTGATATGTGACTGTCAAGGAGGTCTTGAAATTCTTCGATGAAAACTTTTGTTGTCAGTTTATTTCTCTTGCTTGGTGGTGGGCGGTACAGGAAAATAAAAGTCAGTGTTCTACTGTGGTGGGAAAGGCGAAACTCGCACATCTCAAAGGTCGTGTACGTTGAGCTTTCAGGTCTTATTGTTACATACTTGGCTAGACTATCTCTGTACAGTATTGCTAAGCCCCCTCCGCTGCCTGTTTTTCGAGGTAGACTCTTTAAAATAAAGCCTGGGGGCGTTAGCTCAATGGTTCTTGGCTCATCACCAACTTCTTTAAACCATGTCTCACTAAGGAAAACGATGTCGTAGCTATCATCAGTGATGGTGTCTGCAAGCTCAAGGGTTTTGTTACTGCATGACTGGGCGTTGAGGTGCATTATTTTAAGCAGACTGGAGGATATAGTCACCAGAGGCGTAGCACATTTTGAAGACACCGGAGGAGTAATATCCCGAATTATAGGTTTTTGATGGGGACATCTGACCTCTGTTGTGTGAGGAGCAATAGGGGTGGGGTGGTTAATAAAACAGTTTAGTAGGGAACTGCTGAACTCTGTCGTAGAAGAAATGACAGGGGTAGGGGTGGGGTTAACAACACAGTTAAGAGTCCTGGAAACTGTGTGACATGTATCTGTTGAGTTGAATTGCGGTAGGTTATACCATAGGCGAATAAGACGCCCAGCCCTAGACCCACGAACTGTCGGCAGTTTACGCCCGATGCCAAGTCGACGAATATTTCGGAAAACCTCGCTGTCTAGTCGTGATTTGAGTAACACACATGTGCGTCCTATGCGACGTAATAGATTAGCGTCCATGACTCCAGTACGGTGATTTGACACACTAGGACTGATGACACACAGGTTTGCGCTCCGACTGCTATGTAGTGGCCACGGTACACGGTTTTACCAAGCACATCAATCCCTCGGGCTATGAGTACCACTCTGTTACTGTTTATATAGATGCTTGTTAAACTAAAGGATAGTAAATGAATACAAAAACTAATTAAATTTAATTAACGTGACTTAAATCTATCAAACTAAATACACCAATCTATAGACGAAATCAACACAAATCTAATGGTATAAGAAAGATCACTTAGCTCTAGAAAATAGCAACACAAAAATCCTCCAAAACGAGAGACGAAAAAACACGACTGCTGCCTGCTGGCGCAACAAATCTTTTTTTTTTTCATAAAAATGGTGGTGACTGATAGCACCATTCATACAGATGTTGTTGACTTAAAGAACCATTCATACAGAAGTTGGTGACTGATAGTATCCAGGGTTCCCCCACCATTCTGAGATCAGGATTTCTGGAGATTTCCAGGAGTTTTTCAGGAGAAAATATTCAATTTCAGGAGCAGAAATAAATATTGAATTACCATATACATGTATAAAAATGTATTTTTTTTTTCCTTTTCAATTTAGCAAATTCAAAAGTAACTGATTTAAGAGTAAAAAAGTACTTTAAAAAGTACAATAAGCCGGTTTGCACTACTCTCTCTATATATATAAGGAATTAATTAAAATCTCTAAAAACAAATTGCAATGTATAACACATTATCAATATCAGTTACCTATTTCAGCGGATATCACTTTCATTGATGGCTGCCTGGTCGTGCGGTTTGCACGCTGGACTGTCGTTCAGATTTATCGATGGTCCCTGGTTCAAACCCTGCCCGCTCCCATCCCCCGTCGTCCTGCGGGAGGTTTGGACTAGGAAGTAATTATCTTCAACTCTGAAGGAACATCCGAAACATGTAAAACAAACATAAAACATCTACTTCACAATCTAGCTTGATTTATAAAACTAAAACTAAGAGAGAGATTCCAGAATCTAAGTAGATCTTCTATTAGATCTAGAATTCTAGAAATATAATCTATACCATATATCATATATAACATACTCTAAGGCCTCCACCCTAAACTAAAGACAGTAAAGTAGAATAGTAGGCCTTATAGTATATTCAATAATATTCAGTATATTGGCTATATCACTATCTATATATCTGTCTCTAGAGTCTATCTAGATTCTATCTCTATCATTAATAATCATATCTAGATCTGACTAGAGATCTACTAGTAGTAGTACTACTACTAGAAGTCGATAATTAGATCTAGATCTAAGATTGACTAGTCCACTAGATAGATCTAGATCATAGATAGTTCATACTGATCATAGTAGATCTAGTAGACTAGATACTAAGATATAGAGACAAGATCTACATCATATTATAATATACATAGAGTAAAGTGCGAAGTTCTATAACATCTATAACATTAAAGAAGATTACCCATCACAAATGGAAGTTATCAATCAGACACAGCAGAAATAAATACCTATCACTGTTAATATTAATGGCAGGAGATGTAGAGTCAAATCCAGGGCCTAGATCTAAAGATAGATGCAACATCTGCAAAAAAATATGCACCCTGAAACAGAAAGCCATTCAATGTGACACGTGCGATGAATGGTACCATGCATCATGTCTCCATATGAATACACCTGTGTATTATGCCTTAGGCAACAAAGACGCATCATGGCACTGTGTACTGTGTGGGTTACCTCAGTTTACATCAGGACTGTTTGATTCCTTTGATGCGGACACTTCTAACCCATACAACATCCTAAACACCATCCCGAACCAAACTCACCAACCACTAGCCAGATCCACTCCTGTTAAACCTAAATCTACTAAAATTAATACAACAGCCTCACTAAACAAACCTACTAAAGAAGTAATACCAAAATACCTTAAAACCTTAGTTATAAATTTTCAAAGCATTAGGAACAAAACAGCAGACTTAGAAATTTTATTAGAATGTGAGAAACCAGACATAATTGCAGGAACAGAAACTTGGCTGCATCCTGAAATTTATAATGCAGAAATTTTCAATAGTAATTATGAAATTTTT